>NC_090725.1:158885199-159065199 GCF_036898095.1 Palaemon carinicauda | reverse complement strand
CATAATACCTTCTGGGAAATGCTGGAAACAGAAAAAAAGGATCCAAACTATTCCTTCAAGTCTGCCTTATATATCCAAACACTAAATCACATGAACTGTACAAGAATCAAAACTTGAACTCAATTCCCACCTTTTTGGTTCTCTTTTAAAATACTAATATCAAGTGCTTAACTGGACCACCATTTAAAAACCTCAATCTCTGAAGTAGACATAAAGATATAATAAAAAGAATGCATAAACTGACAAAGTACATAGCGAGACCTACATCCAAGATAATATATTACAGACTCTACCCAAATGAAACATTGATCTCACTTAAACAGCTTTGGATATTGTTTAGTTGTCTTTAGATACTTTTGGTCAATCCTCAAATTACATTCATATTCAGTATAAATGTCATTAATCCTCATTTATAGAAAGTGCATAATTAATGCCTTGTCCTGAAGTGCAATGCTGTGATAAAATTCAACAATAAAAAATCAAATAACCATGTTACTGCAAAACAATAAGATAGCTTTCATCAAATTTTGAATATTACAAATACTATATTTATCTATTATTTTGGTATGTGAAATATTTTTCGAAAAATGAAATATCATTCCCGTACTGTACATCGATTTTATGGAAAAAGACTATTTTTATGGAATAAGAAGAAAATGACTCTTTCAGATCAATTTGCTGTAAGCACGGAATTTGTGATGTTAATAAATGATGAAACTTGGAAGCTGCTGGTTTAGATACATGAAATAAGCACAATGGCCCATCTAGCTACCTTACCCTCATTACTTTGTTAATTACATTTCAATTAATGCAGTCAAGACGTTTTCTAGGTAACTAGATAACAAAAGCATATAAAAATCTACATAAATGGTCCCTCAAAATAAAAGCACTTTTACAATTGCAGTGTGCCCTTAAGTACTCACACTAGGAAAAGGTTAAAAAAAACTAAGGCTGAATAAAGAATTCAGACAGACCTTCCTAGTAATACAATATTTATTTGAATGAAAATAAAGCAAGAAATATTTTATAATTAGGAAAAAAATAGAGCATATAACACAAAATCATTATGGCCAACCGCTTCCACATAAAAATGACATACAGTGCGATACAAGTAACAAGGAAAGAAAATTCCAAAAAGGGTTTCAAAGCATATTTTAGATTAAAGAAAAGTTTCACACATTTTCAATACATTGCTTATAATAACATTCAAATACACCCACCTTAAATTACAATGTAGATTATATCCTCACATACATGATTTTCAAGATTTCTGCTATTTCCAAATGTGTAAAACTTTGCGATAGTTTACAAATTTCCAGGAAGCTCTTGGTGCATGTTTTAAATGGTTGTTGTATCTCCTATTTCAGTTAAAGTTAGGTTTGCCTTGTAAAGTATCCCAAAAACTAAAGCTCCTAAAAACGTAGCTTTGTGTAGTGTTCATGCTTGTGCTTAAATTATAGCTTTCCTTTCATTAAATTGGCCTCTCCTGTCATTATAAAGCTTCCAATTGAAATTCAACAGACAAAAAAATAGTCTAAAATTTATTCTATAAATTCCTATAATTTTATCTCACTATTATCATCTTCAGAGGAATTCATTTATAATTTTTTTGTAAGAAAAATCCTTCATATATATCAAATAAAGTATAAATGTCTAACTTCCCTTACCATTCTTCTATATATTAATCTTTTGATCTCTTACCTTCCTCTATAACAAAAATAAAAAAAATAGGATTAGGATCTTTTAAAAATCTAGTAATTATTAGGCTTGATATTGAAATAGCAGATAACTGAAATTTCCTTACCACATAAATGTTATACCATAAGCATCAATATTCTTATTGCAATCTCAAATGGCAGAATCCTGGCTTAACTACGTTAATTTCAAATCCAGTAGATATGTTTCCTTGTCTTATAAATGAAATCTTTGATGCAGATTGCTCGATATAAGATGTTTTATAATGCATTAAATGCAAAGCTCTCTAATCGTCTGTAAAATACCCAGCCCAAAACAATATTGACATGGCTTTCCCATTTTAAGAAAAATGAAAGCAAGACAAATTTTTACATACTACCTTTATAATTAAGAAGCCTTTTTTCAAATTAAGGAGCAAAATAATATAGAAGATATGCATACAATTACTTTACATAGAGTATCATGGATATTTTATATATTGTGTCAATACATACATAATGATAGTATGTTACTAACTTCACAGAAGACATTTTATACCTTCAAATATCAAAGAACAAATTATCCATTAATACCAAACCCATATCATCTTGTTAACTTACACCCAATGGGAAAGAGACACAAAGTGCACATTTTTTTTGTACTGATTTCAACATAAGCTGGTTTGGATTGGATTGGAATTATGGATTTCAGGCCAAGGGCTGTTTCTATATATATATATATATATATATATATATATATATATATATATATATATATATATATATATATATATATATATATATATATATATTGTACATTGTGTATTCTGTGAATCCAGAAGGCAACTTCTATTTAAAGAGAAAAAAAGTGTACATGACCCTAATGTCAAAGTGGTCTTGACTGTGTGACCTGCAATGTAAGAGTTTCTCTATGGCAATACATATCTGTATGTATATTTATTTAAGTATTCTGTATATTCAGTTATGTTCTTTATAATCCTCTGAGGATTCTAATTATTTTTTATTTCATTTCCTATAAAATACTTTCAAATAAGTAATTGTAATTTTAGCTAAAAGCTCATATAAATGGAATTTTAAAACTTGTTAATCAGTAACCACTTTACAAAATAAAAATATTGTTGAAAGTGTTCTAGTGAAGGAATAAATGAAAAACTAAAAGGATAATCATTGTTTCTTTAACCAAAGGCTTGCAATGGAGAATTTGAAGTTACAAATATATATATACTGTATATATATATTTCAAATAAGCCCTATATCTTAATACATTATTGTCTGGATTCTCTTAACGACCTCGGGATCTGAGTCTCGGGGCAAAATCACTCAAAGATCATGCATCTGACTGGCAGGGATTCG
The DNA here is from genome assembly GCF_036898095.1 of Palaemon carinicauda. Classification (NCBI taxonomy): domain Eukaryota; kingdom Metazoa; phylum Arthropoda; class Malacostraca; order Decapoda; family Palaemonidae; genus Palaemon; species Palaemon carinicauda. The sequence continues at coordinate 159,062,152 of NC_090725.1, read as the reverse complement.
AACCCTGGTCCAGGATGCTTGTATGACAGTGACCGAACCATTTAGCCACCTTCTTAGCTAAATGGTACGGTCACTGTCATACAAGCATCATGGACCAAGGTTTGAATCCCGGCCGATCAAATGCTATTGTCTTTGAGTGATTTCGCCTCGAGACTCAGATCCCGAGGTCGTTAAGAGAATCCAGACAATAATGTAATAAAATATATGGCTTATTCAATATATATATATAATATATATATATATATATATATATATATATATATATATATATATATATATTGTAACTACTATACCCCACATGATTATCTTTAAAATATTGAGTCCCAAAGCAGCTTTTAATATCAATTTCTCTTTATATATATCATTAACTCCTCCAATGTCTATTGACACAAAGGGCCTTGGTTAGATTTCGCCAGTCGTCAATAACTTGAGCTGTTAAATAAATACTTCTCCTTTCATTTTCTCCTACTTCCTGTTTCATAGTCCTCAGCCACGTAGGTCTGGGTCTTCTAACTCTTCTAGTGCCTTGTGGAGCCCAGTTGAAAGATTGGTGAATAATCTCTCTTTGGGGAGTGTGAAGAGCACTCCCAAACCATCTCCATCTACCCCTCACGATGATCTCATCAACATAAGGCACTCGAGTTATCTCTCTTATGGTTTCATTTTTAATACTGTCCTGTCATTTAACTCCCAATATTCTTCTGAGGGTTTTATTCTCAAATATAGAAAACCTATTGGACATTGTTTCACTGTCATACCATGACTCATATCTAGCCTGTTTTTTATTTGTAATTTCAGGTAATTTAATTTCCCAATTTTACTTAACCTAGCCATTGCCTGAATTGCTTTATATATATATATATATATATATATATATATATATATATATATATATATATATATATATATATATATATATATATATATAAAAGTAGATGTATACAGTATTCATATAAACAATTTCCATAATTTCAAATATAGTCAATTAATCTATCAATAATAAATAAACTATGCCTTTGAAATAATCATATTTGCAAAGGGTATCAAATAAAAGCACACCTTCCTTTGCCAGAACCTGAACTGTCGTCTTTGTGAATTGGTATAATAAGCATATTAATTTGACCATAACAGAAATGTTTTTGGTACAACTAAGATAATGGGCTATGTTCAAGTCTACAGTATTTAGTGTAGAACTGAATGTTTGATAGTAATCAGAGTACTATACAGTAATACAAAATTCATTCAGTACCATTAGTGTTTTCCTAAAGCTAAACTGACTCTCCTGTGAAATCAAGATACATTTAATTGCCTTTTATGGTTATGGAGGTGAAAACCAAAATGGAATTTTTTCCTTTGCTATTTAAATAGACCGCTGGTTTCTCTGCTTCAAAGTAATCTGTACTTTTTCAACAGATAATTTCTGAGCTTCCAAGTAGTCCATGATTTTTTGTAAATTGGCGAGATCTTTTGGAATTTGTTGGAGAATTAGTGATCCTACTCGTTCAGGTAAATGTAGTTGTGGCTTTAACCGTGCCAAGTCATGTATAATTTCTGTAAATGCCACATTACCTAAAGGTTTTAGAGGTATGTTGACAAAACGTAAGAATGTATATGCTAGAAGTTTCCTTGTTCCCCAGAGTGCCCTATGGCTTTCACAATGGCTTTGAAGTCTTTGATAATATAACATTCCCCTTTGTTGTGTGGAAATCCTGACTTTGCTTATGAAGTTTGTATGATTGGTCTTGATTTTAATGCTGCTTTGAACTGCGTTAATCATGACCCTTGTTTTAAAACCTAAAAAGATGAGAATCGACAGGCAACTTAGCATTTTCCCTGGATTTTTTCTTTTAAAATGCTGCGTAGTGCTTCATGGACAACATTGCATTGTGGCTATAGGAATGTAATATCTAGTGTTACTTAGTGGAGTGTTCTTGGCCCTTTCCCATTCATATTATATACGTATGATATACTGCATGGTTTTGCTGTGAAAACCAGCTTGTTACCTATGCAGATGAGGCTATTCTTTGCATCGACCCAATCGTCTGAAAGTAGATATATGATTACTGAATCCATTTATAGAAATCTAGCTACAATGAGTGTAGAGTGAAAGATTTTGTCAATAGATTGGATTGATAAATTTAGGCCAAATAGGGATGGAGAGGCCATTTAGCACCTATGAGCAACTGGGGGAAAAACCTTACAGTTCCACTGTGAAGTCAGAGTTAGGAGAGGTTGGGGAGCAGGATAGAAGAAAGGAAGTGGGAACAGACATGAAATTAAACCCTAACAACACTCAAAAGTATGATTTTAATGAGGTCAAGGTCATATGATCCTCGCTACCACTTTCTTTTCACTACATGCAGCTTATTCAAAATCAGTGATTAATTGAAAATTTACCGTAGAGGAAAGAAATCCGGTCTATTCCTTCTTCTATTTAAAACAAGATATATTGAGAAGAATTTTGGAGTTGGTCTATGCAGCAGAATTTTTTATTCAATGAATTCTGGCATGTTTTGAGTAATATTCTTCAGTTATGTACTCTTACTTGGATTTTTTTGACAAAAAACAGTGGTCTAATATTAAATTTCTTATCCCAGATCTGGATATCAATCTCGAGCACAGTCATTCAATTGTCTTTGTGAACGCTCTCGAAAATTTTTCATAATTTGGTCACTCTTTGCATTCAAATCTGCCATCTGTTATGTAATATGCAGAAGTTTTGCAATTAATTCTAAACTTTGCCTTTTCTTCCAGAAAGGTCAATACACAATATTCTTGAAGTTTCATTCTGGACGTAACCAAATCGGGAAATGATCTTTCCAATCAAATAGTTAAATCAATCGAACATCCAAAGTTTCAATTCTTTTCGGCAGAGCAGTTTCGTATAAGTCTTGTTTCATAGTTAATATGTTACATATCTGTTTAACATCATCTGATTATAGTAATTTTCTTTTCTTTTTCATGGCTTATTCTTCACCTCTCATTTTTTCTGCAATAGGATGCTTTCTCTATTAGGGTCCCTGGCCTTGTAGCATTTTGCTTTTATAACCGAGATTCATAAGGATAGATTTCAATTAAAAAAGTACATAACATGAATTTGACACGCAGATACCAAATAAAAAATTATAATCCCTTTTGACAATTAAGTCAACTGTCAGTCATGTACTAACCCAAACGGTCCAATCTGATGACCTTGTATAAGCATTCTAGTGTATGTGACCCATTAAAAATGATGCCTAATATTTAGATAGATATAGACACACACACACCCATCTCACCATATGACTAGTTCCTCGCCGTCCTAACAAAGGGACGGGGAAAGCTGAGTGTGACCAGACATTATATATATATATATATATATATATATATATATATATATATATATATATATATATATATATATATATATATATATATATATATATATATATATATATATATATATCAACCAGACACTTTCTCTTTATCATACTGGGGAGGCTCCTTTGGGTTAAATTTTTCCTACAGCATGATTAAACCTTAATTCATGGCATGCATTCATTTACGTACACAAGAGCTACACATGGGTCACAGATTGTGTAGCTTTACATCTGTGCCTTTCACATAAACCACTCGGACAAAAATTGCTTTTCTTTAGGTGTGCTTGACAACAATGGAATCTAATATCTAATAAAAAACCTGACAACTCAAATCTAAGAGAATTTCATCAGATGGCCATCGTCAGTCGTATATCTTATTTAGTAAGTGATGGATGAGAACACAGCCATGGTCCCCAGCACATTGTCTGCAGGTTTGGTGCTGAAGATCGGCCACAAGTGACATTTCAATGGAGAGGGCTTTATACTCCTTTAGAACTTGATAGCAACACTGATGACCGTGATATATTTTGAAAAAGCAATGCATTATGTAAGAACACAAATTCGGTAGAGTAGGTTTCAGAGTGGAAATACATGGCAGGCAGTGTTGATGGATCACATAACTCTCAAAACTCCAGTGCTAGCAAAAGCAGGGCATGTTCAGATAGCTGGACAGATGATGAGCATTTTATTTTGACTGAATATGATCTTGTTGCTGGAGCTGGAATTTCCTGTGATTTTAGTCTACACCTCTAATAATGAATGTGACTTTTTTTTAATCAATCATTACTGAAGACGTAGTAAACGTTAATAGCTGAAGAGACACACCGTTTGTGTGAGTATAGGACAATCGGACGTGACCTGAATACAAAGAGCATGAGAAGATGGAAGCTTGTTGCATTCACAAAAATACTAGTAATTCTTGCTGTAACTCTACTCATGCCTCATGTGGACAAACCTAGAGTTAGTGACAACAGATAAATAAATTCAAATAAACACAATTACTGCAAAAATGCTTTGGCTGTGATAGATAGATATTTGAATATTTATTGCCTTTTTGTTTCTGCTGATGATGATAAAAGACAAGCACATGGTGACGATAGGTTAAGGAAAATTTGAAACAATACGGCACAAAATCATTTCAGAAAGTTCTAACCATTCCAAATGTTAGTTTGATAAATCTTTTCTTTTGTTCAAAGGGCATCTAGTTTTCAAGTAGTATATAACAACTAAAATACATAATTGAGAGAGAGAGAGAGAGAGATAATACATACATACATACATACATACATACATACATAATATATATATATATATATATATATATATATATATATATATATATATATATATATATATATATATATATATATATTTGGGTAGGCAGGCATATCAGCCCAGCTGTTAGGAGTAAGTATATATAAGGGATAAAAATGATGTGCAGCAGGCTAGGAGTTTGTTTGAAATAGTTGGTTTTAAATTTTTTCACTACTATTACCTGTAACTTTCATCATAATTAGAAATATAATTCTTAGATATAATAAGTAACAAATAGGAAATTTACATAGAAACTAGGGTATTCTGGAAATTTATGAGCAACGACTGACACTGCAGCTGACAAGACAATATCCTGCATTTGTGAATTACTGCTGACAACAGAGTAATGATTTGGACTTCAAATATGATTAACGATTACCCAAGTCTACAGTATTGTCTGAAAACTTGTATATTTTATATAAAATTGTTTTATTTAATTTTCTTCAACGGTTTATGTGCTTTCGTCAACTTCCATTTCTTTCCATTCAGGGGAATGTTATTCATAAATCTATTCAGTAGCATAAGTGTTAAAAATATAAGTTGTGTGTGGCTAGATGTTTTGAGAAATGAAAATGTATGTGTGATGGTAACGAAAAACTTTCCTACATAAACTATACACACTTAGTACTTAGGTATAATCATGGGGATAGGTTAGTATTGATTCTGAAATAAAGAACTTGAATTCAAGATGAATATGTAAAAGAGTGTCAATGACCCTTTACAAGTTTGAATCAATAAGTCAACTATCATCCAAATCACAATCCAAATAGAACATAAGGGGAGGTGAACTGGTTATATTTATTTCCAATGTACAGTATAATAAATCTTATAATTTGTAAGCTAATAATCTAAATATATAAAATATCCACTTCGGTGAAAGTAAATCTCAATATATAATGAATCTGATATACTGTAATTGCTTATTTGTAGGCTAATATTTGACAATATTCAGTACAATAGTTTGTAAATGTCTCCAAAGCACTTGAGTATGACATGCATTTTTTTCTTGTTTATGAATTGGTCAACTAAATCATTTCTTCAAGTCTAAAGGTATGATTTGATATAAATTGAGTTTACATTTAGTTTACAAACCAAAGAAAACATAATTCAAACTTTATGAGCATGAATGAAAATGAAAACATTACAAACAGATATAGGGAAAATAGAAAAAGTTAATGTTTGTAAAGGTGTGAATAACCATATACTGTACGGTATATACGTCATTGACATCAATTTAGTTTAGGCTACATCAGACAGGAGCAAAAAAATTACGCCCTTTTGAATGTAGTTAATATCACTGAAATCATACTGAAGAAACAATTGCAAAATAACAAAAAGGGGTAAAAGGAATAATATTCCTGACATTTTGAAACAGCATGTGAACTATTTACAGCCACTTACACCATATTTCTGACATGTAACACCTTTCTAGTCTTTGTGGGACCTTGCATATCTTAAATCTCAATATACACTATTTTGTGCTTATTTTTTATGTAAAGCTTTTCCCATTTGGGATATCACACTTATAAAGATTTTATATCCTTGCTTTATTCAATATGGAATAAAAAAGGGAAAGTACAATATAGTATCACAGAATTACTGATTCTCCAACTTGGGAAAGGATTCACATCTTAGTGGTTTGTCACAGTTTCTTTTCCCTTCAACACTAGATGCTCGACGTTTGCTTGGTTCGGTTTTACTTTTATCAGCACATTCATTCTGGTGGACTGATGGCAAAATTGATGTGCTACTGCTACACAAAAAGTTTTTATTCATTGATCGTAAAACAGGATTTTTCACAGAATTTACTACTTTTTCCTTATCCAGATGCACTTCCATAACTACAGGAGCATTATTACTGTAAGTGCTTATAGCACAGTCTTCATGACCAAGAGAGACCACTTCTTCATGACCATCATCATCTAATGTTAGTGCTATATGATCATTTGCTTCAAGACTGTCTCCTAAGAATGTGACACCTTTACTTGAAGAGCTATGACGTCTTGAATACTGCCGAGCAGTTATGATAGCACTGACACTGTCTAGACGGAGATCAACTGCACCTTGATCATTACTACCATCATTTGCCAACACACCAGAATTATTATCACTAGCCGAAGGAGGGATAGAGTGAATATAAAGACTGGTGACATGTGAGCTAACCCCAACACCTTCCTCCAGCACCCGACTCGCACTGTCTCCTCCTGCTTCAGTATCTTCCTCAGCCTCACTTTCAGAAACCTGCTAAAAGATAATCATAAACATTAATATTTAGTGATATATTCCAATAATGTACTACAAATACTAAACAAAAAAGGTTAATTGCAGTCACATAAACATGGGTAACATTGACCCCAAGCTAAAATGCACACAATTGAATTTATTTACACATCAGTATTCACAGCACAACCTACAGTATTTATTTCTTACATTATAACTAATTGAATATCCTTAAAACAAAAATAGTAACTACTATTCATTTGTTTAACTAGACCATAGAATTCTAATAAAAAATATCAATGCTGTACAGTACTTGCAATAATTAAATGTTTAACCTTTAAATGTTCCAGCTCCTATTAAGCTACATCAGGCCTATGAAATCACTGCAATTGCATATGCAAGCAGTTAGTCAAGTTTCCCGTTAATTCTGGCACCTTTATCTGGCAGATTGAATCATCATGCTCTGATAGCAGGTATTTGCTGTAGTACTTCAGCTAGGCTCAAGACATCATGGTTGGTGATACAGGGTGAGGGTTGTGTTCAAAACGTGATTTATTGCTATGTATAGCAATGTGTGCTTGACACAGTTAGTGGTATATACAAGGAATGGAAATCTATTTTTTCTAAACTACTGAATATGTAAATTTCTTTGTAATTTATGGTTGTGACCACTGTTGCTAGCACTGATGACTTTGTTGCTTACTGTGGATGACAACACCTTACACCAGAACAAGATAATTAGGATCTGATTGTAAGGTTTAATACAGGTACTGTTGATTATATTAGCCATTAGCTGGAACATGTGCTCAAGCAAGAAACTTCATAAGTAGAGAGCTGGGCCTTCCCATGAAGTTTTCTAGGCTAACATAACAGAGAAATGCTTTACAATATCATTAGTATTATTATTACTAGCCATACTGTAACCCTAGTTAGAAAAGCAGGTGCTACAAGCCTAAGGGATCCAACAAGGAAAGATGCCTAGCATCAAAGAAATATAGAAAGAACAAATAAATTTTATTTGGGAAATTATAAAAAAGTACTGTATATGAAATATATAAAGCTCAGTATGGCAATAGAGAATGCGTACATGAAATATTTTGTCAAAATTCTTCTTACTTTCATAGTTACAGGGTAATTAGTAAAAGTAACTTAATAAACTATAAACATGGCTCCCTACAAGAAAATGCAGTATTTCTTGTTATCGTATACTTTGATAATTATTGCATTTTAATGTAAAAGAAATTGTGAACAATGATATCTGTATAACTTCCACGAGTTGCAGATGACGAAAATTACACCCTTTGCCCTTCAGTCCTACCACAAACCTGAGAGAGAGTGAGTACATGACTGAGTTTGACCTCTGACATTCACTAATTTTCAAATTTGTTTTTCTCGTTTTCGGCAAGAATTTTATCATTTCAAACAGGAAAAGACAGTTTCAACATCTTGCTAACATAAGGAAGAAGAGAATTCACTCTATAAGAGTTCAGAAGAGGGTAATATTGGTAGTACACACACACAAACACACGCACAGAGAGAGAGAGAGAGAGAGAGAGAGAGAGAGAGAGAGAGAGAGAGAGAGAGAGAGAGAATGGAGAAGCGACGGCCTTGCCTGAAACGAGCAAAAGAAGCAAGATATTAAGCAAAAGGATCTTAGTTTATGAGTAAATTATGATAACTTTTTTTTGTTTATCAATACCCAAAAAGGAACATAAAATTCATAATAATCAGGATTTATTCATATTGTCTTTGTAAAAATATAAATATAAACTTTGAATGCCTCCGACATTCCCTCATTTTTACGTTTGGTTTTCTCGTTTTCGGCAAGAATTTTATCATTTCAAAGAGGAAACAACAATTTCAACATCTTGCTAACATAAGGAAGAAGAAATTTGCTCTATTAAGAGTTCAGAAGAGGGTAATATTGGTAGAGAGAGAGAGAGAGAGAGTGAGAGTGTTTGTGTGGATGGAGAAGCTATGCCCTTGCCTGAAACAAGCAAAAGAAGCAAGATATTGAGCAAATGGATCTTCATTTATGATTAAATTATAAATACGGTAAATGATTTGGATCACCTGTAGAATTATCAGCCCAAGATCCCCACCTGTAGAATCATCACCCCAGAATTTCCCACCTGTAGAATCGTCACCCCAGAATCCTCTACATGTAGAATTGTCCCCCCATAAACCCCCAGGTATCCCACTGTATATTTAAGATGTTCATAAACATTTTACAATGGATATTGAATAGCAATATATTCAAACAAATTTAAAAAAGCATTATCAGCGAAACGTTCATGCCACATGAATTCTTTTAGGTACGAATTTAAAAAACTTCCGTTTGGAGCCACGCATTGTCTTTATGTAACTTTTGTGTTTGTTCCAATAGGATTCTATCGTCTGTGTGTGCACACCGGTATTTGGATCACAAAGTTGACTGAATAGTTTACAGTTCTATGGTTGTATCCGAGACCCTGGATATTGCGGTATGCACTCCATTCATCGCTGTGAATGATAGATCCTTGCCGAACTACTTTGAGGATTATCGGAAGAAGAGTGGCAGCATCTCCTTTCTCAACTATTTCCATATAACCAATTCCAGGGTTTGTGCTCGTATCCACTATACCAAAAACCCAAATAGGAGTGTGTGGTGAGCGTCCACGATGGTGTTTCCAGTTTATGTGAAAAACATGATTCATCAATTTCCAACAGTAATTCCACGGCCCCCAAGCTAAACTGAATTTGTTTCAAAATACACATTACAGACTTCCCTAAAAAAGCTACAGAAATCAATCATTGTTTTCTCGCCGATGTTCACCTGACGTCCTGCTGCTGTTTCGCCAATCCGTTCACTCCAGTGAAATATTAGATCGTGCAAAAAAAGAACCTATTCTTATTGACTTGCTTGATTTGTATTTCAAACAGTCCTTGTATGGGCATTTCCATATAAATCCATCCTTTGATCTGGAATACTTTGTCCAATTCATACAACTATTGCAGGTATCAAATTAAATTCACTCTTTATAAGCTTCTTTTGCTGTAGCCAACAAATAACTTGAGAGGAATCATCATACAAAAGTGGAAGAACCACATCTTGGAAGGTATTCCGAGCCATGGGAGTTGGTTGTTTATAGTAAAAGAGAATTGTAGCAACTATTCTTATTTTTGCAAAATACAAAAGAAGAAAGAGACAATTTTGGAATGAGAAAGATTTAAAGGTAGGTTGTTAAGAACAGGAGAGGTTATTAGTTAGGTAGGTAATTATCCTAGGGCCATTAAATAGGTTATTAAAACTAAGTGGTAAATTAAAGATAGTTGAAAACATTTGTTAAATCATCACTCCAGAATCTCTCCGGTACAGTCGTCACCCCAGGGTATCCCATCTGTAGAATAATCACCCCAGGGTATCCCACCTGTAGAATCGTCACCCTGAAGGACCTTGGGGTGACAATTCTACAGGTGATCCAATGTTTTCTTTTATCAATATCCAAAAAAGAAAATAAAATTTATAATAATCATAATTTATTAATGATGTCTTTGTAAAAATAAAGAAAAACTTTGAACGTCCTTATCTCAAAACTTTACTTATTGACCTTCAAATTCAATCTTCTCTCTTAGTTTTAAAGATATAGCATTGGAATTTGGTATATAACTTAGACATATATTATAAAACAATGAAACGAAGCCCTTTTTCCATTTTTTTTTCATAAATTTTTTCTTAATTTCCCCCCCCCTGATTTTTAGGGTTTATTTTTTTTTACCATAATGAAAAAATTCATATCTGGCAAAGAAATTACTTTTAGAAAAAAAAAACTCTTCATATTATTGGAAGTCTAAACCAGTCTGCATAGGGTAGTAATCCCAGATCTTCATAATAATTATCAAGGGATGAGATAGCATTTGAAAAACACTGATTTTCAGGATAAATCACCATGGCGTCGCAAAACCGAAGGTCAGAGGCAAAAATCCTATGCAGTTTGGAAATGTCCTAAGTCAACTTATTAAGTGGTATGAATGTCAAAGTCCTGCCATTAAAAATCGGCATTAGCCGGCTGGCCTCTTAAAAGAGCTCACTTATAAACTATGAAAAAAGACATCAACCTGTTCAACCCAAAAGTATTTGCCAAAGTTCTGAACTTCTGAGTATCTACCAATTAAGCTGTCTGATTAGGAAAATTATTCCATAACCTTGTCACAGTTGGGATAAAACTTCCAAAATCCTGCACAACATTGAACCTTACAATGGACAAGGCAAGACTGAATTAACTGTACACAGCGATACACACAAGATGGTACTATCTGGAAAGCTCTGAATGCAAAAGATGTTCAGAATGATGGAAAATCTTATGTAACACGCACAAAGAACTATTGTCAACTTTTTTAGCGAGGCATATTTGCACGGACTCACAGGGGTGCCCTTTTAGCTCGGAAAATTTCCTAATAGCTGATTTGTCGGAAGAATTTTTGTCCGAATACCATCATTGTTTTCAAATGATTACCAAGTAATGTGAATCAAAACTTATTAATAATCTAAATTTCTCCCTTAGATATAGGTTTTGTCAATAAATAATGTTAAATAACGGATTTTGAGCGAGGCGAAAAATCTATTTCTGGGTGAGATAGCCATGTCGTCCTGATGGAAGGTTCCTTTAAGTAGCTTCCTAGGGTATATTTGACTATAGTGATATTTCCAGAGAATTTACCTTAAGGTCTCCAGAATTCTAACTCCTGGCGCGAATATCCCTAAAGTTTCCCTTCAAGGATATCGCATAATATCAGAGGATGTATTCTTGACACGCCACATAGCAATCTTCACCCCGAATAGCGTTTACGCTTCGAGGGGGAAAGTGGCAAAAAACGAAGTGGAGCTGTTAATAAGGTACCCTTTCTCCGTTACTATTTGTGTATCTAGATGGCGCCATCATCGCCGCAATGTTTATTTCTTATAGCGTTGAGCAAGGTGCTACAGATACAGTAGATTCGGGAGGGATCTGCCAAAGCCTTTTCATAAAACGGAGGGCGGGTCCATCAGGACGACATGGCTATCTCACCCAAAAATAGATTTTTCACTTCGCTCAAAATCTGTTTTTTGGGCTCAGGCCATGTCGTCCTGATGGAAGGTTACCAGAGCATTAATGTATCTGTGGATTTCCTATTGTGCCTTAACCTCAAGACAATATTTCTTTGGTCACTCAGACCTTAGAGACATATGATGTTACCGTTATACGTCATTACTTCTAATATGAACTATGTTAGTGCTTCCTGCCCCCTACAGGGAAGAGTCATCCCAGACTCAGGAAAAAGTCTCGAGGTTTGCATATTCCATATAAACAAACCTAGCAACAAAAGGTATACAGGTCTCACTATATACCCAATCAGTCGAAGTTTGTATTCCCAATACAAACAAATGTTTATAGCATCCAATACTGGGTTAGCTGTATGCGAAAACAGACAGGTTTGTATCCATGTAGAAACAATGTATGTATACACAGAAAAAAGGTTTGTCTACATGTAAGAACACACGGATTTTGAGCAAAGCGAAAAATCTATTTTTGGGTGAGATAGCCATGTCGTCCTGATGGAAGTTCCTTTAAGGTAGCTTCCTAGGGTATATTTGACTATGGTGATATTCCCAGAGAATTTTACCTTAAGGTATCCAGAATTCTAACTCCTGGAGCGAATATCTCTAAATAAATGTTAATGGGATATCGCATAATATTAGAGGACGTATTCTTGACACGCCACATAGCTATCTTCACCCCGAATAGCATCAACGCTTCAAGGGGGAAAAGTGGCAAGAAAACGAAAAACGAAAAACAAAAAACGAAAGGAGAGCCGTTATTAAGGTACCTCTCCTATCTCGTTTCGCGTGTGTATATGACGTCATCAACGGCGCCATCTTTATTCCTTGTAGTGATATACGAGGTGCTACAGATACTGTATTATAGGGAGGGGTCCTTCAGCCCTTTTAATGAAAAGGAAGGGCGGGTCCATCAGGACGACATGGCTATCTCACCCAAAAATAGATTTTTCACTTCGCTCAAAATCAGTTTTTTGGGCTCAGGCCATATCGTCCTGATAGAAGTTTACCAGAGCATTACTGTATCTGTGGATTCTCATATCATGCCATATCCTCAAGAAAGCTTTTCCTGGTCTGCACAGACCTAGAGACCTATGATGATACCGTCATACATCATTACTTCTAAGCATAAACTATGTTAGTGCTTCCTGCCCCCTACAGGGAAGTCATACTAGACTCTGAAAAAAATCTCGAGGAATACATATTACCTATGGATGACTAACAGACAAACCTGTATAGCGGTCTCACCCTATACATTGTAAAGCAAAGTTTGTATAAAACTTACCAATGTCGGTATGAAATACTGGCACCTCACCCGGTATGCCTATCCTGATTTGTGCATCTGACAAAGGTTTGTATCCGTTTAGGAACAAATTTGCATATCAAAAATCACCCTTTTCAGAGTACAAGGGTCTATCCTACATGAGGATTGGTTAAACCGATGAATGTTTGTTTGTACTAAGGAACAATCTTAAAAGATTTTTCTTTTATATTAAAATTATCCATAATTTTAATTGCAATGCTCAGTACTTTATTATAAAATGAACATGGGCGAATAAAACGCAAGGTTCATTAAGAACTAGTTTATTGATGATCAATAAATATATAGGTCAATCAGCATTTATAAAATTTATAAAATGTGGATGAAATACCTTTAAGCATAAAGGTAACAGAAATATCAGAAAATATTGTTTCATCTGAAAACGAAACATATACATGCCACTTAATAACCAAATTGTTTAGAATTTTGTTAATATCTGTAATACTGTTCATTCAAACTAGCGTAACAAATGCCTGGCATATGTGTATGCATTATGCTTACTTCACCTTTGTCTATGGAACAGTTCATAAGGACACCTTAGTGGCCTTTCACTAGTCTGTAGTACCAGTCCGGGACCACACACACACCCTTGAATTAATCGTCCCATTTAATTTCTCTGTTTCTCGCAGATCTAAGCAACAGGCCCAAGGACACTGCCTGCTGCCACCACAGACCTCCTAAGTTCCTCCACCTGCTTTGTGTAATGTCTAAAAAAATACCCTGGATGACTACCAGCCAGTGTATGAGCGAAGATGTTCAATATTCATATTATTGAAGAAATTTAAGGAAGAGGCAATTTTTCTCGGATCATGACCTGCGGGTGTACTGTCTGGAGTGCTCTGCGAATAAAATAGGTGAGCTTCGCCCTTAGTTGCTTCAGAGATAAATTTGAACCCGAGGTTTCTCCCCTAAACAGCTGTCCTCCCCTAAAGTCTGAAGTTCTACGAAGATAGACCTTTAGGCACTCTGCTGGACATAGAGATGCATCTTCTTTCAGAGGGCAGATTCTCCAAGGACCCCACCTATTGGTGGGTAGCTCGTTCTTGGCAAGAAACGTTGGGTCCCGAAAAAGATTCAGTTCTCCCCCTTCCAAGAACTGAAAATGACCTTCCTCTCTTGAAAGGGCCACTATTTCACTAACTCTGGCCCCTGAAGCGAGTGCAAACAGAAATATAACTTTTTGGGTCGAATCCTTTAAAGCACATTCATCATTGTTCATCCTCGAGGCAAAGTGGAGAACCTTATCTAGAGACCATGAAATGGGTCTCGGAGGCGCTGATGGTCCGAGTCTAGCACAGGCCTTCGGGATTTTGTTAAAGATTTCGTTAGAAAAATTGACCTGGAAGGCATATAATATAGGTCTTGTCAAGGCAGACTTGCAAGTTGATATTGTGTTGACTGCTAAACCTTGTTCATGAAGGTGGATGAAGAACGATAAGCAGAAGTCTGTCAAGATTTCTTTTGGATTCTTCGCCTTGACAAAGGACACCCTCTTCTTCCATGACGACTCATATTGTCTTCTGGTAGATTTGGACTTATATTCCTTCAAAAAGTCTATACTGTCTCTTGATATCCCGAATCTTTTTCTCACCGCTAAGGAGAGAAAATCATAAGATGCAGGTTCTGGGTTTTCTGTGATGAAGCAAGACAGTCGACTTCTGCACTAGCTGAGACAGAACTGGATCCGGCAGCGGCACAAACTTCAGTCGTAGTTCTAACGCCAGAGGGAACCAAACACTGTTCGGCCACTTGTGAGCCACTACTGCCGCTTTCCCTTTGAATGATCTCAGTTTGTCAAGGACCTTCAGTAGAAGGTTGGGCGGAGGGAACAAGTAAATCCTGGACCATCTGTTCCAGTCGAGGGACATAGCGTCCACTGCTTCCGCTAGAGGATCCTTGTACGGGGCCATGTAACGATGTATCTTCTTGTTGTTGCTCGTAGCAAAGAGGTCTATCTGCAGTTCCGGGACTTGACTCGAGATGAAGGAGAACGATCCTGCGTCTAGGGACCATTCTGACTCTACCGGTGTGAACCTGGATAGAGCGTCCGCCGTCACGTTGCGGAACCCTTGAAGGTGAACTGCTGACAAGTGCCATCTCTTCTTTTCCGCCAAACGGAAGATGGCTAACATCACTTGGTTGATTTGAGGTGATCTCGACCCTTGGCGATTCAGGCATCTCACTATCACCTCGCAGTCTAGGACCCCTCTTATGTGTGTCGAGTGGCGAGGAGATAACTTCTTCAGTGTAAGAAGTACTGCCAAGGCTTCTAAAAAGTTGATGTGAAATGTCTTGAATAGATTGGACCAAGCTCCTTGAACTTTCTTTTGATGAGAGCGACCTCCCCATCCTTCCTTTGAAGCATCTGTATAGATGGTAATTGAAGGGGGAGGTGGTTGAAGAAGTATCGATTTCTTCAATTGCTTGGCTTTGGATCACAGCTTGAGAAGCGTTCGCAATCGAGTCGGTAATGGTCTCTTCAGATCTCTTCGAGCATTTGATGCATATCTTCTCAAGACTCCTGTTGCATCCTTTATCTGTGCTCTGAGCACTGGATCTGTTACTGAGGCAAACTGTAGAGAGCCCAGCACTCTCTCCTGTTCGTGTCTTGATATCTGTTTGGATTCCAACAGTCTCTTGACAGATCCTGCTATCTCTTTCCTCTTCTTCAGAGGGATGGAAAGTTGATGTGACTGTAAATTCCAGTGGATTCCCAACCACTTAAATTTTTTGGCTGGAGATAGTCGAGACTTTTTGGTATTGATCTAGAATCCTAGATGTTCCAGGAACTGGATCACTTTCTTGTTAGCTTGCATGCATTCCGTCCTGGATGCTGCCCACACCAGCCAATCGTCCAGGTAGGCCACTACTTGGATACCCGTTAGGCGTAACTGATGAACAGCTGCATTCGCAAGCTTCGTGAAAATCCTTAGGGCTATGTTTAGCCCAAAGGGCATGGCTCTGAAGGCATAAAGTCTTCGTTGTAGCTTGAACCCTAGGTAGGAGGAGAGGTGACGATTTATTGGAACGTGTCAATAAGCGTCTGACAAGTCTATCGAGACGGTGTAAGCCCTTTTGGGCAATAGGGTCCTTATGTGTTGAAGTGTCAATATCCTGAACTTGTGGTTCACTATGAACTTGTTGAGTGGCAACAAGTCCAGAATGACTCTGAGTTTGTCTGAGTCCTTCTTTGGAACACAAAACAGCCTTCCTTGGAACTTGATGGACTTTACTCTCCGAATTACTCTTTTCTCCAAGAGTTCTCGAACATATTCTTCCAGGACGGGGGTAGTGTGTTGGAAGAATTGTGGGAACGGAGGTGGAGTGGTGTTCCAGCTCCAACCCAGTCCATTCTTGATTAGGCTGTGGGCCCAGGGATCAAAGGTCCAACGATCCTGAAACAGAAATAGTCTCGCTCCTACTGGAAGCATCTCACTTTTGCTGTTGTTGTGGACCTGAGGCCTTGCCTCTTTGGCCGCATCCTCCCCTGAATCCCCTTCCTCTTGAAGGGTGTTTAGAGGAACCTCTGGCTGCTCCTCTAGCTTTTGGACGAAAGGTCGTTGACTGCCTTTCGAACGCTGGGTTAAATGCAGGCGACTGTGTCGCTACTGCCTGAGGTACCAACTGGTACGTGGTTGGAGGTTGTGCCACCATCTGAGGCACCGCGGTCGCAGGAAGTTGCTGCTGTTGCTGTCTATAAGGCTTAGCCAGCCGAGAGGATAGCCTAGGCTTCTTCGTCTTCCTCTTAGGTTGGGAACCTTCATCCAGGGGAAGACTTTCTCTTAAGAGATAGGCCCCACTTCTGGAGAAGGTTTCTATTCTCCGTAGCGGCCTTGTCCACTACCTCTTTGACCACTTCGCTAGGGAAGAGGTCCTTATCCCAAATACTAGAAGAAATCAGTTTTCTTGGTTCGTGCCTCACCGCAGCCGAGATGAACACGAACTCTCTACAAGCTCTCCTAGCTTTAATAAAACTGTAGAGGTCCTTTGTCACTGTGGCCAGATGGGTTTTGGCCACTACCATGAACAATTCTTGGTTCTTAGGGTCGCTTGCCATCATCTCCAGAGTTGTCTGTAATGACATCGATACAGCGAGCCTTTCCTTTGTCTCTTGCTCTCTACGCAAGAGAAATTCCGACAGCTTTGGAAGGTCCTCACCGAACTGACATCCGGCAATATCTGCTTCCAACTTCCCGAATGAGAAGGTAAGATGGACGTCCTTCCAGTCTTTTTGGTCCATAGGTAAGGTCAGGGACAACGGCTTGTACTCTTCCAAAGAGGGACATGGTTTCCCTGCCTCAACCGCCTTCAAGGCTGCCTTATATCCCCTCTCCATAAAGGGAAAGGCTCTAGTTGGTGAAGCCACAAAGGAGGGGTGCTTCTTACTCAAAGCAGGTACCTTTGAGTTCGTGAAGCCCCTCTCTTTCATTGAGCTCGATAGTAAAGCCTGTGCCTTACTATGGTCAAAGACTATGACCTCTTTCGGCTCCATCTCCTCCTTTGAGGCTGGCTCCTTCCTAAGACGGACATAGCAGTCCGGGCAAGACTCCTTGTTGGGCCAAAATTCCACTTCTTCAAAGGGGACTGAGCCCAACTTCTCCGACATGACAATCTTCCCAGTTGTCATTGGCATGTGTTCGGCATACCTCCAAGGGTTGGCATCCTTCACGTTGAGCCTCTTCTGGGGCCCACGTGATGCTGCGAGTCTGCGCATCTCTAACTTCATTGCGGCTTCCTTCTCGTCGCTCTTCTTTTGCATTTGTTGAATCATTTCAACAATAGAAGAAAGAGTCTTTCCCAGTTCACCTGGGATAGCAGACGATGTCGAGGGAACAGGTTCCGGGGCCAGAACGGATGAAACCGACACCTCGTCGATCTCCTCCTCCTCAGTTTCAGGAGCCTGGGTCTGCTCCTCTTCCTGATCTTCCGCCAGAAGATCTTTTTCAGTGTACTCCGACACTTCAGACATCCTATCGTCCAATTGGATGTCTTGTAGGGCGTCCGAGACTTCGGAATCTACCGGAATCTGAACCGTTGGGATCTCCGCATGAGGCTGGGGAATAACCGCATCCGCAGATGCTTTAGGAAAAAGGTAGGCCCTCATCTTCTCGCTTGGAAGATAGGGTCCGGCAGTGTTCTTTTGAAAACCCCTCACCCAGGTTCGCAACTTTTCCCTAGCTGCATCCCTTGACTCCGCCGACTGAGGGGTGTCAAATGCCTCGGTAATCAGGTTAGAACAAACAGTACATACCTGAGGGTCCCAATACCAGAGATCACCTTTGGAGACTGCGCAGGGTGCGTGCCTCATGCACAACTCAAGTCCGCAGAAGTTCTTACTGCGGACGTTGCAAAACATGCTCCCGCACTTCGGATGGTCCTCCTGTAAAGAGAAGAGAATCCATGAGTATCAAGTGAAAACATATCACTAGATTAATCTTAATATTAGTATACATAGCTTATGACAGTAAAGCTAGAAAGGAAAGAAGGAAAGACACATACAGTATTTGTATTTCCCGTACAGCTAATTGCTGTAACCTCCCAAGATATTAAAACTAAGGTTAATTCTCATTCTAGAAAAACCTTCAGAATATTTTCCTACAAGGAAAGTTAGGTGCAACTCACACCAGAGTATAAAAGTTTTAATATAAGAGATATTAATTTTTAATAAAGAAAGAACTCACTTCCATTATACTGTACGGTCTCATCAAATGGCTGTACAAGACAACACAAAGTATGTTAGAGGTTTCTGAGTGCCGGCCGGCAAACTCTGCCGGCCAGCAACTGAAAAATGTCAGCACCCGGCTGCCGGCCACAATCGTAGTAGCCGGCAGATCTTACGGTGTGCTGTTGTTGCAGGCCGGCAATGACAAGTGATACCTGTGCCGGCCGGCAGATAATTTAAGAACCAGAGAACTTCACCCACCCGACTGCCGGCCGGGTAGGAGGTACAATACACTAACAAGAGAAATAGCATGGATGTAAGGTTGTACTGCCTTCCATCCAGAAAGAGTGAACATATGGAAGGGGAGAATGTAAAATTCAGGCTTCCATCTATCCACAGCATGCCGGGCTTTACCAGCAGATATGGATAGTACACCAAGAGAGGTCTGGAGTTCACTCTACAGAGAGTAGGCTTCTGCCGGCTGGCAGAAGACTGAGCCAGTCCAACATCCTAACCTACACTAGGTACAGATGTAGAACGGTGGCCAAGAGTTTGTAATGGCTAGGCCATCACCAAAGGACAGAGGGGGGGAGGGAAAAGGGTCCAACAAACTTCGATCTAGTATGAGACTTACACCAGTGACCAAGAAAGCTCATCCTAGCCTATGGTTGTCTAATAAGGAGGGAGGTTGGCAGCACTTGCCATCTC
The DNA here is from genome assembly GCF_036898095.1 of Palaemon carinicauda. Classification (NCBI taxonomy): domain Eukaryota; kingdom Metazoa; phylum Arthropoda; class Malacostraca; order Decapoda; family Palaemonidae; genus Palaemon; species Palaemon carinicauda. The sequence goes on along the minus strand of NC_090725.1, from coordinate 159,042,491 downwards.
CCTTAATACAAGAATGAAGCTTGGTGCTGTTATTTCGCTAGGCAATGGAAAATCTCATTCTCCAGCCCGAGAATAACAACACAGGACTAGTCTGCTAAACCACAGAAGAATGAATCATCTCGTACAGAAACCTTCGGATGTGATCTAGGGAGGCTAAGCCTCCTATATCTGCACCTAACCTAGCAAAAGAATCTCATTCTCTATGCCAAGAGGTCACAGACCCCAGACTGAATACTCTGATGTTCTGACCGAGCCCCAAAATCAGTTACTCTGAAAACAGGACCCGGACAGAACCACCCTAGTATAGTTTTACCTGAATACTATCCAGATAAAACCACTAGGGTTAAGCCTAGGCTTAACACAGAGGGAAAAATGGACTGATCTTAGATATCCAGAGGAGAAAAGAACAACCGGGGAGGTGTGCGAAAGTATACTAAAGCCCCATAGGCTACTAGCCTGGGCGCGGTGAGAATCGATTACCTAAATCACTGAAACTCTCTCGTATATGATCTTGGAAGAGAAATATTCAACAATATCTTACAAGTACAAAATTATGCCTATAGCTTCAATAAAATTGCTACACTCGGAAATCTATATATCATGCATGAAAGTACTAAAGCCACACGCTTAGGCTACTAAGCCTAGCGTAAGCCAAGATCGGTTACCTAAATCACCGAAACTAAAAATTACTAACGGCATCATATAAAGAATTTCCAGTAGGAAAACTAAATAGCTAAATTTAATAAAGCAAAATGACCGGGAATGTCGCTCTGGCTAACTAAATGACTTGTACATAGCGAGCGACAGCGTCCAGGACGCCTCCGGTAGGCAACAGCTCTTGTTTACATTAATATCACTTTTGATTTAATTCCAAAACAACAAGAGCTTACATTTATACACAGTAAAGATAATACTCAACTTTCCAGAGGCAGAAGAGGCTGGAGAAAGCATCATGGTTGAATAAAATCCAAAAATCACGAGAAAAACAGGGAAAACACCGAGTAATGGAGCTACGCGATAAGGGATAAAGATGGCGCTGTTGATGACGTCCTATACACACTCAAAACGAGATAGGAGAGGTACCTTAATAACGGCTCTCCTTTTGTTTTTCGTTTTCTTGCCACTTTTCCCCCTCGAAGCATTAATGCTATTCGGGGTGAAGATAGCTATGTGGCGTGTCAAGAATACGTCCTCTTGATATTATGCGATATCCCATTAACATTTATTTAGGGATATTCGCTCCAGGAGTTAGAATTCTGGATACCTTAAGGTAAAATTCTCTGGGAATATCACTGTAGTCAAATATACACTAGGAAGCTACCTTAAAGAAACTTCCATAAGGACGACATGGCCCGAGTCCAAAAAAGTTATTACAGTTGTTCTCGTGTTAATATGCAGACAAAAAGGGGAATAATAAAAAATGCTCGTACAAATCTTTATTTATTTGAATTTGGGGCGAAATAAGACGCAAATACCAATCAATTTTTTATTGGTAATAAAAAAAATTTGTAATTCAACATACATTTTATAGTAACACAAAAAAATGTTAGTGAATGATAATAAACATAAAAAAATACAGGCAAGCTCAGAAATACTTGTTTCACCTGAAAAGAAACAATCATAATGCCACCAAACTGAAAATTTAATAAATTTTCTAATATACATTTCTGTGAATGACTGTCTTTTCAAACTGTGTAAAAAACACATGGCACAAGTGTTAACTTTTTTATATTTCTTCCCCTTTAGTATCTGGAACAGTCCATAGTGTCACCCTGGTGACACTTCACCTTACATGTTGCACTGTAAGGTGTCAACACGCACACCCTGTACATGACAGTCCCAATCAATTCACTGTTCCTCACAGCACTAAGCGACAGGTTTTAGTACACTACCTGCCGCCACCACAAATCTTTTTAACTCTTGCACTTGCTTCGCGTAGTGTTTGAAAAACACTCTAGATGACTTCCATCCAGTATACGAGCGAAGACGCTCAAAATACATGTGTTGGAAAAAATTCAATGACGAAGCAATCTTTCTTGGATCGTGACCTGCGGATGTACAGTCAGGATCCGCTCTGCGAATGAAGTAGGTGATCTTCGCCCTTAGTTGTTTTAGAGACAAGTTTGAACCTGATGTTTCTCCTTTAAAGAGCTGTCCTCCCCTGTAGTCTGAAGTTCTATGAAGATAGACCTTTAGGCACTCCACTAGACACAGCGAGACATCTTCCTTCGGAGGCCAGATTCTCCAGGGACCCCACCTTTTGGTAGGTAGCTCATTCTTGGCGAGAAATGTTGGGTCAGGAAAAAGATTAAGTTCTCCCCCTTCTGTGAACTAAATATGGCCTTCATCCCGAGAAAGGGCCACTATTTCACTCACTCTGGCCCCCGAGGCCCCCGAGGCTAGAGCAAACAAGAATATAACTTTTTGAGTCAAATCTTTCAGAGAGCAGTCCTCATTGTTCACTGTTGATGCAAAGTGAAGAACCTTATCCAAGGACCATGAGATGGGCCTCGGAGGAGCTGCAGGCCTAAGTCTAGCACAAGCCTTAGGGATCGTGTTAAAGATTTCATTGGAAAAGTCTACTTGGAAGGCGTACAGCAAAGGCCTAGCCAAGGCAGATTTACATGTTGTTATCGTGTTGGCTGCTAAACCTTGTTCATGAAGGTGAATAAAAAAAGGATAAACAGAAATCTGTTGAGATCTCTTTTGGTTTCTTTGCCTTGACAAAAGCAACCCATTTTTTCCAAGACGACTCATATTGTCTTCTGGTAGAGAAAAGGAGAGAAAATCAGGAGATGAAGTTTTTGGGTTTTCCATGATGAAGCGAAGACAGTCGACTTCTGTACTTGCTGAGTCAGAACTGGGTCTGGCAACGGGACCAGCCTCAGCGGCAATTCCAATACTAGAGGGAACCAGTTGCTCATCGGCCACTTGGGAGCCACTAGAGCTGCTGTTCCCTGAAAGGATCTCAGTTTGTTTAGGACCTTCAACAGAAGGTTGGTTGGAGGGAACAGGTAAATCCTGGTCCATCTGTTCCAGTCAAGGGACATGGCATCCACTGCTTCCGCTAGAGGGTCCTCGTATGGGGCCACATAACGAGGTAGCTTCTTGTTGTCGCTCGTCACGAAGAGGTCGATCTGCAGTTCTGGGACTTCAGGTAAGATGAAGGAGAATGATCCTGCGTCTAGGGACCATTCTGACTCTATTGGCGTGAGCCTGGAGAGAGCGTCCGCTGTCACATTGCAGAAACCTTGAAGGTGAACTGCTGATAAGTGCCATCTCTTCTTTTCCGCCAAGCGGAAGATGGCCAACATCACATGGTTGATTTGGGGTGATCTCGAACCTTGACGATTCAGACATCTCATCATCACCTCGCTGTCTAAAATCAGTCTGATGTGGACTGAACAGCGAGGGGACAATTTCTTCAGCGTGAGAAATACTGCCATGGCCTCCTGAATGTTGATGTGGAAGGTCTTGAATACAGCAGCCCAAGGCCCTTGGACTTTCCGTTGGTGACAGTGACCTCCCCACAATTTCTTCAGCGTGAGAAATACTGCCATGGCCTCCTGAATGTTGATGTGGAAGGTCTTGAATAGAGCAGCCCAAGGCCCTTGGACTTTCCGTTGGTGACGGTGACCTCCCCATCCTTCCTTTGATGCGTCTGTGTGGAAGATGACTGAAGGTGGAGGTGGTTGCAAAGTTACCAACTTCTTCAGGTTCTTGGCCTTCGACCATGGCTTGAGAAGTGATCGTAGTCGAGTCGGTCTTGGTCTTCTTAGATCTCTTCGAGCGTTTGATACGTATCTTCTCCAGACTCCTGATGCATCCTTTAATTGTGCTCTTAGCACCGTGTCTGTCACTGATGCGAACTGAAGGGAGCCCAGCACTCTCTCCTGTTGGCGTCTTGATATCCAATTGGATTTCAGAAGTCTCTTGACAGATCCCGCTATCTCTCTCCTCTTCTTTGATGGAATGGAGAGGCAGTGTGACTGTAAGTTCCAATGAATTCACAGCCATTGAAACTCCTGAGCTGGAGATAGTCGAGACTTTTGACGTTGATCTTGAATCGCAGATGTTCCAGGAACTGGATCACTTTCTTGGATGCTTGCATGCATTCCGTCTCGGATGCTGCCCACACCAGCCAATCGTCCAGGTAGGCTACCACCTGGACACCTTCTAGGTGTAGTTGTTGAACGACTGCATCTGCAGGCTTTGTGAAGATCCTTGGGCTATGTTTAGCCCGAAGGGCATGGCTCTGAAGATGTAGTTCTTCTTTTGTAGCCTGAATCCTAGGTAGGAGGAAACTTGGCGATTGATTGTAATGTGCGAATAGGCATCTGCCATGGAGACTGTGTACGCCCGTTCGGGCAGCAGGTTTCTTATGTGTTGAAGGGTCAACATCCTAAACTTGTAGTTTACTATGAACTTGTTGAGTGGCGACAAGTCCAGAATGACTCTGAGTTTGTATGAGTCCTTTTTGGGAACACAAAACAGACTTCCTTGGAATTTGATGGACTTTGCCCTCCTTATTACCCTTTTGCTCAAGAGTTCGCGGGTATATTCTTCCAGAACGGGGGTGGAGTGTTGGAAGAATTGAGGAAATGATGGTGGAGCTATCTTCCAGCTACAACCTAGTCCGTTCTTGATTAGGCTGTGGGCCCAGGGATCGAAGGTCCAGCGATCCCGAAATGAGTGGAGTCTTCCTCCTACCGGAAGCATATCATTGCTTCGGTTGACCTGAGGACTTGCCTACTTGACCGCACCTCCCCTACTTCCTCTTCCTCTTGAGGGGCGTATAGAGGAAGCTCTATATGACCCTCTACCTTTAGGGCGAAAGGTAGTGGTCTGCCTCTCGTAAGCGGGAGTATAAGCTGGTGACTGGGTCACCACCTGCTGGGGTACCATCTGGTAGGTGGGTTGGGGTTGTGCCACCATCTGGGGTACCGCAGTCATGGGAAGTTGTTGTTGTTGTCTGGCGGGGCAAGAGGGCAACCTTGGCCTCTTTGTCTTCCTTTTTGGTTGGGGACCCTCATCCGGGGAAGAATTCCTTTTTGACGACATGCCCCACTTCTGGAGAAGATTCCTATTCTCCGTGGCAGCCTTGTCGACTATTTCCTTGACCACTTCGCTCGGGAAGAGGTCCTTTCTCCAGATATTGGAAGATACCAACTTCTTGGGTTCGTGCCTCACCGCAGCCAAAGCGAACACGAACTCCCTACAAACCCTTCTGGCCCTAACGAAGCCATACAGGTCCTTGGTTAGTGTTGCCAAGTGTGTCTTGGCCACGACCAAAAACATAAATGGGTTTCTATGGTCGCTTGCCATTGCCTCCAAGGTGGTCTGGAAGGATAGAGATGTGGCAAGCCTTTCTTTTGTCTCTTGCTCTCTGCACAAGAGAAATTCAGACAACTAAGGCAGGTTCTCACTGAACTGGCGTCCAGCAATATCTGCCTCCAACTTCCCGACTGAGAAGGTAAGATGTATTTCCTTCCAGTCCTTATGGTCTGTAGGCAAAGCTAGGGATAAGGGTCTACACTCCTCAAGTGTAGGACAAGGTTTCCCTGCTTCTACTGCCTTCATTACAGGCTTGAACCCCTTTTCCATAAAGGGAAAGACCCGAGTAGCTGGAGCAAGAAAGGGTGTTTCTTACTCAGGGCTGGCACCTTAGAGTTAGTGAAGCCCTTGTCCTTCAGACTGCTAGCCAATAAAGCCTGAGCTTTTGCATGGTCAAGCACTATGACCTTTTTGGCTCTGTCTCCTCCTTCGACACAGGTTCCGCCTTCAGACGGACGAAGCAGTCTGGATAAGACTCAAAGCTAGGCCAAAAGTCAACATCTTCGATGAGGACGGATCCCAGCTTTTCTGAAATAAATATTTTCCTGTTTGTCATAGGCATGTACTCTGCATGCCTCCACAGGTTCACGTCAGAACATGACGGAAGGTCCTTCACGTTGAGTCTCTTGTGAGACCCACGGGACGCTGCAAGCTGATGTATTTCCTTCCTCAATGCAGCTTCCCTTTCTTCACTCTACTTCTGAAACCTCTCCATCATTGACATGAGGGTAGACAGAGTCTTCCCCATCTCATCAGATGGAGGAGCAGAGGACGTAAAGGGCACTGGTTCTGAGGCTGGAACCGACGAAATGGAAACCGATTCGACTTCATCCTCTTCAGTATCAGGAACCAAGGTAGACTCCTCGTCCTGACCTCCTGGTGAATTTTGGCACTGGCCATACTAAAACCCTTTCCTTTGGCTGAACAAATGGGAGCATTGGAACTTGTAATAGGAAAGGCCATTACAATACATTGTTACCAATGTCTACTGTAACTCTGACTTGAGACAGAGTGAGAGAGGGAAGAGAGAGGCAATCTTGATTATATTATCATGATGCAGACTACCTGTATTACCACAAAAATTACTACAGAATAAGATTAAACAAAAACACTAAGAAAATAGTCATATGCCTCAAAATCATCGATCAAGCTTGGCAGGAGGTTTCGAGGTGCACCTTGAACTCTGCTTGGAAGAAGCTGTGGCCTGATACTGTCTCCGCATGAGATTTCGAGGGCTTCCACGCAGACCAAGATGAAGCCGATTCTGAAAATGTTGTCGATCCTGAACCTGTTGCTCAATCTGAAGTTGCTGAGATCATTACACTCGGGAAGTCCATGGGTCTGGAAGTTGATGAGGCCGACATTGATGAGCTTATCAAGGAGCACCAAGAGGAACTTACGACGGATGACCTGAAGGACTTGAAGGCCATGTGAGTGAACGCCGTTCAGGAAGAGCACAGTGGAGGGGGAGTAGGATGACCCACTGACAATGGCAGAAATTAAGGAGGGTCTAGATGGCTACTTTAAAATGGTGGCTCTCATAGAAAAAGACATATCCAGAAAAAAATCACACAGGTCATGCGCTCGAGTACTGTAATGAAGTTTGCCCGAGTCATTTCAGGAAAATTTTAAGCAGCAGGCAGAAACAAGCTTCTTTGGACGATTATTTTAACAACAGGGCTTCGGTAGAAGCAGACCAAGTGCCAGCTAAAAAACGAAAGAAAAGTGGCAGTAATGGAGAAAATACATGGTGTAATTAAATTTAGAAAATATAAAACGTAAAGTAAAAACAAAAATAAAAAAAAGGAAAATATAATTTCATTTTAAGTATATTGTAAAGTTAATTGTTATTTCCTGCCATTTGTAAATGTGCTTCCTAAAATTTGGTGTTAATGTTTTCTGTCATTCATACATCTGTTTTGTAAAGTTAAATGTTTATGTTTTCTGCCACTTGTTAACGTTTTCTGCCGTTTTTCATCCTCCGCTACCTCCCCGTACTTCGTACTCGGACATCGCCTCACTCCAAAGGTAAGGTTCCACATTTTTGTTACTATACTTTTACTGTTTGTTCTAATTAAACGCTTCTTTTACCGATTACCAATGGTTAATTTATCATTAAATGATCAAAATAAAGTACTTCTCATACATTTAGTACTGTTTAGCGGTGCATTTCCTTTTTATAATCATTAAATGTGGCGTTTTTGTAGGGTCTGGAACGAATTAGGCTATTTACATGTAAAAGGCGACTCACAAGACGAAAAAAATCACTTTACGATAGCCATTACAGAACCAATTAATTTTGTGTTGAGGCATTACTGTACCTAATTTACAAGTAACTCGTAATATGAGAAAAATGGCATATGAGCATACAAATTTTAATCAGTTTACAGGCATTGTACTGGTCTGTGGGGAAAAATTCCCTATGACTCGCATTTTTTTTTCTTTTTTTTTTTTTGAAAAGTACTGACGAGACTAGCACCTGTTGAGCAGGCATCAGTCACTCAGTACCCATACTCCACCCATGCGGTTATCCCTATATTTTTACCCCATTTCATTTCACATTAGCTTGCAACACCGGGCTCCCTTGCTCAGATCAGAGCCCAACTCTTCCACTTTTTGAGTAGAACTAGGCACTAGTAGAAGAATCAAGTTATGCATACCTCTTCCCAACTTTTTTTATAGAGTTGTGAACGAAAGTTCTTTGTTGATCAGTGAAAGTTGTGATTCATTGTAGACATTTTGTACTGCGTTGTAAAATTATCAACATTGTGAAAATGTCCTCAAACATGATTATGAAAAATGGCAAGAAATGGAAAAAGAAATTATCGTTAAACATGAACAAGGTATAAGTGCGGCCAATCTGGAAAAACTGAATATTCATACTAAAACTACCACAATTGGTACAGTTACAATTCTGAATAATAAAGATGTTAACAAATTACACGATGCAAAAGTGGTGCTGTTATTGATGAATTAACACCACATGTTCCTAATGCTGAAAGATTTCTTCTTATTATTGTTATTAGCTAAGCTACAACCCTAGCTAGAAAAGCAAGATGCTTTCAGCCCAAGGGCTCCAACAAGGATAATAGCCCAAAGAGGAAAGGAAATAGGGAAACAGATAGAATAGTGCACCTGAGTGTACGTCCAACCAAGAGAACTCTAACCCAAGACAGTGGAAGACCATGGTACAGAGGTTATGGCAATGCCCAAGATTAGAGAACAATGGTTTGGTTTTGGAGTGTCCTTCTCTTAGAATAGTTGATTACCATAACTAAAGTATTCTTCTACATTTACCATGTTGAAAGTAGTCGCTGAACAATTACAGTGCAGTAGTTAACAGCTTGAGAGAAGAAGAATTTTGGGTAATCTTAGTGTTGAATTTTTTAGTAATTATAGTGTTGTCAAATGTATGAGGAAAGAGAAGAATGTGTGAATAATAGAACAGACTATTCAGCGTATGTGTAAGCAAAGGAAAAATGAGTCGTAACCAGCAAGGGATCCAATGTAGTACTATGTGGCCAATCAAAGGACTCAATAACTCTCTAGCGGTAGTATCTCAATGGATGGCTGGTGCCTTGGCCAAAATACAACCTACATGCAGTTAAAAGGTGATATGATTACTGAAAACACTATTTGTGGAAAAGCAATGGTATTGGAGCTGCATAAGGTGCAGCATAAATAGAATGTGTAATAGATTTAAACTGAGAGCTGAGGAGGAAGAGGGACCGAGACAAACCTCAAGTGAAATTAGGGAGATGTTAAGACTGTGGAAAACTGCAAAAATTCTGTAGACATATCACCCAGATAAGGCTTTGGCTGGGGTTGTAGCGAATCTATTTACCAACAATGAGATGTCTCATTTTCATGTTATTTTAAAGAAGAGGTAAAGCAGTCATCTATAGATAAATTCCATGTCAAATCTGAATGCAAGTGTAAAAATAGACGACCTAGTGTCCCGAAAGCATAAATTATCATATTTGATGGCCTACAAGACACACTTTTTTTCCCAAAATTTTGGCTCTAAATATCGCCCTGCGTCTTATGTGCAGTAGGTGAAGTTTGAGACCTCCCATAGGCCTAGGCTAATCTTCTCTATGACGCTCACTAACCCAGCTTATATTCAGAACTTTTGTCTACCCTAAACTCTATGCATCCTTATTTTATTGCTGGTATTATTGTATTATTGATTGTGTTTTAAAAATGAAATGGAAAATTGAAAGCAATATAATCTGAAATGCTGTGACTTGCATTTATTAACATCAGATGACAAAACATAAACATCGAGTTCTGGTTACATACTCAGCAACCTTTAACTTTCTCTTTCCTTAACCTTTGATAATTTTGATGGTATCGTTAATAACAATTGTAATCAAATATAGATTAGCATATACTGTATATTTTTCATTAAAAATACACCATGATTCCAATTATCCTTATTCTTTCTCCAATCAAGCACCATCTTCTGTGTCACTCATACTGTCAATAGCGATACTTTGTTACTGTTGACAAAAAAAAAAATGGTTTTCCTTTTATGCAATACAGTATTTAGGATTTTAGGGATTTGGCAAGTAAAATATTTGTAATAACATCTTTACTAAAAGCTCTAAGTATCATTAGTTATCACTTGCATGTAAAATAAAATTAATAATATTATTATTACATAACCAATACTTGGTAAGCTATCTGTTGCTGCAAAAGTTAACTTGTACACAGATGTATAAATACGTTTGTTTGTTTGTTCGTTATGATCGGTGATGAAACGTAACCAAAGCAATGGTTTCGGTTTTATGTGGTGTAATATTGTGTTGAGCAAAAGCATGATATAAAATCCTCTTTATTTAATTTATTTTGGATTTCTAAGTAAAGTAATGCCTCACAATACAAAATTAACTGGCTCCGTAGACTTTCGTACCGTGATTTTTTCGCATTGAGTCGCCTTTTGCATGTAAATAGCCTAATTTATTACAGGTCCTACAAAAACACATTAAATTTTTATAATAAGGCTAAACTTCACTAAACACAATGAAATGCAACCATTTGGATCATTCAATAACAACATAACCGTTAATAACCTGAAATGAAATATATAATTACAACAGGCAGTACAGTAATACAATAATAGATGGAAAATTCAGTAACAAATATTTGGAACCTTACTTTTGGAATAAGGCGATGTCATGGCAGAAAATATTAACACTTAACTTTACGATAAATTATTTTTTTTTTTTTTACCTTTTTCTAATTTTGTATTTTATTTTACTTTTTATTTTGTATTTTATGAAATTTTATCATTTTCTTCATCACTTCCCCTTTTCTTTTTATTTTTGGATCACTTTCCGCTTCCTCTTGGCCTACTAGTATTGAAGGCTTCTTTAATAAATAACTATCCAAGGAACCTTGCTTCTGCCTGCTTCTTAAAATGTTGCTAAAATGACTCGGGCATATGTCATTTATGTACTCAAGAGCACGACCTGTGTGAACCTTTTCTGGGTGCCTCTTTGACAAAAGCCACCATTTTATGGTAGCAAGCTAGAGCCTCCTTAATTTCTGCCGTTGTCATAGTCATAGTCCTTGTTGCTACTAGAGAACTGTTCCTGAAAATCATTCAGGTCGTCTGTCGAAAGCTCCTCTTGATACTCTTTGGGAAGCTCATTCAAGTCGTCCTCATCTACTTCCATACACATGGATATCCTGAGTCTGACGATCTCGGCAACCTTAGATTGAGCGATAGGTTCAGAATCGTCAACTTTTTTGGCATTGGGTTCGGTTAAGGATACGCTGAAGCCCTCGAAATCTTCTGCAGAGACAGCATCAGGCCAGAGCTTCAAGGTGTGCCTCGAACCTTCCACCAAGCTCTATCAATGAGTCTGAGGCATATCACATCGAAATGTTCTTTCCAAAATTCACGCAGGGTTAGGTTTGTGCTAACAGTAATTTCCAAACATTTCTAGAATAGATATTTTGTATAGAGCTTCTTAAAGTTTGAAATCACTCATTGGTCCATGGGCTAGAGGAAAAGGGTAGTGTTAGGCAGAATCTAGAGAGCCTTGATGAATGAAAAATCAGCTTTGATATCTTCCTCGAGGCCAGGAGGGTGAGCAGGGGCATTGTCCAACACCACCAGGCTCAAGGATTCTCCAAGTGATACATCAGCAGGGGTTTCACATTACAATTCCACTGGCATTTGCACTGCAAGGGTAAGCTTGTCCTTCACAGACTAATGCCCGGGTAGCTTCTTTTCTTTCGCCACGATGTATGCCCGATGAGGCTTTTTCTTCCAGAAAAGCCCAGTTTCGTCACAGTTGAAGACTTGCTGCGGAATGTAGCCTTCCTGGAGAGTCAACTCACCAAATTTCATAATAAAGGCTTCAACCGCTTTCATATCATAGCTGACAGCCTCCCCATGACAAACACTGAACTCTGGGGGGTGCCTACTTTGATGTCCATTCTCCTGCGTTGTCTTCGGCATGAGCAAGCACGAGATCACCAAAAATAGTGCTGGCCTTCTGGCAGATTATCGTTTCAGTGATCGTGTGTCCAACGATTTCCTTGTCCTTAATCCAAATAAGCAGCAGTCTCTTCATTTCATCATGGACGTGGCTCCCCTGCTGGAGAAAACAGACACGCCCTTAGAAGGTGCTACAGCTTTGATGGTTTCCTTCTGTTTTAGGCTGGTTCCTATCGTAGATAGATTTCAGCCATATTCCTTAATGATCGCACTCAACTGCATGCCAGCCTCATACTTCTTGATTATCTCAAGCTTCGTCTCCATAGAAAGAATCCTCTTTTTCTTTCCCTGCACATCAGCACTTTCTTGGGACCCAAAGCTAATAACATAGGAGTTGAATAACGCAACACGATACAGTGCAGTACGTAAAGGTACGAAATCGAAATCACAAACATGAATTCAATGTTAACAAATAGCGCTGTCGAAACAAAGTGAGCGAGAGACGCAGATACGTAGATGCATGATGGGATAGTTATTATTATTATTATTACTACTAGCCAAGCTACAACCCCAGTTGGAAAAGCAAGATGCTATAAGCCCAAGGGCTCGAATAGGGAAAAATAGCCCAGTGAGGAAAGGAAATAAGAAAATAAATAAATGATGAGAACAAATTAACAATAAATCATTCTAAAAATAGTAACAACGTCAAAACAGATATGTCCTATAGAAACTATTAACGTCAAAAACAGATATGTCGTATATAAACTATAAAAAGACTCATGTCAGCCTGGTCAACATAAAGACATTTGCTCCAACTTTGAACGTTTGAAGTTCTGCTGACTCAACTACCCGATTAGGAAGATCATTCCACAACTTGGTAACAGCAGGAATAAAACTTCTAGAATACTGTGTAGTATTGAGCCTCATGATGGAGAAGGCCTGGCTATTAGAATTAACTGCCTGCCTAGTATTACGAACAGAATAGAATTGTCCAGGGAGATCTGAATGTAAAGGATGGTCAAAGTTATGAAAAATCTTATGCAACATGCATAATGAACTAATTGAACGACGGTGCCAAAGATTAATATCTAGATCAGGAATAAGAAATTCAATAGACCGTAAGTTTCTGTCCAACAAATTAAGATGAGAATCAGCAGCTGAACACCAGACAGGAGAACAATACTCCAAACAAGGTAAAATGAAAGAATTAAAACACTTCTTCAGAATAGATTGATCACTGAAAATCTTAAAAGACTTTCTCAATAAGCCATTTTTTTGTGCAATTGAAGAAGAGACAGACCTAATGTGTTCTCAAAAGTAAATTTGCTGTCGAGAATCACACCTAAAATTCTAAGAGTCATACAAATTTAAAGAAACATTATCAATACTGAGATCTGGATGTTGAGGAGCCACCATTCTTGACCTACTTACAATCATACTTTGAGTTTTGTTAGGATTCAACTTCATACCCCATAATTTGCACCATGCACTAATTTTAGCTAAATCTCTATTAAGGGATTCACCAACCCCAGATCTACATTCAGGGGATGGAATTGATGCAAAGAGAGTAGCATCATCTACATATGCAACCAGCTTGTTTTCTAGGCCAAACCACATGTCAGATGTATATAGTATGAAAAGTAATGGGCCAAGAACACTACCCTGTGGAACACCAGATATCACAATCCTATACTCACTATGGTGCCCATCAACAACAACTCTTCAAGATCTATTCCCAACCAATAGGAGAGCAGGATTGTATGGTGGTAACTAGCATCAAAGTAGGGATATAACCAATGGGAGCATGGGAGGATGGTGGCAAGTTTATGGCTGGAGGCGAGCGAATTTCAAAATCAGTCTAATAGGTGGCCAGGCTCTCGTACTGTTTCTCGTTTCCTAGCATGAAACCTTTTCCGCAATATGAGTCTGAAAAATCTTCGCAGCTCGTTTCGCAGCGCGAAAATTTCGTAAGCAGAAGCTTTTGTATCAAGAGGTATCACTGTATACACCAAAAGCTAGCCCATACATTGATGGTTTTGTAATTCACCAGTCATCTTATACAGCAGATATGACCTAAATTCATTAAAATTTGGCCTAATTTTCTGCCTCATTCTATATGAAGGTTGTCTACTGCGCGGAAATATACAGTATGTTTCTGCTTGTGTAATGTACAGCTAGACTGTTTTTATGAATATACGCTTGCTTGAATACACTAAAACTTTTTTTTCCTGAGTTTGACCTGCTGAAATGAGGGCACGTCTTATAGGCCGTCAAATACGGTAAGTGATTCAGTTAGGGATAGTGAATGTGGTTCAAGAGAGAGAACTGATATTTTGGAGGAAGCTTCTACCTCCAAGCAGTTAACTTGTCCCTTCGCCTCTCTCGTCTCCCCCACACTAGCCTCGACTCCTCAAAGGTAAAGTGGAAGTTACTTTATAAATATTTCTATTGCTTATTGTGGATAATTATTTTGTATTAGTTTCTGATGTTAGGCACTATAATTTTTTCACTAAATTCCATTATTCCATTACCAAACCTATAAAAATGAGCATACAGGTATACTGTAGGTGTATTTATGGATGTGTGGAATGCACTAACAGTATATTTCATTTCTATATGGGAAAACTTATTTTAGTTCCTGAGCATTTTTGTTTATGAGTTTGCACCCAGAAAGAATTCTACTTATAAACTGAGGTACAGTACCAATGTATTTACTGTTACAGTCAAAATTAGGATAGTACCATTGTTAGAATCTATTGGTAGAAATGTTGACCAGTCAGAAACAACAGGAGTAACAATTGCTGAAGATTGTGAGAAGTTATCAATCAAATCTAAAACTGAACCAATTTCCCTAGGAAGATAACAATAGAAAGTTTTGAGATTTTTTAATTAAACGGTTATCAAGCTAGCACTCGCAATTAAAAGCCTTTTCTATTTGAATGTACAATTAATGGAAATATAGCATTATTCATTGACTGACCTTGTACTGAAGAAGAGAGCCCGCAAGACCCCGGATTGAAGCATTCTCTGTATCCGCTGTATGTGTGGATCTTTCAGATATTGCCAGAGAAGCAGTTTCTCCACTTGCAATAGAACGTGCACCATGGGCAATGTCTACATGAACTTCTAACCTGGAAGATAAATGATACATTATGTCTTACAACCATCAGTAATAGTAAATGTATATGGTAAAAGAAATAAATGTATACAAAGTAGGCAGCACAAATCTATTATCTATTATAAAAAGTCTTTTAATATAATTATAGAATAAAAACACTTTCTGTATGAATCTCGTACACCATTCTTAACTTAAAATTCCATACAGTTTTTATCATGAGAGTATCTAGCCTTTTCTATTTGGAATTTCAATGGACAGGTAAATAAGCTGCAATTATGATGAAGCATTGCACAAAAAAATATGGTTAAGTGGCCTCATGGCCATTTATACAGCCAGGGAAAAGGGTTCTCCACTTTGAATGATGGGCCGCACTAGGTGGATGCTCCGTTCACCTGCTGGTTACAGAATAGCCACTTACATCCTTAGCTCACATACTGGGAGGGGTGGCTGTTATGGGGATTTCAATTTAAAGGACTCAGGTTTGTAGCACTAGGAAAATACAAGGGACTTTTAAAATGTTATTTGTTCCCATGCATATACAAACATTTTATCCTTTAAAATACGGAGACACTTATTGGTGGGAGGAAGTCTCCTGGAATCCGTTTTTACAATGCGTCGGAAGTTGATTTTCCTCATAAGTCGGATTTACATACATAACATGATATATGTACATACATACATACATATACAAGTTGTCCCTCCTTAATCACAGGTTTGATCTTTGCGAATTCCGTCATTCGCAATACAGAAAACCGTACATACAAAAAAATAACATACTCGCGGTTTTGCGATAATTACTTTCACGGGCCGTGTGTACTACCAGGCATGTTTTGATGTGTATTGACATAAATGGAGTGAAGGGGTTCAGAGGAATTCCATAATAACACAAGACACTCAATAAAATTTTACAATAAAAATTTTTAAACATCTAGGTATGTTTCAGTCATGTTTAGTTTTCTTATTTTTTCACTTGTGGTATGATAAATATTCATACATTCATTGTAAACAATACTAATATTGTAGTGTATTTACAATATCTTACTGTAAATGAAACCTTAAAACATGGCATTCAATTTCCTTAGCTCAGGTTGACAAGTTTAAGCAGACATTATCCATTCTAAAAAAAAATTATAGAGTTTAAGATAACTGTGCTTCATTAAGGAATTTTTTACTTTTGTTTTTAACTTTAGGTGCATTTCTACAATCAACTATTAGGGCCATTTTTTTACAGCTTCATCGAGTGTTGTTAGATACAAACAAGTGTATTTTTTAAACTTGCACAAAGCGTACTTTGCGGTGACTAGTGATATGAATCGTGGTGATGATTTTTGTTTCATGAGTTGTCTTACCTTGTACTGAAGTTCTGTTAATAATGTACAATTAAATCTGAAAAATAGTAAGAACTAAAATACCATGATAGAAAGCACATGGAAAGAATATAACGCAGTTATCTGGGTTACCTAGAGTGTTAGTCAACCAAAGGTAGGTAATGGTCAGTGAGTTAGTAGGTTATGAGTTGACCCGCCCTAGTGTAGCATGTATCCGCCGATTCTCGATTTACGCATCTGTTTCTTTTACCTGATCCGCACACATAACAAGATCTGACTTTGGTATGCTTTAAAAAAAGAGAGAAAACAATACCTTATCATTCATACATTACTGTACCCTATACAGTAGTGTGCCTATACTTATACAGTACTAGCAGACAATAAGCAATACATATGACAATTCCTTAACTCTATTCCTGAGGTTGGCCTGCCCTACTACCATCAGAAGTCTCTCTCACACTTTCCGGACATTACACAGGCACCCAAAAAAAAAAAAAAATAAATAAAAAAAAAAGGGCCACGACAATATCCATAATACAGCAGCAACAAAATTCTGAATGGATAATGTAAACAAAGAGGGAGAACTAATATTAAAGCGATGAGTAATAAACTACTCTTTGACGTTAGCTGCTCTCCGCGTAGGCAAGTAGTTCGTCGTATAAATGAACCAAACGTCACAACTCGAAATTTTTCATGTACCTGTTCGTAACAGCGAATCACTACTAGACCATTGTAACCAGAGGACCTCCTGTGCTAGGATATCTATCTCTCTAACATGGGGATAACATGGGCAGTGTAAAAGAAGGCATATCAAGAGAAATGTTTGGTAAGGTACCAACCTATTCTCTCATTTAGAGGGAAAGATGGTGTAGTTCCTTCTTGGCAAACGTATTTCGTACAAAAGGTGTTCCGTTTTGTAAATCGCCTATATAAGACAGCCAACCAGGTTGTAACAGTTGCAAGAAAGATGTCAAGAGCCAGTAATCCTACCTCTCCTTGAGACTTATATGCTGAACACATTACATAAGACAATATGCATAGTTGGTCCCACGAGGAACCTAGAACTAGAAGCATCACACTTAAGGAAAGAGGTCCAAGGGCCTGTGGGATATGTCTAAAGAATACAGAGGGATAAAGGTGGTCCAAAAGCTTAAAACCCCAACTTTCATCTGCAAGTATGCTGATAGGTAAACCAAAAGGTTACTAAGGGGTGCACCTCAGCACCATTAAGACTGTTATTTTGGGGTTACTTCAAACTATTTCTATAGCACTTCATTATTCCTTGATTGATTTTCTTTCATTTAAAAATCCTTTAAAAGAGAATTCCAAGTACTAAAACTTGAGCACTGGAAACATTCTGTGTTTTATATTCTTATATGTATTATCTTATCAATACTGTATATGGAGGTCACTTTCAAAGATGCCTATTTTTCATTTGGAATTTTTTTTTCTTTCAAAAAGATGAATGTATAGCTTGTAGACCATAAAATTAAAAAAAAATTTCATGTAGGAATAACAAACACTAATCAATATTAAAAAAAGTATCCATTTTTTTTTTTCAAAACAATTCGTATATTAAGAAATCATGCTTCAAAGCCTTTTTGAAGACTGGTTGAATATAACTTAATATGCATAAGTATGGGCTATTAGCAGTAATCTAATTTTCCTCACCACTGGGGATCATTAGGACATAGACATTATATTTTGGGATTATTCACTAAACAGTGGTGAGCCCTCCACTCGAATCCAGAAATATATACCCTACATGTACCAAATGACCGCTAGAGTAGACGTTGCAGGCATAACATATTCTCATGTGTATATTTTCGGGGCAAATTTTATGCTTTATCATCGCTGACACTTAATGAATCTTTCAGCATAAGCATAATATACCTAATGTAAATATACTGTATAAACGAGTAAACAAAAAAATATGGGCTTCCAAAACTTTTTTATTTGCACAGATTGGTTGAATATACATGTATTTTAGTAAGAGTATGGGCTTTTACCCATAATTTTCCCCAATACTGTACTGGGGATAATAAGGACATAATGATCATATTAGAGATAGTAGGTTGGCCAAGGAATCAATCACCCATTGAGATACTAATGCAACAGTTACTGAGTCCATTGATTGGCCTGATAGTACAGTATTAGATTGGATATCTCTCATTACAGCTAATTTTCCCTCTCCCTACTTGTGCACCAAATAGTCTTGCCTACTTTTTTTGCACATTCTCCTCTTTCTTCATAACCTAAAAAGATTAAGCTAACCAAGTAATAGACTCTAGCTATGGTAAGCTGCTCTTCTAGGGAAAGGCCACTCAAAATTCAAACCATTATTTTCACTAGTCTTGGGTAGTGCCATAACCTCAGTACAATGGTCTTCCACTATCTTGGGATAGAGCTCTCTTGTTTGAAGGTACACTCAGGCACACTATTCTATCTGATTTCTCTTCCTCTGTTTTTTTTTTTCTTTTCTTAATTAAAGGGCCATGGATGCCTGGTGGTTTATCAAAAGGTTGCCTTTTCCCTATCTGTTTCTTTATCTTCTCTCTTATCCAAAACCAACATTACTATCCTCCCTTCAGTTGAAGTGGCTACCCTGGAGGATACTTAGCCTTGTTTGATGTGTCAGCTGCACCATGTTGACCAATTTTATCTGACATTTTATCTTTAGTCTATGGATTGCATGAGGTGCTTTAGATATAATCGTGTACATATTGTATTTGTTATCATTACTGTAGAGTTTTTTTTTTTTCAAATATGAGGACCAGTACATCCTAGACTTTGCCATTATCATCTAATGTATTGCAATGTTTGTGTACTGCATGCCAATATTCAATACCCTACAGTTGCCTCCAGACAGTACATTTTATTATACTCAAAAACTTTGGGTTCTCAAATGAGGCACTCATTTGAGCTTACTATTCCAAGTTTTAAGACACCAATAATTCTGAAATGAGATGGATTTTCTGGGGCAAGAGGAATTATTATTATTATTATTATTACTTGCTAAGCTACAACCCTAGTTGGAGAAGAAGAATGCTATAAGCCAAAGGGCTCCAACGGGGAAAAATAGCCTAGTGAGGAAAGGAAATAAGGAAACTACAAGAAAAGTAATTAACATTTAAATTAAAATAAGGTTTATAAACAAACTGTATTGAAAATGTGATACCCTATAACATATTGGCACTGATGAATATTCATTATGAAGAGATTTTGAATGTTAAGAAAATATATAACTGGGTGTTATTTGTACTGTATGTGCGCATAATTGCAATACGGCAGCGTGACCTTAAGATCAGCTGATGCCAGCCGAAAGTAAATCAAAAAGTAATTGTTGATTATTGAAATGCTTAAGAAATCAGAAAATAAAATATAAACATGTCTTATGAAATATGAAGGCTTAATATTGAACTAAAAATAAATACTGTACAGTATGAAGCTTTAAAAATGAACTACCCGTATGCAATTGCAAGAGTGAGCACACACACACGCACAGAGAAAGAGCTAGAACGATTTCGCATGATACCTGATAATAATGGCTAAAACTAACTGTATGGAAACTGATTTCCTATAACATATTAGCATTGATGTAATATTCATCATGAAGATATTTCGAATAGCTTAAAAAATTATATAAAAAATATGCCATTCGTAAGTACGCCATATTTTGATACTGTAACTAATGGGACTTTTAGATCAGCTGATCATAACAAAAGATAAACAAAATATTAAGTAATTCTTGATTGGTAAAATGCTTTTAAATTGAAAAATAAATAAAATACAAAAATGCAGCAATAGAGCACATGATATCTTATGAAACAAGAAAATTACATAATGATAAACAGTAAGAAAATATTGATAAAATATGATCGAGATGATTGTCCAATCAAGACGCATCATAATAAATCTACGGAAACTTCACTTTTTGAGTTCGACATACGTCAAAATTGTATGCATGCATGTATGTATGTATATTTCATAAGTCTTGCTATGAATATGGATGTGATGAGATTCAGGTAATAAAAGTTTGTGGCAGGTATAACTTTTATTTGTGTTCGATAGATTGGACATAAATGGTTCTATCTTTGATTGTCTTCTTACCATTATGGCTAAGGTACAAAAAGATGATAGAAAGCCCTCTTTCTTGCTTCTTGGTGATTTCAATGTTCACAAGAGGGAGTGGTTAAATTCTGTTTCTTCTGTTGATGACGAAGGTGACAGAAGCCCTACCCCTTAAATGTTTTACATATTTTGGAGCTTCTTTGGCAGAGGCAGGCAAAGAAGTCTGAGACTGGTTGGAAAGTGCTCCAGCCTGCTTTCTACAACCCTATCATAAAGCCTCTCCCTTACCAAACATACCTGACTGCTAGTAGACTAGGACATCATTCAACTTGGGACCATCCCCAAGTGTCCAACGAAACGGATCACTGAGCTAGGCAAACATACCACACTCGCCCTTGAAAGGTACTCAATCTGTGGAGAGACTGATACCTACTGCCAGTATGTAAGACGGCTCACAGACGACCAGCTTATGTGTCATGGGGAAATGGTCATTGGGCAAGTTCTATCACTCTCCTATTGTAGACTACATTATAGTAAACTACGGCATACTGTACAAAAGTATTTATGAACTCTAAATATACTATATATACTATGTACAGTAGGTTGGTTAAGGCACCAACCACCCATTGACATATTACCGGTAGTGTTTTGGGCCCTTTGACTTGTCAAATCATACTACATTGGCTCTCTCTCTGGTCACAGCTCATCTTTCCTCTGCCTACACATAAATCAAATAGTCTGGCCTATTATTTATATATTCTCCTCTTTCCTCATAAACTAAGATAACCAAATGATTCTACTATCATTGAATTAACTACTGCATTGTAATTGTTTAATGGCTACTTTCCACTTAAGTTAGAAGAGACTCTAGCAATGGTAAGCAGTTCTTCTAAAAGGACACTCCAAAATCAAACCATTGTTCTCTAGTCTTGGGTAGTGGCATAACCTCTGTACTAAGGTCTTCCACTGCCTTGAGTTTAGAGTTTCTCTTGCTTGGACTAAAATAACAAAAAGTCTCTAGAGCATCATAGTTTAGCTTCTGGTCATTACTTTACTGGCTGCTTTTCTGGTCCTTTACAGCAGGGGAATCCTACTCTCTACAGGACCTCCACAGTCTTTTTATCATGTTTGTCCAAAAGCATTCAACATATCACAACCCATATTGCTCGTTTATTGTCAAATCTACACTATCAAAGCAGTTAGAGAACAAGAAATTTTCAGTTTCTTAGTGAAAGCTTTAATATCTTCAGTCTTTCAGATGTCTAACGGGAGCTTATTGTATAGACTCGGGGCCACATATTTAAAGGCTCTAGAGCCTACGGCAGACATACATCTAGGTTCCAATAATTTGAAACCATTTATAACTATTCTCGTGTTTCATTACTTACCTAAAGGCATCTATTGAAAGCAAAGAAAATGTAATTTTTTTTTATTTTTAGGGGTAAATCTTGAAAAAAATTGCAATTCTACAGAGCCAGAGAGGAAGCAGTATGAACATCTCAGGAGGTTCATTAAAATAAAAAATAAAAAATATGGGACTCATTTTTTCTTATTTTTTAAATTTCAATCATTCATTTTAAACAAGTCACATAACCTAAAAATTTATATAATTTCCAAAGGATAATTTGGAGAACGAAACCTACCTGTTGGTTCTAGATATACAAGAAGATGCTATGGAGCCAGTAAGAGAGGCAGGAGCAATGGCTGTATTACTAGCAGACTCCCGGTCACTATCAGCAAGGACATGAGCTGCTGAATCAGCAGAAAGGGAAGCACCACAAGATACTTCACCAATACTTGCAGTCCCTCCACCAATATGACTTAACTCTTAAGGGATAGAGAAAAGACAAGTTTCCTTGATGCCCCTTGTAACACATAATCTTAACAAATAAATTATGAATATATAGAGTACAACATAACAAAATGTAGTTACTTTAAAAAACATATCTATTTTCTAATTATTCAACTTTTAATTTTTCAATAACTTATGTTTAATACAATACAGAACCCATTATTTTACCTGACTGTCTCCCCGGAATGCCAAAGACCATGTCATTTTCATCATCAAAGGCAATACGAACTTCTCCTCCTGATGTTGATACACCACATCCACCGGAGCGACACAAAGAAATTGGAACAACACCATACACATAGGCTAATAGAATTGGCACACCTATACTCACAGCAAGTCCTGCCAATACAGGAGATATAACAGCCTGAAAAGAGAATACATTCATTAACAATCCTGACCCATGTGTATATACTGTAGATATGCCCAAATACGGCCTTAAAAGTTAAAACAGAAATTAAAACATTAAATAAAAGTGTGTGTATGGTGTGTGTATAAAATAACTATAGGGAAAATGATATAGAAAATATAGGATCAAGTCCTGACTAATTTCGTAATACTTCTTTGTTCTGCAGTGGACTAGTAATAGCCACTGATGATGATGATGATCTACATATACATGAGAATCTCAAAGCAACAGACTCTTTTACAACCAGAGTAGTGTTCAGTTGCCAAAGGTCACCATAAGAAGTATATAGTTCTGAGATATATATATTTATTTACTCTATAGATATTACATAATGGTGATAAAATCATTTTGCTTTATTTTATTAGTCCTATCTTCATAAAAATAGTCTACTCAAGAAATAATTCTGTAAATTAACAATGAAATCAAATCTCATTATATGGGAGCCCATGAGAAATCGTATACACATTTAGCTGATTTCAGGCTCCCTTTTCAAGTACATGCACACATATAAGTAACAAATAGTATTTTTAACACACGTAAAGATGATGTTATTTCAGATGCTGACTTACTTACTGTATTCTTAGAAATAAAAAATAAACGAATTAAGCAGTTTCTATATCATTTTTTTCTTATATGTAATGCCCAAAAGGAACACCACTGTCTTGCTACTTCCATCTCCAAGCACAATGAACAAACATACGAACACATTTACACATGCAATTGATAAATAATGATAACAATACTGTAGCTCCTAGTAAATGTATGAAAACTGGTTTTCTATAAAATATTGATGTTTATGTATTTTTTATTTTAAGATGTTTTTATTAAGTTTGGAAACTACATATGAGAGAGCCCAGTTGAGAGATTATAAACAAAAGTCAGCATATTTCCAGCTCCCGCTTTCCAGTACATACATGTGCACATATACGAGTAATAAATAGTATAAGTAATACTGTATACGCAAAGATGATGTTATTACCAATGCTGTTTTTTCTTACTATATCCTTAGGAATACAAAACGCATTACATAAAGCAGTTTTTATATCATGTTTTTCCTACATAAGAAACCCAAAAGGAAAACGACTGCTTTGCTACTTTCAATGCTAAACACAATGAACAAACAAATGAATGATATCACGCATCCAATTAATAACTGACACTAATAGCTTCTAGTAAACTATGATAGCTGTGGTAATATATAACATTCGTATTTACGCAATAATTATTGTAATATGTTTCTAATACGACTGAAAATTACATTTGCGAGCTTGGCAGAGAGAATGTTAACATTGTCATCTGAGTAAAGCTACACTATCGAGAATAGGTCGTTTTAAAAAGAAGAAAGAACTGTAAAGAAAGTTCTCCAAGATATTGATATTACTTACTGTTATTTATTTCCATATACTGTTCAGAATTTATTTACATTTCATTTGCATATTTGAATTTTTCTACACTTTTATTTACAAATAAATTATGATTTTGTTTTATTTTCATTAGTGTTCTCATATTGACCATTACTGTTTCCAGTGCTGTAATCAATTGATTTTCATTAATTTAGCATATGTGCTTGGGCCTTGAGCAGTGACTTTTGTTTCCTAAGAATCATTCGGTTAATATTCTGTTATGTCTTCTAAGGGTGAAAAACGAAAGCGTGTCAATCTCAGCATTAGTTCTAAATTGGAACTTATAAAAAAAACTAGTCTGGTACTTCACCGTTTGTGCAGAATATGGAGTTAAAAAGCAAAGTGTTTGTGACGTATAAAGAGTAAAGAAAACTCAAAAGCTTTTGCCACTCATTTTGATATTGCAACTTAAGAGGAAAGTGTGGGGTTTAAGTGTAAGCACATGAGGGTTGCTAAAAGTGAATAAATATTTAGAGAAAGCTGTTTATAAATTGTAGGTTGTGTGCAACAATGTTCAATTAACACAAATGTGTGTGGTGTGGAGATTATTGATGCAGTAAAGAAATTAGGCTTTCACCTGGTATACAAAATTTCCATGGCAGCACCGGGAGGCTCTGGAGATTTCAAAATAGGCATGGCATGCGTAATTGTGAGTCAGGGAGTGCTGACCTTAGTGTTATCTAACTGTTCAGTAATAACGTGTGGAAACTCATAGAAAATGAGAAACTTAATGCGGAAACTCATAGAAAATTAGAAAATTAATGCGGAAACTCCTAGAAAATGAGAAACTTAATCTAAGTCGGATCTATAACACAGATGAAACTGCATTATATTGATGTTCATTTCTGTGTAATACCCACGCAATGATTAGTAAACAAAAGTTTCCGGAAAAAAAAATAAGTAAAGATAAATTCTCAGCGGTACTTGGCGATAACACTTTGGGTACCCATAGGCTTAAGCCTGTTATTGTTGGAAAGCCTGCCAAGATCTGATACCTTTAGGACTCGATGCATGAATTACCAGTCGACTATCATAGCAAAAATTCATGGTTTAATTCCTGAATTTTTTCTGCTTGGTTTTTATAGCATGATTTTGGAGAAATACAGAATTTCCAAACCATTGTTTTAAAATCCCAGCCGATGAAGTGAAAGCCAACATTCTTATCGACATTGCTCCGGCTCATCCTGATGTTGAGAAACTTGAAAGTCTAGATGGATGTATCAGGGTGATTTTTCTCCAGCCTAATACAACTTTGGTGATTCAACTAAAGGATCAAGCGGTGATTATGTCATGGTTGTACCAACTTGAATATTTAGATGAAGTTTTGGTAGTTTTGCAAGAGGAGGAGGATATCAAAGATGACACAAGGGGCAACTGTACTTTAGATAATATGAAAGCCTACAACATTAAACCAGGATTTATAGCATTGCTGCTGCATGGAATGCCGTTAAGATAACCAGCTTGCTAATAGCTGGAAAAAATAGTGATCAACAAAGATCACGAACTTAACTTTAAGGGATTTCATTCGCAAGATTTTAATATAGTTTTCATCGTACAGGAAATACAGCTGACCATTAATGATGTAGAGCAATGGATAAATGACAATGATTCTGATCTAGGATATCAAATTCTCTCCACTAGGGAGATTGCTGATCTAGGATATAAAATTCTCTCCACTAGGGAGATTGCTGACTCCGTGAGCAATGAGTTTTCAAAAAACAGCAGCAGTGATTAAAAAGAGAGAGAGAGAGAGAGAGAGAGAGAGAGGAGAGAGAGAGAGTGTGTGTGTGTATGTGTTACAAGGCTTTTGGATGTCTCAAAGATTTTCAGTCCATCTGCAGAGACACTATTTTCTCTTTGGTAGAGTGATTTACTTTAAGCATTTAGAGAGTTCTTATGATCATGTTTAACTTATTCTTGAACTCCTTTACCATGTTACTGTTTACTACATCTGCTGGAAGTCTATTTCAAGTATTTGCGATTTTGTATGTCAAGAAATTGCCACATTGAGTGGTGGTGTATCTTTTCAATTCCAGTTTGTATCTATTACCTCTGGACTGAATTGTGCTAAGCGTGAATAGATTGTTGTAATCTGCATTTGTTATTCCTTTAAGAATTTTTTATGCCTCTGTTAACAGTCCCCTTAGTTATTGAGTTTGTGGATCAAATAAGTTCAAGCGTTCCATCCTCTGTCTATATCCAAATTGCCTTAGTGCTGGAACTAGTTTGGCGCCCCTAGCTTATACTGTTTCTAGTCTATCTATATCCTTCTGAATACTTGGAGCCCAGAATTGAACTCCGTATTGGAGAAGGGGTCTTACTAGTGATGTGTACAGCTATAGTACAGTGTCTTTGGTGAACTTTAAATCATTGCTGATAATAACGTTTTCTTCCTCCTGGTCCACACTTTCTATTTCATTGCCCAGCAGAGAGTAATCTGATAAGAGAATTATTATAACTTATGAACATGACTTTACATTTCCCACAGTTGAAAGGCACATGCCATTTTCTGGACTATTCTCCTAGCTTCAAAAGATCCTCTCTTAAGGCTTCTAAATCTTCTGAGTTCGCAGCATTTATGCCTAGTTTAGTATTGTTGGTAAATTTGGCTATTCGGCTAAATGATCCTGAATCTGTCATTAATAAAGATCACAGATAGCAATGGGCCAAGGACGGATCCTTAAAGTACTCCGCTTGTAACAGCTGCCCATTCTGAAGCTTCTCCATTGATTCTGTTTGTTAGCCAATCTTTGATCCAATCAACTGGCTCGTCAATGATGCCTAGTGCTTTAATTTTTACTGTCAATCTTTTTATGAGGAACTGTCAAAAGCATATTGAAAATTTAGGTATATGATGTCTATTGCCCTGCTTTTGTCATAAATGCTAAACGTGGAAAAATTCCAAAAGATTTGTCACACATGATCTCTTTTGTGTTAAACCATGTTGGCTGTCTATTAGGAAATTCTTTTCTCTCTATGTTCCACTATTGAAACTACTATAATCTATTCAAAAATTTTCCAAGGCACTGAAGTTAGACACACATGTCTGTAGTTACCAGGTTCTTCGTTAGGTCCCTTCTTATAAATTGGAGGAGGAGGAGGAGGAGGAGGAGGAGGAGGAGGAGGAGGAGGAGAGAGAGAGAGAGAGAGAGAGAGAGAGAGAGAGAGAGCGAGCATATATATATATATATATATCCAAATAAGCCATATATATTTTTGATATATTAATGTCTGGATTCTCTTAACAACCTCGGGATCACAGACCCAGGCGAAATCTCACAAAGACAAGAGCTTGGCTCCGGCCGGGAATCGAACCCTGGTCGGCAAGCTTATATAGACAGTGACTAACCCACTTGGCCACGAACAAAGATAAAAGTCAATGACAATTCTACTGTACTTATGCCTGTCGAATTCAGGTATTTTGTACTTAGAATTGAAATCAACCCATCTTCACCATCGTAGCTAATTGGTAGTTTGTTACTTGGCATTCAATTAATGATAAATTTTGCACATTTTTACGTGTTTTTCATATTCAAATAAGCCATATATATTTTTGATATATTAATGTCTGGATTCTCTTAACAACCTCGGGATCACAGACCCAGGCGAAATCTCACAAAGACAAGAGCTTGGCTCCGGCCGGGAATCGAACCCTGGTCGGCAAGCTTATATAGACAGTGACTAACCCACTTGGCCACAAACAAAGATAAAAGTCAATGACAATTCTACTGTACTTATGCCTGTCGAATTCAGGTATTTTGTACTTAGAATTGAAATCAACCCATCTTCACCATCGTAGCTAATTGGTAGTTTGTTACTTGGCATTCAATTAATGATAAATTTTGCACATTTTTACGTGTTTTTTTCATATTCAAATAAGCCATATATATTTTTGATATATTAATGTCTGGATTCTCTTAACAACCTCGGGATCACAGACCCAGGCGAAATCTCACAAAGACAAGAGCTTGGCTCCGGCCGGGAATCGAACCCTGGTCGGCAAGCTTATATAGACAGTGACTAACCCACTTGGCCACGAACAAAGATAAAAGTCAATGACAATTCTACTGTACTTATGCCTGTCGAATTCAGGTATTTTGTACTTAGAATTGAAATCAACCCATCTTCACCATCGTAGCTAATTGGTAGTTTGTTACTTGGCATTCAATTAATGATAAATTTTGCACATTTTTACGTGTTTTTCATATTCAAATAAGCCATATATATTTTTGATATATTAATGTCTGGATTCTCTTAACAACCTCGGGATCACAGACCCAGGCGAAATCTCACAAAGACAAGAGCTTGGCTCCGGCCGGGAATCGAACCCTGGTCGGCAAGCTTATATAGACAGTGACTAACCCACTTGGCCACGAACAAAGATAAAAGTCAATGACAATTCTACTGTACTTATGCCTGTCGAATTCAGGTATTTTGTACTTAGAATTGAAATCAACCCATCTTCACCATCGTAGCTAATTGGTAGTTTGTTACTTGGCATTCAATTAATGATAAATTTTGCACATTTTTACGTGTTTTTCATATTCAAATAAGCCATATATATTTTTGATATATTAATGTCTGGATTCTCTTAACAACCTGGGTCTGTGATCCCGAGGTTGTTAAGAGAATCCAGACATTAATATATCAAAAATATATATGGCTTATTTGAATATGAAAAACACGTAAAAATGTGCAAAATTTATCATTAATTGAATGCCAAGTAACAAACTACCAATTAGCTACGATGGTGAAGATGGGTTGATTTCAATTCTAAGTACAAAATACCTGAATTCGACAGGCATAAGTACAGTAGAATTGTCATTGACTTTTATCTTTGTTCGTGGCCAAGTGGGTTAGTCACTGTCTATATAAGCTTGCCGACCAGGGTTCGATTCCCGGCCGGAGCCAAGCTCTTGTCTTTGTGAGATTTCGCCTGGGTCTGTGATCCCGAGGTTGTTAAGAGAATCCAGACATTAATATATCAAAAATATATATGGCTTATTTGAATATGAAAAAAACACGTAAAAATGTGCAAAATTTATCATTAATTGAATGCCAAGTAACAAACTACCAATTAGCTACGATGGTGAAGATGGGTTGATTTCAATTCTAAGTACAAAATACCTGAATTCGACAGGCATAAGTACAGTAGAATTGTCATTGACTTTTATCTTTGTTTGTGGCCAAGTGGGTTAGTCACTGTCTATATAAGCTTGCCGACCAGGGTTCGATTCCCGGCCGGAGCCAAGCTCTTGTCTTTGTGAGATTTCGCCTGGGTCTGTGATCCCGAGGTTGTTAAGAGAATCCAGACATTAATATATCAAAAATATATATGGCTTATTTGAATATGAAAAACACGTAAAAATGTGCAAAATTTAT
Source organism: Palaemon carinicauda (assembly GCF_036898095.1). Classification (NCBI taxonomy): domain Eukaryota; kingdom Metazoa; phylum Arthropoda; class Malacostraca; order Decapoda; family Palaemonidae; genus Palaemon; species Palaemon carinicauda. The sequence goes on along the minus strand of NC_090725.1, from coordinate 159,013,146 downwards.
CATTAATTGAATGCCAAGTAACAAACTACCAATTAGCTACGATGGTGAAGATGGGTTGATTTCAATTCTAAGTACAAAATACCTGAATTTGACAGGCATAAGTACAGTAGAATTGTCATGGACTTTTATCTTTGTTCGTGGCCAAGTGGGTTAGTCACTGTCTATATAAGCTTGCCGACCAGGGTTCGATTCCCGGCCGGAGCCAAGCTCTTGTCTTTGTGAGATTTCGCCTGGGTCTGTGATCCCGAGGTTGTTAAGAGAATCCAGACATTAATATATCAAAAATATATATGGCTTATTTGAATATGAAAAACACGTAAAAATGTGCAAAATTTATCATATATATATATATATATATATATACATATATATATATATATATATATACATATATATATATATATGTATATATATATATATATATATATATGAAACGAATTTTCCCATAAGAATACATTGAAATAGATTAATCCGTGGTTGAGCCCAAAAACCTATGATAACTCCTTAATAAATTACTACACATAATTACACATGACAATATGCACTCTAAATTAGATAATAGACATGTAAAAAGAATAATTATCAAGAAATAATAAATAAGAAACGGGTTTTTAGCGTCACTTTACCTTTGAAAGTCCAGCGCAGGTGTTGGTCTTGCTACGCAGAGAGGAGACGGACGGGCGGCGAGGAGGTAGAGAGGGTGACTACGATAAACGTACACTACCGTAACTTATTCTAACTTACACTAAGTGAACTTTAACCTAACTTAGCTTATTTATTTTTTTTTATTTTTATATTTTATATTTTTTTATACATTTTCTTTTTTTCTTTTTGATGATTAATTTTAATCACTTTCACTCTCTCCACTTAAAATTGATTGAATTTTTTTCTCTTCACTCTTTGCCATTTTCTTTGAACCACTTCCTTCCTCTTCATCACGAGTTCCCTTCATAGTTTTTTTAAAGAAGCTATCGATAGAAAGTTGCTTAGTACGGCTTTTCAGAATGTTTTGAAAATGAGTTAGGCAAACATCATCGAACTGCGCAACTACACGACAAACCTGCAATTTTTTTGGATGGTATTTGTCGATGAAGTCGACCACGTCTTGATATTTTCCTAACATCTCTTTTAATTGCGCCGAACCTAACACATGTTCTACCTCCTCGATCCCTTCCTCGTCATCACTCATGTGCTAAGACATAGCATGGAGTTCCTTGAGCTCCTCTGTGGTAAGTTCGTCGTGATGTTCGGCGACGAGTTCCGTGATGTCATCTGCGTCGACCTCCAGACCCATGGACTTGCCAAGGGAGACGATTTTCTCAACATCTTCCGCTGCACCCACCACGGGATCAGGTTCGGGGTCAAAACCCTCGAAATCTCGGGGAGAAACTGCATCAGGCCACAGCTTCTTCCAGGCAGAATTCAGTGTCCGTCGAGTTACTCCCACCCAAGCCTGATCTATGATCTTCAAGCAGTGCACGATGTTAAAGTGGCTTTTCCAAAATTCACGCAAAGTTAAGTTTGTGCTTTGCGTGACATTAAAGCACTGCTTGAATAGGTGCTTGGTGTAGAGCTTCTTGAAATTCGAGATGACTTGCTGGTCCATGGGCTGGAGGATAGAGGTGGTTCGGTGGAAGATACAGCACCTTTATGAACTTGAATTCTTCGAAGATATCATCTTCAAGTCCAAGGGGTGGGGGGGGGGTGAGCGGGTGCATTGTCAAGGCATAGCAGGCACTTTAAAGGCAATTTCTGCTCATGAAGATACTTCTTCACAGAAGGACCGAAAACTTGGTTAACCCATTATACAAAGAACTGCCTAGTGACCCAGGCCTTCGAGTTGGATCGCCAGAAAACATGAAGCTGGTCCTTATCCACATTCTGTGCCTTAAAGGCACTAGGGTTCTCAGAATGGTAAACCAGTAAGGGCTTGACTTTAAAGTCCCCGCTAGCGTTGGCACATAGGGCAAGAGTCAACCGATCCTTCATTGGCTTATGCCCAGGCAATTTCTTCTCTTCGGCGGTGATGTAGGTTCGACTGGGCATCTTCTTCCAAAGCAGCCCGGTTTCATCACAATTAAACACCTGCTGCTCTACGTAGCCTTCTTCCTGCACGGCCCTTTCAAAGGTCTTCACAAAGTCAGGTGCAGCCTTTGTGTCCGCACTAGCAGCCTCTCCGTGGCGAATAACTGAATATATCCCGGACCGTTTCTTAAATTTCTCAAACCAGCCATGAGATGCCTTGAAATCGTCTGAGGAAGGTTCGGTTGAACTCTCCCCAGCATCACCCCAAGAGCTCGCCTCCTTCAAGTCCATGAAGATGGCGTGCGCCTTCTCGCAGATGATAGTTTTGGTGATGGTGTCGCCAACAATCTCTCTGTCCTTGATCCAGATTAGCAGAAGTCATTCCATCTCTTCTATGATAGGGCTACGACATTTTGAAATGATGGTGATCCCCTTAGAAGGTTTCACTGCTTTAATGGCTTCTTTCTGTTTCAAGATTGTCGAGATCGTCGACATATTTCGGCCATATTCTTTTGCAATTTCACTCACTCATGCTTTTCAGTAATTTCTTGCTTTACATCTAAAGAAAGCATTTCCTTCTTCCTTTTCTCACCACTATCAATACCACTTGCGAAACTAAGCCTTTTAGGACCCATGCTTTACGTAAAAAAACGTAAAAGGATGTACCCAAAAAATCACGATTAAAATACAGTTACTGTAATAGCAGAACGCAGAGCGCACAACCACGCGAAGCCAACGAGAACAGAGGAATGACCCAAGCCACGGTAATTGAGGGTCCCTCCGAGGTCGAAGTGCTGCCTTCTATCGGCGGAAATAAAAAATACATCCGGCGCTATGAGTGCTGTCTACGCGTATGGGTATTGTTTACTTCGAGTGTCGAAAAAAAAATCGGGTGTAGAGTAGGAACGTGTTTGAATTGTACTTCGTGTGTCGAAAAATTCGGATACAACCGGTATGACGAAAATTGCTTACTTCGTGTGTCGAAATAAAATTCGGGTGTAGAGTCGAAAAATTGCTCGAATTTTACTTCGGATGTTGGAAAATTCGGATGTAGATACGTTCGTGTGTAGAGGTTCCACAGTGTGTGTATGTATATATATATATATATATATAGTATATATATATATATAGTATATATATATATATATATATATGCATATATATATGCATATATATATGCATATATATATATGCATATATATATGTATATGCATATATATATGTATATGAATATATATATATATATATATATACTGTATATATATATATGCATATATATATACACACACATATATATATATATATATACACAGTAGGGTCCCAAATTATGCGAGAATTTGGTCAATCAATGACCTCGTATAAATGGAAAATCGTATATTTCGAAACACACAACTAACAGAAATAATTCCATTGGGCCATGGCAACCAGCAACTTGCCTATTCAAACGTGTTTACTACCCATTTCCAATACTTTCTATGTACTATACTGTATTTTTTTTTATAATATCAAATTGTTCTTGTAAATAAATCAAACATTTAATATACTTTAAAGTTCTAATTACTTGAAAAAAGATTAAAATCAAAACCAGGATGGGTGTAAACACCTTATAATTCCCGTTATAACAAGACCCCAAATACAGACAAATTTTAATGTTTGTCATATCTATTGTATAAGACAACTGGTGAATAGCAAAACCATCACTCTATAGACTAGCTTTTGGTGTATCATTGAAAATCTAGAATTATTAAAATAAAAGCGACTTTAGATCATGCGTTTCCTAAACACGCCAAAAAGCACAATAAAAAACGACAACCAATGTTTTGTTTACGGTTATCTCTGATCATAACGAAGAAACAGACGCATTTACACATCTGTGTATAGGTTAGTTTTTGCATCGACAGCAATCTTACCAAGTATTGATTATATGTTGATTTTGTTATTACCAATGTTCTACTTAATTTTTCTTAGAACTTCCAAATAAATGAAATGAATGCCATTTATATAATGGTTTTCTTTATGACGCCGCCTCTAACGGAAACCTTCCATTCGTTTACTGTACGCTCCATCTTCGATCATAATAAACAAACGAAGGCATTGAACACACATGATCAAAGTGATAAATAATGATATTAAAAGCTTTTAGTAAATATGTTATTACAAATATTATCTACCGTATCTATATAAATTCCTACATACGTAGCAAAGCAGGAAAACTATTTTTTTTTCTTTTTGCGTTTAATCAACAATAACAAACTGCCGCTAATGACAGAATAATAATTTACGATAATTCTAAACTGTTACTAAAGATGATTGTCCATTCCATATCCAAAATACTTTTCCTAACTTTAGTTATAAGTCAACTTTTACCCACTTCAGTTATGAAACCATCTATGAAAAAAGTAAGAGAAGAAGCCAGTACTAGGCTGATTTTGAAAGTTATCGAACAATTAAGTTACCACTATAACGTTCGATGTGACAGAGATGGTGCGAGATTGGAGAAAGTAAGGAAAATTGAAGATTTCATTTGTTAGTGAGATAGAGAGAGAGGTAAGAAATGAGCGGTAGTGAAGAGTAGCCCAGAGAGAGAGAGAGAGAGAGAGAGAGAGAGAGAGAGAGAGACAGAGAGTGTGTGTGTGTTAGTTAGTTTTAAATGTACTAAACAAAAAAATATGATAGGTTATAACACATTGGTGTTTATGTAATATCAACTGTATAGATGTTTTGAATAAGTTAAGAAATGGTATAAACAATACTTTGTTAGTGTATTCGAATGCGCCTATTCTTGAGATCGGCAGCTAGACGTCAGCTGATCTGATCTTAGCCAAAAGTAAAACAAAAAGAAGTCAACAATACTCAATTTTTAAAACACACCCAAAATTTAAAAACAAAAGTACACGTTTTCTTACTGTGCAATTGACTATTTGAAGAGTAGCAATTTTCTAGAATAAAATGATGTTTCCTCAAAAATAGTGGTTTGCTGATGAAATCAGATGCCGTATTTTAAGCTACGACTGAAATGGATGTATACACGGTATAATTTTTTCGTTTCGTATTTGATTGACACTTTAAGAAAACTGATTTTGGTTTCTTCATATATTTGTAAGTATTGTATAAAGAGAGAGAGAGAGAGAGAGAGAGAGAGAGAGAGAGAATGAATCAGCTGTTGTAATCGAATGCCGTGTTTTTGTTTCGTGAGGAATTGATCGCCACAACTAACAATAGTCATGTTAATTTCATTCTTAAGCTCAGGTTGCCATATGTGAACTAAGGTTTTATTTCTTAGAGAGAGAGAGAGAGAGAGAGAGAGAGAGAGAGGAGAGAAGGAGAGAGAGAGAGAGAGAGAGAGAGAGAGAGAGAGAAAATTTTATAATTATACCGTGTACTCTACAAAACCAATCTTTGCAAAGCAAATGTATACTATTTAAAATATGACAAATATTGCCGACTCGTTACCGAAGTTTAGGCTATTCACTGCCGATAAACGAACCCAGTCTACTCGTGAAAACCTTGAACGCCCGAAGGGAAAAATAAAGCTTTTATATATACTGTACTAAACAAAAATAATGCTTGAATATACTATCATTAAAACTACCATTAAAATTATCGAAAGGTTGAAGAAAGATAAAGATTGCCGAGAACGTAACCACAATTCTGTTTACATTTTGTCAGCTGGACTCGCACAGTTAACAGTTGATTTCATTGTTGATGTGGAATTTTATCCTTAAATAGGCTTTTTATTATGAAATTATGTTAATAAGATGTAATGTTAATATTGTTTTGTAACATTTATTATAAATCACCGTATTTAGGGCTACCAATATACTTAAAAAGACAATATATTTGATACGTTTTGTAGTCCTTGACTAGCAGACTTTGAACAGCTTCGCAGATACAGAAAATTTATTTTTGAAAAACAGCTATCACGTAAAAGGGGAATCGTATAATTCGATCACGTATAATTTGGGACCCTACTGTATATATATATATATATATATATGTGTATATATATATATATATATACACATATATACTAGGAGTTATAAGGATTTTAGGATTTTGGATGTCTCAAAGACTTTTTAGTCCATGCGCAGAGACTCAATTTACTCTTTGATAGAACAATTTAGTTTAAGCACTTGGAGAGTTATTATGATCTTGTCTACCTTATTCTTGAACTCCTTTGCCGTGTTACTATTTACTACATCTGCTGGAAGTCTATTCCAAATAATTGCTATTTTGTATGTAAAGAAGTTGCCACATTGAGTGGTGTATCTTTTCAATTCCAGTTTGTATCTGTTACCTGTAGACAGATTTGAGCTATGCATGAATAAATTGATGCAATTTACATTTGTTATTCCTTTAAGAATTTTGAACGCCTCTATTAACTGTCCCCTTAGTCGCCGAGTTTGTAAATCAAATAAGTTCAAACATTCCATCCTTTGTCCATATCTAAATTGCTTTAGTGTCAGAACTAGTTTGATGGACCTTGCTTGTACTGCTTCCAGTTTAGAGAGAGAGAGAGAGCTTATTGTGGGCTTATTCTATGTTTAGGTTCCCCCAGGTCCCTCAGTGTGAGGCACCTCGTATATCCACCAGAGAGTTGTTTATGCATCTTCCGGTGTATTTTGCATCTTCCAGTCTTGGATGGTCTGGGATGCATCTTAGGTGTTTACCGAGTTTATTCTTAAACACATCTACACTATGCTCACTCCTGATATGTTTCTTGGACTAGCTGGTAGTGCATTAAACAGTCGCTGCATTATCGATGCTGGTGCTTAGTGGATTAAAGTCCTGTGCGCCTTCCTTAGTTTTCCTGGTATAGTTTTTGGCACTAGTAATCTACCTCGGCTTGCTCTTTCTGATATTTTTAGCTCCATGATGTTTTCAGTAATTCCTTCGATTTGTTTCCATGCTTGTATTTTCATGTAGTGTTCTCTTCTCCTTTCTAGACTGTATAATTTAAAAAATTGCAGTCTTTCCCAGTAGTCAAGGTCCTTAAATTCTTCTATTCTAGCAGTAAAGGACCTTTGTACACTCTCTATTTGTGCAATATCCTTTTGGTAGTGTGGGTACCATATCACATTGCAGTACTCAGGTGTACTACGTACATAAGTTTTGTACAGCATAATCATGTGTTCAGCTTTTCTTGTTTTAAAGTGTCTGAATAGCATTCCCATTTTTGCTTTACATTTAGCCAACAGTGTTGCTATTTGGTCGTTGCATAACATATTCCTGTTTAACATTACACCAAGGTCTTTGATTGCTTCCTTGTTTGTGATCGTCTCATTATTAGGTCCCCTGTATGCATATACCATTCTTTCTCTGTTTCCATAATTTATTGATTCAAATTTATCGGAGTTGAATACCATCCTATTTATCTCCGGCCATTCATATATTTTGTTTAAATCTCTTTGTAATGAGTTCCTATCTTCATCACAAGTAATTTCTCTACTTATTCTTGTGTCATTGGCGAAACTTCTCACTACAGTGTCTAACATTACAGTCTATGTCTGAGATCATAATAACAAACAGCAGTGCAGCTAATACCGTACCCTATGGCACACCAGATATTACCTGAGCTTCATCTGATTTCTCGTCATTTGCAACCATTATCTGTTTTCTGTTTAGTAGAAATTCTTTTATCCATTTCCCTATCTTTCCCTTAATATCAAGCTTTCTCATTTTTTTCTCTAATATATTATGGTCTTCCTTGTCAAAGGCTTTTGTAAAATCTAGATATACCACATCTGTGTCTTTTTCATTTATCATATTTTTATATATGTTTTCATAGTGTGCTATCAGTTGGGTTTGTGTACTTTTTCCGGGCACAAAACCGTGTTGACCTATATTAAACAAATTACTTTTAACCAAATGATTCATTATTTTCTTTTTTATTACCCTTTCATACACTTTGATATGTGATGTTAGACTAACTAGTCTATAATTGCTTGCCTCTAGTTTTGATCCACTTTTGAAAATAGGGGTTATATATGCTAATTTATGTTTAACATATATCTCGCTCATATCTACACTTTGTCTTAGCAGTATTGCAAGCGGCTTCGCGATAGTGTGCAGATTTTTTTTAACAAAATCGCTGGAACTCCATCTGGCCCGGCTGCTGATCCATTTTTAATATCGCTTATAGCCTGCAGAATATCTGCTTCATTAATATCTATATCCGTTACATATTTACTAGTTTCTTCTCTCATTTCCGTTTCATTATTCTTATTCGTAATTCTTGGCGTGAATTCACTCTTATATTTTTCTGCTAATATGTTGCATATTTCCTTTTTTTTTTACTCGTTAACTGTCCTTCCATTCCTAGAGGGCCTATTTCTAATATCCCTTTATTCATCTTTTTTTGCATAGGAGTAAAGTACTTTGGGTTTTTTCTTGATATTTTGAAGTGTCCTTTCCTTTTTTCATTTGCTTTCGATCGTACAGTCTAATCTTTTTTTCTGTTTTTTCTTTCTTATTTTTTATTTCCATCATTTTCCATATATTTTTTTCTTTTGCAAGATTTTTCTTCCACTTTCTAATTTTCTGAAATAAGATCCTTCTGTCTCTTGGTATGAATGTCTGATGTTTATTTTTTTTTTTCGGTACATATTTTTCAACAATTTTCTCCAGTATTTTGTACAACATATCCGTATTTACCTGTATATTATCACTTACTAATACATTTTTCCAATCTTTGTTCAATTCTTCATTTATTTCTGACCATCTTATATTACCATAGAAATTATATTTTCCATATCCTTCCCATTGTTTTGAGGTTTGTTTATCTCTGCGTTCACTTGCTTTGGAATGGACTATTAATTCTATGGCATTGTGGTCTGAAATTCCCATGTTATACACTACTATTTCTTTAACACAATTCACCCCATTCACAAATACTAAATCTAGGACATTGTCCTTTCTTGTTGGAATGTGGTTTATTTGTTGCATATGTTCTAATAACATATCTTGAAGCTTTCCAAACTCTCTCTTATCTTCTGCGCTACTACTACTCTCTTTTATTACTATCTATTTTTTCAATTTGGGTTCGTTCTTCTACGAACTCTATTTTCCTTTTAGAGTTACTCGTGACTAAACCCTGTGCATTCATCACTATTATGGTTTATGTTTCATCCCCATTATTTAATATTGGCAATAATATGGATTCTCCCATGCTTCCTTCCTGTTCTGCCATTAAAAAATCCAACTTTTCTATTATATTTGCTCTTTCGCCTTCATATTTATTTTTGTGTGTATACCTCCAATTATCCCCATATCTGCACCAACCCCCGGCATTATAGATGCATTGTTTGTGGTTGGGCTAATTGTGCATAGCGGGGTATATATTCGGCTTGTTTTTTTGTTTCTTTTTTGTTTCATTTTTGTTTTCATTTTTCTTTTCTGTTAGCTGAGTTTTCTGACTTTCATTCATGGTTGCAGGATGCATATCTCAAATATTATTGTTGAATTTGCATCCTTTTCCTTATTTCAGGTTTTTGCATATTTTTGGATGGAGATCTCTGCTTTCATCTTCATATCCGTCTAAATACGCACATTTACAATATATTTCATAATTATGGCATACCTTTGAATGCTTGTAGTAGCATCTTTCGCCAAATCTGCAATTCCCTCTTTTCAATGAATTGCAGACTATATCTTTCTTTTCTTTTTTCTTGTTCTTGCTCTTCCCTAAAAGTATGTAGGTCCGGGTAGTCTCTCTTGGGTCAATTATTTGTTTCCATAGGATATTCTATTTCTACGTAAGTACTGTATATTGTTGAATTACATCATATGTTGCATCAATAATTTTCTCTGCATCCATACACATATCCTGTTAATTTTTCTCTTCTTATTCTTCTTCTTCTTCAACTATTTGCAGATTCAGTCTCAACTTAATTATATTTTCTATCCATACTAAACATGTTGAGCAGAATACCTTTGTGTCTTTAGTACTTATTTTTTGTTGCACTTCAGCGCAATTAGGATGTGTTGGTACCTGGCATACATCGCATTTCCTTAATAATTGTTGCGGGTTAAGAATACTGTATCACATTTTACATTTATTGCACCATTTTGGCATTCTTCTTCCCAATGCATCAATATGAGAGAGAGAGAGAGAGAGAGAGAGAGAGAGAGAGAGAGAGAGAGAGAGAGAGAGAGATGGGGTTAAAATTAAGTTTTCACTATCAAAACAGATGTTGCCACAACCAAATATTTTGATAATTTATAGTTAAGAGATCCTGTTCCACTAATAATTGGTTTTACTGGATTTCCTGGTTTATAGGTTTTAATTAAAACATATAAATAAGGAAGGCATTGGTCCCAAATTGATTTTTTGACTTCTACTGGAAATTGACTTCCTTTTTCTAAATGGTTTAATTCAATACCATAAACTGTAACTAGAAAACCAATAAGACAAATTACAGTATTAGCAAAACATGATCTATTAATTAAAAATTTTCAAAATATTTATTTAAATTACTTTCTCTCGTTTTAGGATCTATTTTAGCCTTATAAAAAATTCAGTTCATCTTTTCAACAAATTACAAAATGTTAACTTATTGTCTAACCACAAATTAAGTGAAATCTTTCTCATGTGTTTCATTGCCAATCACAAAGAACACATTTATACATCTAATTGATAATTAATGATACTAATAGTTTTTAGTAAATTGTACAATAAGTGGTAATCTATAATATACTATTCTGAGAGTAAAGTATTTTTACTAAAGACAGAATCCCTTTATATGCTAAAATATAAAATATATTTCACGGAATAATAGTTTCTTTTAGCAAGTGCAAAAATTCATTTGGTAATTGGGCAGTTTGCCTTAATCAGTTGATTTGGAAAGCAAAGACAGTAGTCTCCATCACCTTATAAACATAAACCATAGAAAGATGCATATTTGCTATATTTTTATTTCATAATACGATACCAATATGTGAATATTACATGCATTATTTTTGGGCTCAAGCCATGTCGTCCTGATGGAAGGTTCCTTCAGTAGCTTCCTAAGGGTATATATGACTACAGTAGATATTCCCAGAGAATTAAACTAAAGATCACAGAATTCTAACTTCTGGGGCGAGTACCCATAAGGTTTCCTTTTAGGATATCGTATAATAACAGGGGATGTATGCTTGACACGCCACATAGCTATCTGCACCCCACATAGCATTTATGCTTCGAAGGGGAAGTGTGGCAAATTATGGGAGGGGCCGTTGCTAAATTCTCCTCCTCCGTTACTGTTACGGTACTCGGCGACGTCAACATCCGGTCGCCATGTTGGCCGCCATCTTGGTTGACACCGCCGCAGCGCGCCATCCTCATTCCTTCTCACTTAGCGTTTATGACAAAGTGCTTTTCCCAGTTTTTCGCTAAGTGATCCATTATGTCGCAATCTTCAGCCTCGCCTTCTTCTGGAAAGTTGAGTACCATATTCTTGTATTGTATAAATCAGCTCTAGCCGTAAAGTAACTCCTTTTTATCTTAAAATACAGTGTTTTGTGGCGGAGTTGTGCCTTGACCAGAGGCGTCATGTCGGACGCTGTTGTTCGCCTTGCATGCTTTATTTAGTTAGCCAGAACAACCTTCCCGGTCTTATCACTAATTATCAGCATTAGTTATTAAGTCTTCATTGCTAGGAATTAGTTATATTATGCTGACAATATCCATTTTCGGCGAGTGTAGGTAGCCGATTCGTATGCTAGTGTGCTAGCCTAGCCCCTAGGCTCGATAGCCTAGGCGGTTTTTGTTTACTCTCCAGCATGATATAATAAGTGTTCCTAGTGTTAAGTTACGAAATGAAGATATTAGGCATTTATACATATAAGATTCAGTGATTGCACATATGTATTTGCCTTCTAGGAAGTATACAAAGGATTTTGGTGATCTTCGTAGTCGACTCCTTAGCCCTTAACCTAACGTTAGGGCTTTTGTATACTTTCTCACCTCCCCAGTTACCTTATCCAAGGTAATCTCCTCCCTCTGAGGTACGCTAGGCTACATCCTAGCCCTCCTTACCTTGAATCGTATTCGGGTGAGGTTAGGCTAGGATTTTCTTTCCCCGCTCCTAGCCATAGCACATGAGCTTTTGAGTTTGGGACAGAACCTCAGAGTACCAGTCGTTCGCCACCAGCTCCCCCTCTAGGTGAATGAACTCTCCTTTTGGGCTCTGCTGGTCGGCGAAGGTGGGGGGGGGGTCTGCCCTTCCCCCTAGTCCACACTTGGTAGTGTTACGACCCTTCCTCCCTGTGGCCTAGCGACTTGTCCTACACCTACCTTCCCTGGTTTGGGACTCGCTTCCCTAGCCTAGGTTAGGCAGGCCAGGAGATTCTGTTTCTTTATAGTTTAGGACAGTACACTAGTGCTGTACCTTCTCTGAACTAACCTACCCTAGGCTGGAGAATGAATTCTTCCTACACCTGGGATAGTGCTGGTTCTGGAACAGAACCCACCCCTGGAGTGTCGGCGAAGGCTACGCCTTCCCCCACGCTCCCCCTCAGGACCCTTGCCCCTCCCCCCTCTGTCCTTTAGTGTTGGCCTAGCCATCACACCTCTGCCCGCCGTCCTACAACTCCTCCGCGTGCCGGCAGGTTGTGGGTTCGGCTTGGTCCCTTCATTGGTTAGTCTGAACTGCTACGCTTCCCGCATATAGTCGAACTATGGGATAACTTAAGGCAAGTCGGTCTGCCAGCGGAAGACCTCTCTATCTTAGAGTGTTCTTCGGTCTTCCCTTGGGCCGCCATCCGCAATTCTAGCCGACTGCCGGCTCTGATGCGGCTGGATGAAAGATTGCCTCCCTCTCTCTTTCATTTGAGCACTCTTTCCGGAGGAAGACGAGGTTTGGATAATGAGCTTCTACCCTTCCCTCCCTCTTCCCCTATCCTTTCTCTCTACCTATCAGTGCCGGTCCACTGCCGCCTCTACGCTGCCAGCAACAGCCGTCAGCGTAACCTGGTATCCTCTCTGTCTCTTTGATTGACGTCAGTGTTGGAATACCTTCGCCGGTTGCTTGCCGATTGCCGGGGGCTGCCGACTTGCCGGCGATCTGCCATCATCCTGAGCTTCATACTCTCTCTGCCACATAGACTGATGACAGGGAGGGGTTCCACCTCGATGGAGATTTGCCGGCACCCGGCGCGCTTCCGGCATGCCGTCACGCTGCCGGTGCCACCTAATCATATCACTTCAGTGGACTGTCACCTCTTCCCTGCCGGCAGTGACTATTGTATAACTATATACGATAGCCAGTACATCTATGGTATAGTACATACCCTAGACAGAAAACTATGGTGTATAGTTGTGCAGTAAATTCTTCCAGCATACTCTGTGCATCCGTGCACAGTCCCTTGCCGGGACCTATCTGAATAGGAAGAAACCATTTCTCTCCCTTTTCTTCTAGACTGAATGAACTCAGCTCCCCCTTTACCATGACTAATTCCCTGGAGGAAGTCTAAGCTGTGCTTAATCCAATGTGGATAATCCTTCCACCTCTTTAGGCTCTTAAAGAGCCCCTAGAATTAGTTATGGTGTGGGGTCACGGCAATTGGCTGGGCAGGATACACATGTATGTCTTTTCTGCTTCTTTTCCAGCTTACCTATCCTAAGCTTACACTTGAAAAGGAATCTTATATTAAGTTTAAATAACTTTAATACTGATCTAAGATTACTTTAAGCCATTACTTTAAGTCATTGTACATGACTTCTGTAGACTTATGTTCCCCCTTTCTTTTACAGGAGGAGTATATCGGGTGTGAGAGCGCCTTCAGCAGCGTTCGGCACCCGGACTTCTACAGCCACCTGGCGTGCCGAACCCACGCCAGCTGTTCCATCTCTAAGGGGACCCTTCGGTATTGGGACCCGCAGGTCTGCACTGTTTGCAAGGACCTGCTCCATGAGGCGTTTGAGGACCCTCCATCAGCGGAGGCCAGGGACGTTGCCCGAGAGAAACTGCGCAAATGGGTGCGCGGTTTCCAAAAGAACGCCACGAGGCCCTATCTCCCGAGCGAGAAGATAAGAGCTTTGCTCTTCCCAAAGGCATCTGAGGATGCTGTTATCCACAAAGCCGAGATCCCCTGCGTCCAGCTGACGGTTGAACCGGATGTATCGGACGCACTGCAAGGCTTCCATCTTGACGAGGTGGAACGTGTCGGAAGTGTCGGACACCACCGAAAGGACCCTGATGGCCGAGGGCCAAGAAGAGGAGCAGCATGTGGAGGCTCCGGACTCCGAGGGCGACGTCGCCACGCCCCCTGTTACTTCCGTTGCTGTAACGGAACCGATTCCCTCTATCTCGTCCACTCCTACACCGTCGTTAGTGGAAAACCAGGATAGTCTCCAGGCCCTAGTGGCCCTCCTGGACGAGAGGTTCCACAAAGGACACGAAGACCTCAAGAGGGAGATCCTCCGTCTATCGAAACAGACGGTCAGGAAGATCAATGTTAAGGATCTTCCCCCTTGCTCAGTGACCAACCCCTGGAGGCATGCAGAGCACATGCCAATTACGAGTGGACAAATTTTCGTCAATGATAAACTAGGTGCCGTCCCCCTTGAAGAGGTGGAGTTTTGGCCTAGTTTCGAATCACATCCGGACTGTTACATCCGTCTCAAGTCCGAGCCAGTTTCCAAGCAGGAAACCGAGCCTAAGGAGGTCATTGTCTTTGACCACGCAAAGGCTCAAGCTCTTCTGGCTGGCTGCCTTAAGAGCAAGGGATACACCAACTCCAAGGTGCCGGCCCTAAGCAAGAAACATCCATCCTTTCTTGCACCTGCCACCATGGTCTTCCCCTTCGCTGAAAAGTCTCTGCTGGCAGTGTTGAAGGCGGTGGAGGAAGGGAAACCCTGCCCTACATTGGGGGCCCCTCTCCCTCGCCCTCCCTCCTGACGACAAGAACTGGAAAGACATCCAGTTAACTTTCTCTGTAGGAAAGTTGGAGGCTGACGTCGCGGGACGGCAGTTTAATGAGAACCTCCCCAAGCTCTCCGAATACCTTCTGCGTTGGGAGCTGGATACGAAAGAAAGACTGGCCGCCTCCCTATCTCACCAAGTGCAATTGGAGACGATGGCCGGGGACACTTGGACCCCAGACTTCTACATGGTCTTGTCTAAGACTCGCCACCCTGACGAAGGACTTCTATAGCTTCATCAGGGCCCGGAGAGCCTGTAGAGAATTCGTGTTTGCGGATGCTACCGTCAAACAGGAACCCAGGAAACTGATTTCCTCCAACATTTGGGGGAAAGATCACCTCCTTAACAACCTCGTGAAAGAGATCGTGGACAGAGCTGCCACAGAGAACCGGAACCTTCTCAACATGTGGGGCATGTCAAGAAAGAAGAAATCTTCTCAGGATGAGGGCCCCCACCCTAAGAAGAAATCGAACAAACCCAGGCACCAGCATCGGCAGGCTAAGCGCCAGTTTCTGGCACCCGCTACTACCCAGTTGGTGGCTCCGCCCCAACAAACCTTTCAGTTGGTCCCTCAGCCGGTGGTGGTTCAGTCACCAGTCTTCACACCTGCCTACGAAAGACAGTCAACTACCTTTCGTCCCAAAGGTACAGGCTCCGGCAGAGACTCCTCTCGACGTCCATCCAGAGGGAGAGGAGGAAGGGGAGCAGGCGGCCGAGATGGCAAACCCTCGGGAAACCAGAAGCAATGAAATGCTTCCGGTGGGAGGAAGACTCCGCCTCTTCCAGGATCGTTGGACCTTCGATCCTTGGGCTCACAGCATCATCAAGAACGGACTAGGGTGGAGTTGGGTAACACCACCTCCAACCTTCCATCAATTCTTCCAACACTCCACCCCCGTCCTGGAAGAATACGTCCAAGAACTCTTGAACAAGAAGGTGATCAAGAGGGTAAAGTCCACCAGGTTCCAGGGAAGACTGTTCTGTGTTCCCAAGGACTCTGACAAACTCAGAGTCATTCTGGACTCGTCCCATCTCAACAAGTTCATAGTGAACAAATTCAAGATGCTAACTCTTTAGCACATAAGAGCTCTACTGCCCTAAAAGGCATACAGAGTCTCAATAGACTTGGCAGATGCCTACTGGCACATTCCAATGAATCGCCAGGCCTCCTCCTACCTAGGATTCAGGCTTCAAAGAAGACAGTACGCCTTCAGAGCCATGCCCTTCGGACTCAACATAGCTCCAAGGATCTTCCCGAAGCTCGCAGAAACGATCGTCCAACAGCTACGCCTACAAGGCGTCCAGGTGATGGCTTAACTGGACGATTGGCTGGTATGGGTAGCATCCTCAGAAGAATGCTTGCAAGCTTCCAGAAAGGTGACCCAATTCCTGGAACACCTGGGTTTCAAGATCAACACCAAAAAGTCTCGACTTTCTCCAGCTCAGAAGTTTCAATGGCTAGGAATCCATTGGAACCTTCAGTCACACCGTCTTTCCATCCCTCTGAAGAAAAGGAAGGAAATAGCAGGATCTGTCAAGAGACTACTAAAATCCAATTTCAAGACGTCAACAGGAGCAGGTGCTCGGCTCCCTCCAGTTCCCTTCAGTGACAGACCCAATGCTACGAGCACAGCTAAAGGATGCATCGGGAGTCTGGAGAAGATACGCATCCATCGCTCGAAGAGATCTCAAGAGACCTTTACCAACCAGGCTTCGCTCACTCCTAAAGCCTTGGTCGGAGGCAAAGAATCTGAGAAGATCAGTTCCCCTCCAACCACCACCTCCGTCGGTCGTTATCCACACGGATGCATCGCTAGAAGGATAGGGGGGTCACTCCCATCAATGACAAGTTCAAGGAACATGGTCTCCCCTATTCAAGACGTTCCACATCAACTTCTTGGAGGCCATGGCGGTCCTTCTTTCTCTGAAGAGGCTGTCTCCACGCCCCTCATCCCACATCCGTCTAACTCTGGACAGCGCCGTTGTGGTCAAATGTCTCAACCGTCAGGGCTCAAGATCGCCCCAACTCAACCAAGTGTTACT
Source organism: Palaemon carinicauda (assembly GCF_036898095.1). Classification (NCBI taxonomy): domain Eukaryota; kingdom Metazoa; phylum Arthropoda; class Malacostraca; order Decapoda; family Palaemonidae; genus Palaemon; species Palaemon carinicauda. The sequence goes on along the minus strand of NC_090725.1, from coordinate 158,996,173 downwards.
GCCCATCTTCCGCCTAGCGGACAAGAAGAGATGGCACCTTTCAGCAGTTCACCTACAAGGATTCCGCAACATGACGGCGGATGCTCTATCAAGGACAATCCCGAGAGTCAGAATGGTCCCTAGACGCAGACTCATTCTCCTTCATCTCTCGTCAAGTCCCGGAACTGCAGATCAACCTCTTCGCGACGAGCGACAACAAACAACTTCCTCGTTACGTGGCCCCATACGAGGACCCCAGAGCTGAAGCAGTTGACGCCATGTCCCTGGATTGGAACAGATGGTCCAAGATTTACCTGTTCCCTCCACCAAACCTTCTGCTGAAAGTCCTCACCAAGCTGAGAGCCTTCCAAGGAACAGCAGCCCTAGTGGCACCCAAGTGGCCCCAGAGCAACTGGTTCCCTCTAATCCTGGAATTACAACCCAAGCTAATTCCCTGCCAGACCCAGTTCTCTCCAAGCAAGTTCAGAAGTTGACTGTCTTCGCTTCATCAAGGAAAACCCGAGACCTACATCTCATGATTTTCTCTCCCTAGCTGTTAAGAATAGGTTTGGGATCTTGAAGAAAAGTTTGTACTTCCTAGAGGAATACAAAACAAAATCTACCAGAAGGCAATACGAATCTTCCTGGAAGAAATGGGTGTCCTTCGTCAAGGCAAAAAATCCTACAGAAATCTCTATAGACTTTTGTCTGTCCTTCCTTATTCACCTTCATGGACAGGGCTTGGCAGCCAACACGATTTCCACCTGCAAATCAGCCTTGACAAGACCACTACTCTATGCCTTCCAGATCGACCTGTCCGACGACATCTTTAACAAGCTGCCAAAGGCATGTGCTAGACTCCGTCCTGCACCTCCACCGAGACCCATCTCCTGGTCTCTCGACAAAGTGCTCCAATTTGCCTCAAGTTTGGACAATGAGTCTTGCCCTCTGAAAGATTTGACTCAAAGTGATTTTCCTTTTTGCTCTCGCCTCGGGAGCCCGAGTCAGTGAGATTGTGGCTTTATCAAGAGAAGAGGGCTAGATACAGTTTGCTGACACAGGCAAACTTACCCTCTTTCCAGATCCAATTTTTGTCGCCGAGAACGAGCTTCCCACCAAAAGGTGGGGCCCCTGGAGAATCTGCCCGCTGAAGGAAGATGTCTCTCTATGCCCAGAGGAGAGTCTAAAGGTCTATCTTCAAAGAACTTCAGACTTTGGCAGAGGACAGCTCTTTAAAGGAGAAACATTGGGGTCTGATTTGTCACTCAAACAACTAAGGGCAAAGATCACCTACTTTATTCGCAGAGCGGATCCTGACAGTACACCCACAGGTCATGATCCCAGGAAAGTCGCCTCTTCCCTGAACATTTTCCAGTCAATGGATTTTCACAGGCTGGAAATCCTCAAGAGTGCTTTTCAAACACAACGCGAAGCAGGTGCACGAGTTGAAGCGTTTCGTGGTAGCAGCAGGTAGTGTGCTAAAACCTGCTACTTAGTGCTGCGTAGAACAATGAGTTATTCGGGACTCTAACTCCATGGGTGCCTGTGTTGACCCTAGTGTGAAACATAGTGATTTTAAGTGCCACCTTGTGACACTAAGGACTGTTCTTCTACAAAGGTGAAGTAACAGACAGAAACACGTGTGCCACGTTTTAACATGAAGTGTATATAAGACTTTCTAGAAAGACTTTATAGTTCCTCTGGAACTTATGTGTGTAATGGCAAGTTTTACTTTTCAGATTCTACACCCACTTCTTCTGATGTCTTTAGTCTATGTTTTTAATTGCATTCCATTTTAAAATTTGCTTATTTCATGCTAATTCTTGTTTTACTGAATAAAAGGGAATTTGGTTACCCTGTGCATCGCATTTCGCCCTCACTCATGAAATAAAAACACTGTTACAGAATTTTTATTACCCTATTATTTGGATATTATTATGAACAATGTTATAATATTAATTCTCTTGATGCAAACTCATCTAGATCAAGGTAATTTGTTCCAACACGATTGTACTTACCTTCTTCTATCTGGCCTTGGGACTGGCAGGTATCTCCGAGACTAGGTGAGTTCCTCTATCAAGTAACTTCAAGATGTTCCTTGCGTCCAAATAGGACTTCCCTGCCAGGGGGGCAGGAAGCGGTAACATGGTACAGTACGGTCGCGAATTATGCGTGTTCGAATTATACGATTCCCTTTTTCTGCGATCGCTATTTTTCAAAAATAAATTTTCTGTATCTGCGAAGCTGTTCAAAGTCTGCGAGTCAAGCACTACAAAATGTATCAAATCTATTGTCTTTTTAAGTGTATTGGTAGCCCTAAATACGGTGATATATAATAAAAGTTACAAAACAATATTAACATTATATCTTATTGACGTAATTTCATAATGAATAGCCTATTTAAGGATAAAACTCCACATCAACAATGAAATCAACTGTTAACTGTGCGAGTCCAGCTGACAAAATGTAAACAGAATTGTGGTTAAGTTCTCGGCAATCTTTATCTTTCTCCAACCTAACGATAATTTTAATGGTAGTGTTAATGATGGTATATTAAAGCATTATTTTGGTTTAGTGCAGTATTTATAAAAGCTTTTCCCTTCAGGCGTTCAAGGTTTTCACGAGTTGACTGGGTTCGTTTATCGGCAGTGAATAGCCTAAACTTCGGTAACGAGTCAGCAACATTTTGTCATATTTTAAACAGTATACATTTAGAGAGAGAGAGAGAGAGAGAGAGAGAGAGAGAGAGAGAGAGAGAGAGAGAGAGAGGAGAGAGAGAGAGAGAGAGAGAGAGAGAGAGAGAGAGAGAGAGAGAGAGTCCTCAAATTCTCTCTCTCTCTCTCTCCGTAAGAAATAAAACCTTAGTTCACATACAGTAACTTGAGTTTAAGAATGAAATTAACATGACTATTGTTAGTTGTGGCGATCAATTCCTCACTTCAGGAAGTACACAAAACAAAAACACTGCATTCGATCACAACAGCTGATTCTCTCTCTCTCTCTCTCTACTTACAAATAGATGAAGAAACCAAAATCAGTTTTCTTAAAAAGTCAATTAAATACAAAACAAAAAAATTATACCGTGTATACATCCATTTCAATTATAGCTTAAAATACGATATCCGATTTCGTCAGTACTGTAAACCACAATTTTTTAGGAAACGTCATTTTATCCTAGAAAATTGCTACTCTTTAAATAGTTAATTGCGCTTTAAGAAAATATGTGAATTTGTTTTTAAATTTCGGGTGTGTTTTAAAAATTGAGTATTGTTGACTTCTTTTTGTTTAACTTTTGGCTTTGATCAGATCAGCTGATGTCTAGCAGCCGCTCTCAAAATACCTTTCGCTACCCCTCATTTCTTACCTATCTCTATCTCTCTAACAAATGAAATTTTTGTTGCTTCACAAAGTTTGTTATATTAAAAATCAATCATGAATCAATTTTCCTTACCTTCTCCAATCTAGCACCATCTCTGTCACATCGAACTTTATAGCGGTAACCTAACTGTTTGATGACTTTAAAAACCGGCAGAGGACATTCTTCTTTTTTTACCTTTTTCCACATGGTTCCATAATTGAGGTGGGTACAAGTTGACTTATAACTGAAGTTAGGAAAAGTATTTTGAATATGGAATGGACAATCATCTTTTGTAACAGTTTAGAATTATCGTAAATTATCATTCTGTCATTTGCGGCATTTTGCTACTCTTGAATAATAATAATAATAATAATAATAATAATAATAATAATAAAAAAAAAAAACTTTCCTGCTTTGCTACGAATTTAGAGTAAAATATTTGTAATGACATAATATTTACTAAATGCTTTTAATATCATTAGTTATCACTTTGATCATGTGTGTTTAATGCATTCGTTTATTATGATCGGAGATGGAGCGTACAGTAAACAAATGGTAGGGGTCCGTTTCAGGCGGTGTCATAAAGAAAAACATTATTTAATTTATTTCGAAGTTCTAAGAAAAATGAAGAACAACATTGGTAATAACAAAATCATCATATAAAACTAAACTATACACAGATGTGTATATGCGTTCGTTTCTTCGTTATGATCAGAGATAAACGTAAACAAAACATTAGTTGCCATTTTTTATTGTGCTTTTTGGCGTGTTTAGGAAACGCATGTAATAAAATCGCCTTTATTTTGATAATTCTGGATTTTCAATGATACAACAAAAGCTAGTTTTTGGTTTTGCTATTCACCAGTTGTCTTATACAATAGATATGAAAACATTATAATTTGTCTGTATTTTGGGTTGTGTTATAACGGGAAATATACGGTGTTTACGCCCATCCTGGTTGTAATTTTAATATTTTTTTAAGTTATTAGAACTTTAAAGTATATTAAATGTTTGATTTATTTACAAGAACAATTTGATATTATAAAAAAAATACAGTATAGTACATAGAAAGTATTGGAAATGGGTTGTAAACACGTTTGAATAGGCAAGTTGCTGGTTGCCATGGCCAGAATGGAATTATTTCTGTTAGTAGTGTGTTTCGAAATATGCGATTTTCCATTTATAAGAGGTCATTGATCGACCAAATTCTCGCACAATTCGGGACCCTACTGTATACAGTATGCTTATATGAAGTGACATGTAATGGATATGTCACAGGTCTCTGTGGTCATCAGACCAAAGGAATATTGTTTAGAAGTCGAAAGGCACTACAAAAGGGAAAAATCCACGATACATTAATTCTCTGGTACACTTCCATCAGGACGACATGGCTTGAGCCCACAAAAATGGATTTTGAGCGAAGCGAAAAATCTATTTTTGGGTGAGATAGCCATGTCGTCCTAATGGACCCGCCCTTGTTCTCTATTCGGCCCTGACAGGCCCCTCCCAATCTTATTGTATCATGGAGGCTGGCATAAACGCTGAAAGGAATGACAATGGCGCGCTCCGGCGGCGTCAACCAAGATGGCGGCCAACATGGCGACAGGATGTTGACGTCGCCGAGTACCGTAACAGTAACGGAGGAGGAGAATTTAGTAACGGCCCCTCCCATAACTTGCCACTATTCCCCCTCGAAGCGTAAACGCTATGTGGGGTGCAGATAGCTATGTGGCGTGTCAAGCATACGTCCCCTGTTATTATACGATATCCTAAAGGGAAACCTTATGGGTACTCGCGCCAGAAGTTAGAATTCTGTGAAACCTTTAGTTTAATTCTCTGGGAATATCTACTGTAGTCATACATACCCTTAGGAAGCTATTGAAGGAACCCATCAGGACGACATGGCTATCTCACAAAAAAATAAATTTTTCGCTTCGCTCAAAATCCGTTTATTAGATACAGTCAAGTAACTTCTGTTTTATCACAATTCTACTTATTCTAAATACATCTATACTTTTTAACCACAGCAAATGAACATCTAATTTGGACAATGGCATAGCTTTGCTTTGTAGTATACCTGTATATTTCTTGTGTATAATATGACCCCATTAAAGTTATCTTCAAAAGACTCATGATACTTGAGAATATAAGCTACTTCATACGGTGTTCTTTATGGCAATTCTGGCTATCTGGATTTGGTACATTATATCCAGAATCCAATAAATAAGTCCATTATTGCAAGGTTCCACACACATTTTCTCTCTCTCTCTCTCTCTCTCTCTCTCTCTCTCTCTCTCTCTCTCTCTCTCTCTCTCTATATATATATATATATATATATATATATATATATATATATATATATAGTGTGTATATATATGGGATACGTTACTTTAGTCTGAAGTACCTTATCTAAAAACAGTTTGGTCTAATGACAATTTGGCAAACTAGTAAAATGTATCTTATAAAAACTCTTTATTTTTATGTAGATACAAATGAAGAAAATAAATGATGCCTGAAACTGAGTATATATATTAAAAAGAATAAAAATAAGAATGAAACTTGAATATATCAGAAATAAATAAGAGTATTTAAAAAAATAAAAATGTTATATGTAAAAATGGTAAAATTATTAAATAATTTAAACTCATTAAAATGCAAATACAAGTAAAAGTTTAAGAACGACCCAGATTATGTGCAATACTATGGAAGAAATCTTCCACTGAATGATTTGGTAATCGGCAACAACTTTCAAAATTCTTGTATTGGTACTTTTATTCTTGAGATATTCTTGTTTTGATGTTTTTTTTTCTCTCTTCTGAGAGCATTGACAACATTATAAAAATTTGAATGAGATCTAACCGAGATACTAAATCTTCTATGTCATGCTACAACGGAATTTATAGTGCGTGCTCATTAAGTGTGGGCTAGTAAACAGTCCATTCATGCACATTAAATAATGGCTTGGAATGTCTTCCATTTCATCTTTGCATTCCATTTACAAACATATTTTTGATATACTCATTAAACAAACGACAATGGATTTGTTGGTGGGCTTTGTTTCAATTATTGAATTCCTATTGATACATCAGCAATGGGCAGAAAGACCAAACGTTTACTTTTCAACATGATAAAGAGAAGTCTATATCATTATAATTATTATAAAGATTTACAAATCCCAACTGCTGAATAATTCTCTGGGTTGTTTGGCAAAAATAAACATCTACATCAGCCAATGATGTTAGAAGCTTGGTAAGTGATTTACTTCTTACTTTTCAAATATTTTGAGTGATGCAATCATTGGTAGGAAGCAGCGGTTGGGACCACAAACACTTATTAAGGTATATCAGAATAACTTAACAAGGATATTGTCAGTTAATAACAGGTCTTTATACCAAATTCATCGATAGGGGATTGTTCTTTATACAGATGAATTATCAGCCCAGAATGTTTTTAGACGAAATTGTCTCTAGACCAAAGTGCTTTTAAACAAAAGTTCTTTTTGACCAAAGTTTCTTAGACTAAAGTACTTTACAAAGAAGTGTTTTAGACAAAAAGTTCTAGACCCATATATATATGTGTGTGTAATATAATACATACACTCAAAGAATCAATACAAACAACTCAATTCCCCCTAGACATACACAGCACAGTAATATAAAATCATTGCAAACAGACACATATAACAAACTGGTACTGTACTTTCAATGTTCCTGGCTAGCAACATTTGCAATTTTAACAGGAAAACTCCCTTGAATAGCTGTGTTTTTTTATGCTGTATTGGTAATAAAATTGACATGTATTACTTTGCTGTTTACCCTCATTTTTCAAGTTTTAACTGTTAAAGCCCACCATGTCTTTTTATGGTAAAAATTTATTGTTGATTTTTATCTAGGAGTTTAAAATACAACCTAGTGAGTTTGTTTGTGTATATCATAGATTTCCTCTTAGTGCTGGCCAGTCAGATTGGTCAGATCCTCATTAACTACTTTCATATTAGTTTTTTATGGTAAGAAGCATATTTTGTGGATCTAGAAGAATTTGTGGTTAAGATTTAAGCTTGGATTAACATGCAACTTACTGAAGCTGTAACTCCTCCAACAACAGCTAAATTACGACGGTGTCGACTACCAGTAGAATAACGAGCGTGAAGCTTACGTCCCACCCAAATAGGGATTCCTGTAAAATGAAATCTTTTTTATAGACAAATATGCATGGCTTATCAGAATCGTTCTTTGAACCTAACAAAAATACAATTAGTCTAAGGTGTACTTACAAAGAGGATTGAAATAAAAAAAATCTGAAAAACTTCAAAACCAAAATAAAAAGTAACAATTATGATAAATTAATTTTTGGATACTTACTGTGTCACACACAAAACATACTTGAAGTGCAAGTTTCTCGATCTCAAAAGTAAAAGATCAAAGTTCTCTTTCTCTTCTTGACATTTTATATCCTTCCCCTCTGGGACCCAGCCAGCATTGAACTGCTCATACTGAGAAAGAGAAACTGAGGCAGACAAGTCTACCTAAAGCAATCAAACTCAGTATATCAAAACCATAGAAGACCTACATTAACTCTGATAAATCTCTCTAAATCATTGTACAGTAAGTGGGGGGGGGGGGGGAGAGGGGTGATATTGGTCCAAAAGCTAGGTACTAAACTACCAAACCTCCTTAAAAAGTTGCAAGTTGAATATTTTGTGAAACATTTGATATGTCGCCCTTCAAATCTAAGACTATATCATTACATGTTTGGCTTGACTTTTGGAATGATTATAGAGATTTTGCTTAATCTGTTGCTATGCCACTCATCAAGAAAGACTTATCTTTACAGAGTAAATAAAATTCTAAAGTTCCACAGTATACAGTACATAATAAGTTCATATATATATATATATATATATATATATATATATATATATATATATATATATATATATATATATATATATATATATATACTGTATATAGTATATATATATATATATATATATATATATATATATATATATATATAATATATATATATATATATATTTATATATATATATATATATATATATATATATATATATATATATATATATAAATATATATATATATATATATATATATATATATATATATATATATATGTGTGTGTGTGTGGTGTGTGTGTGCAAAAAGTTGCTTATGAATGCTTAATGAGAGAGAGAGAGAGAGAGAGAGAGAGAGAGAGAGAGAGAGAGAGAGAGAGAGAGAGAGAGAGAGAGAGAGAGAGAGAGAGAGAGAGAGAGTGTTACAAGGTTTTTGGGATGTCTCAAGACTTTTTAGTCTATCTCAGAGACTCCATTTGCTCTTTGGTTGAGCAATTCAATCTAAGCATTTGAAGAGTTTCTAAGATCTTGTCTATCTTATTCTTGAACTCGATTATCATCTTACTATTTACTACACCTGCTGGAAGTATATTCCAAGTATTTGCTATTTTGTATGTAAAGAAATTGCCACATTGATTGGTGTTGTATCTTTTCAATTCTAGTTTATATCTGTTACCACTGGGCTGATCTGGCTTGAGCGTGAATAAATTGTTGTAATCTACATTTGCTATTCCTTAAAGAACTTTGAATGCCTAAATTAACTGTCCCCCTTAGTCGTCGAGTTTGTAGATCAAATAAGTTCAAACGTTCCATCCTCTGTCTCTATCCAAATTGTCTTAGTGTTGGAACTAGTTTGGTGGCCCTAGCTTGTACTGCTTCCAGTCCATCTATATACTTCTGAATACTTGGAGCCCAGAATTGGACTCCATATTCTAGATGGGGTCTTACTACTGATATCTACAGCTGTGGTACAGTGCCTTGTTTTTGCATTTGAATTGTCTCTTTATATAACCTAATAATTTCCTTTTCAGCTTTTATGCTCTGTTTGGTAAACCTTAAATTCTTCTTGATAATAATAATGAGATCTTCCTCCTCGTCCATACTTTCTATTTCATTACCCAACAGTGAGTAATCTTATTGTGGGTTACTATAACCTTTGCACATGGCTTTACTTTTCCCACAGTTGACAGGCATTTGCCATTTTCTAGATCATTCTCCTAGCTTCATTTGATCCTCTCTTAAGGCTTCCACGTCTTCTGAGTTCGCAGCATTTATGCATAGTTTAGTATCGTCAATAAATTTGGCTATTCTGCTAGTTAATCCTAAATCTATGTCGATGTAGATCAGAAATAACAATGGGCCAAGGATGGATCCTTGGGGTACTACGCTTGTAACAGCTGCCCACTCTGAAGCTTATCCATTGACTACAATTCTGTTTTCTTTTCTGTTTATTAGGCAATCTTCGATCCATTCAGCTGGCTCGTCAATGATCCATTGTGCTCTAATTTTTACCATTAATTTTTTATAATGAACTTTTCAAAGCCCTTTTGATAGTCTAGTCTATTGCTCTGCTTTTGTCATAAATTTTGAACATATGGAAAAATTCCAACAGATTTGTTACAAAAGATCTCTTTTGTCTAAAACCATGTTGGCTGTCTATCAGAAGACTGTTTTCCTCTATATGTTCTACTATTGAATTCATTATAATTGGTTAAAAAATTTTGCAAGGCACTGAAGTTAGACACACATGTCCATAGTTACCAGGTTCTTCTTTTTGGTCCCTTCTTATAGAGGAACATTACTTAGTTTCCATCCTTTTGGTGCCTTTCTTTCATTGGCTGTCTTTCGGAACATCTTGTAAACGTGTGAGATTATCTCTTCTTCTAGTCTTATAATCTCTCTTGGATGACTATCACCTGGACCTGGTGCCTGAGACTTACCGAGTCCTTTTACTCTCCTTTTGACATCATCTTTTGCAAACAGGATTCTATTTAATGGTTGTGGCCTTTTATATCTGATAGCTGGTTTGGGAAGGGTTGTTGATTCTCCCGGGTGGATAGTTGTGAAATATGCATTCATCAGTTTGGCTTTTTCAAAATCACTTATTATAAGATTTCCTTCTGAGTCCCTTAATGGACTAATGTTGTTTTTTATTGGTTTTCTACTGTTTACATATGCAAAAAAATCCTTTTGGTTTCTATTTTACTAACTGAAGCCACTTTTTTCTCTTCATTGATCTTTGCCTTTCTAACTAGTTTATCTACTTTTTGGCATAACTTCTTTAGCTCAGAAATTTCATGAATTGAAGGCTGTGGGCCCACTTATTTATCTTTCCTGTCTCTACTTCTTATTGTATAGGCTATTTCTCTGTTGAACCACTTAGGGTGTGGAGTCTCATTTGGTAAAATTTTTCTATGCAGTATACATTTAGCACTTTTTTTCTTTATATATTTCTACAAAGGAGTCCCACTGTGTATATATGTTCCTTGTTTCGACGTATTCTAAATTTTTGGTGTATACGTTCAGTTTTATCCAGTTAATCAATCTAGAGTCTGGCTTTTTATAATTTTCCTTTCTTTTAGATGAGGAATATATACCTAGAACCTAACTATTCTGTGGTCAATTTTTCCCATATTTTTGCCTACTGAAACACTGGATATTAAATTTTTTTCTCTTGTTAGCACAATATCTAGTATGATGTTTCCCCTAGTTGGTTAACTGAATGACTGATGGAGGAATTCATTGTTGACAAATTCTAGTAGCCTATCTACCTCTGTGTTTAATGTAGAGTTCATAGTGCCACAGTTTACTGCTGCATTGAAGTTTCCCATTAGGACAGCTGGCTTATTGTTAACTTTTTGTCCAAGTTGTCTATACAGCTCTTCGTCCTGATCTTGTGTTCAATGTGGTGGTCTGTATATTACTAGTAGGGACATGTTTTTTCCTTTGGTGTTGAAAATTGCACCTGCCACTGAACATTTGGTTTCTAACTTAATTTCTATACGGTTTAAGTGATTTTCAACATAGAGCATTAGCCCTCCACCTTTTTGGTATGGCGATCCTTCTTGAAAAGGTATTTTGTATTCTCCAATTAAATCCTTTGTTTTTTCTTGAATCCAGGTCTTAGTAATGCCGAGAGAGAGAGCGAGAGAGAGAGAGAGAGAGAGAGAGAGAGAGAGAGAGAGAGAGAGAGAGAGAGAGAGAGAGAGAGAGAGAGAAATCTTTAGTTAGTCTAGGATTAAAAAAAAAACAAGTTTAAGCTAGAAGCACTGCCTTGCCCATGTTTGGCTGTATATCCTAGTTACCAAGCTAGGAGGTATATCTTAGTAATACTTACTTGCCAATGGTTATATAAGCGGATGAGAAACCTAGAGGATTAACGAGAACTTTGAGTGTGGAGTAAATATCCCGTTAAACCTTGATAAAGTCACTAGCACAGGGTGACGGATTGGGTTTAAGGTGCTAGGGAAGCTGTCTCTTTAGTTTCTACTCCTGATGCCTGGTGGATGATCTTACTAGAATTAGTATGGTCTTGTAAGACATTTGCCTTTGTTAGATAGGCACTACAAATAACAGGGAACTGGCTATCCTTTGATAAATCTAGTCCAATTGGAATGTTAGAACCGTGAATAACATTAGGAAATTACGGCAAGTGGAGACTGAATTTATGAAATATATTCTGGATATCTTTGCCCTAACTGAAACATGTTGTAAGGGGCTTGGTAACTAAATCTTATTTCAACATAACTATATATATATATATATATATATATATATATATATATATATATATATATATATATACACATACATATATATATATATATATATATATATATACACATACATATATATATATATATACATATATATATATATATATATATATATATATATATATATATATATATATATATATATATATATATATATATATATATATATATATATATATATATATATATATATATAGATATATAATATATATATATATATTATATATATATATATATATATTATATATATATACATTTATATATATATATATATATATATATATATATATATATATATATATATATATATATATATATATATATATATATATATATATATATATATATATATATATATATATATATATATATATATATATATATATATACACACAGTATATACATATATATATATACACATAAATATTTCCATATACAGTGGAACCTCTACATACGATGTCCCAACATACGAATTTTACAACATACGAAGTAAAATTCGACCAAATTTCTGTCTCAACATACGACGTAAACAATACGCTTACCCGTGAAATTTTCTCGAAAGCGTGCAGCGTAGTTTGTTGTTGACGCCGCTAGACGGCAGCACATCGGAGGGACGCTAATCGAGCGTCACCTTGATCAGTCCTCTCATCTTGTGCGCATCGTGTGGTTGTCCTCTATTCGCTCAGTTTTAACAGTTTTTTATTTTGCCTTTTCACATGTTGTTTTCTGTGTTCCGTAATCATGGGTCCTAAAAAGCTTAGTTTCGGTTCAGGAAGTAGTAGCAGTGGTGAGAAAAAGAGGAAGTCTATGCTTTCATTAGAATTAAAGCAGGAAATCATAGAAAAGCATGAGCGAGGTGTACGTGATAGCGATCTGGCTAAACAATATGGCCGGAATATGTCGACGATCTCGACGATCATAAAACAGAAGTCAGCCATTAAATCAGTGAAACCTTCGAAGGGGATCACGATTATTTCTAAACGTCGTAGCCCTACCCTTGAAGAGATGGAACGACTTTTGTTAATATGGATCAAAGACAAGGAGATTGTTGCCGATACGATCACGGAAACGATCATTTGTGAGAAGGCCAGCGCTATCTACAGTGACTTGAAGGCGGCGCGCTCTCGGGGTGACGCGGGGGAGAGTTCAGCCGATCCTACGACGGAGGAATTCAAGGCGTCTCAAAGTTGGTTCGAGAAATTTAGGAAACGGACCGGGATTCATTCAGTTGTTCGTCATGGAGAAGAGCTTCGAGTTCGGACACTAGGCTGCTAAAGACTTTGTTAAAAAGTTCGAAAGCATCGTGGCGGAGGAAGGTTACGTAGAGCAGCAGGTTTTCAACTGTGATGAAACCGGTCTGTTTTGGAAAAAGATGCCTAGTCGAACGTACATTACCGCTGAAGGGAAGAAAATGCCTGGACATAAGCCTATGAAGGATCGGTTGACTCTTGCGCTTTGTGCCAACGCCAGCGGGGACTGCAAAATTAAGCCTCTGTTAGTTTATCATTCCGAAAACCCTAGGGCATTTAAAGCACACAGAATTAATAAAGACCTGCTACATGTTCTATGGCGTTCTAATTCTAAGGCTTGGGTTACTAGGCATATCTTTGTGGAATGGGTAAACGTAGTTTTCGGCCCTGCTGTCAAGAAGTATCTTCAGGAAAGGAATTTGCCTTTGAAGTGCTTGCTTTGTTTGGACAATACACCCGCTCACCCCCCAGGACTCGAAGATGATATCATCGACGAATACAAATTCATCAAGGTGTTGTATCTTCCACCGAATACCACCCCTATCCTCCAGCCCATGGACCAGCAAGTCATCTCTAATTTTAAGAGGCTGTACACCAAGCACTTATTTAAGCAGTGCTTTAATGTCACGCAAAGCACCAACTTAACTTTGCGTGAATTTTGGAGGAGCCACTTCAATATCGTGCACTGCTTAAAGATCATTGATCAGGCTTGGAAGGGAGTAACTCGTCGGACCCTGAATTCTGCTTGGAAGAAGCTTTGGCCTGATGCTGTTGCTCCCAGAGATTTTGAAGGTTTTAGCCCCGAGAATGAACCTGTGCTTGCCGCCGAGGAAGATGTCGAAGAGATTGTATCCCTTGGCAAGTCCATGGGTCTGAAGTTCGATGAAGATGACATCACCGAACTCGTCGATGAGCATCACGAAGAGCTCACCACCGAGGAACTCAAGGAGCTGCAAGCCATGCAGCATGATGAGTTTCAAGCACAGTTGAGTGAGTCGGAGGAGATCGAGGAGGTAGGTGAAATCTTAGGTACGCCGGAAATAAAACAGATGTTGGCATATCATCAACACGTTGTTGATTTCATCGACAAGCATCACCCACAGAAACTTCAGGTTTGCCGTGTTGTTGCGCAGTTCGATGATGTTTGCTTAACGCATTTTAGAAAAATCCTTAAAAGCCGTACAAAGCAACTTTCACTCGATAGTCTCTTTAAAAAATCTCTACTAAAACGGTCTAGTGATCATGATGAAAAGAAAGAAAGTGAAGCAAAGAAAAGGAAGACCGAATCGAGTGAAAGTGATGAATATTAAAAATAAGAAAAGAAAAATGTAAAAAAAAAATATAAAATTATAAAAATGAAAAAAAAAAAAATAAGCTAAGTTAAAGTTCAAGTAGTAGTGTAAGTTATCGTACACGTTATCGTACAAAATCACCGTCCCTACCTCCTCGCTGATGTTCCATCTCCTCCTGCGTAGAAGTCCCTACACCTGCGCTGGCCTGTCGCTAAGGTAAAGTGTTACATTACAACCCGTTTTTTATTTATTATTTCATTATTATTATTCTTTTTTTGGTTTGTAATATGTATTTATTATACAGACATTGTATTAATGTATTGTGTAATTATGTGTAGCCATTTATCAAGGATTTATTATGGGTTTTTAGGCTGAGGAACGAATTAAATCAATTACCATGTATTCTTATGGGAATATTTGCTCCAACATACGATCGTTTTAACATACGAAGTAGTTTCTGGAACGAATTAAGATCATATGTAGAGGTATCACTGTATATAAATTTACACACACACACACACACACATATATATATATATATATATATATATATATATATATATATATATATATATATATATATATATATATACTGTATATATATATATATATATATATATATATATATATATATATATATATATATATATATATATATATATATATATATATGTATATATATATATAACGGATTTTGAGCGAAGCAAAAAATCTATTTTTGGGTAAGATGGCCATGTCGTCCTGATGGAAGTTCCTCTAAGGTAGCTTCCTAGGGTATATTACAACTACGGCAATATTCCCAGAGAATTTACCTTAAGGTACCCAGAATTCTAACTCCTGGAGCGAATATCCCTAAAAAAGACCTCAGGGATATCGTAAATATCAGCGGACGTATTCTTGACACGCCACATGGCAATCTGTACCCCGAACAGAGTTAACACTTCGTAGGGGTCAAATGGCAAGAAAACGAAAACGATAAGAAAGGGGGGAGCCGTTCGTAAGGCATCTCTCCTCCCCGTTTCGTAAGCGTGCCCTGCGCCGCTCGCGGCGCCATCTGTATTCCTTGTAGCGATACACGAGGTGCTACAGATACTGTATGTAGGGAGGGGTCCTACAGCCCTTTTCCCTTTTTTTTTTTCTTTTCTTAAAAAGGAAAAGGGGCAGGGCGGGTCCATCAGGACGACATGGCCAACTTACCCAAAAATAGATTTTTCGCTTCGCTCAAAATCCGTTTTTTGGGCTCAAGCCATGTCGTCCTGATGGAAGTGTACCAGAGCATTACTGTATCTGTGGATTCTCAATACGTGCCGCACTCCTCAGAAATATTTCTTAGTCAGCTCGACTGAAAGACCTGAGATGTTACCGTTATACATCCTTTCACTAACCATAAACCATGATAGCGCTTCCTGCCCCCTACAGGGAGGAGTCCTACTAGACTCTAGAAAGGAACGAAGAGTACATATACTGTACCTATGTATGAATCACTCGCAAGCCCATACAATATAGTGGTCTCACTCTATATCAAGTAAAGCATACTCTGTACGGAACTACAGCATCCAAAGGAAATATCGGCCAGCCCCTTGGTCGAAATTGAATTGGACAAAAAGGTTATATCTGTGTAGGAATAAACTTGCTGCCGCTACCGTCCTCTGAGAAGGATGGAGCCCTTTATACTAAGGAAAGTATAAACCAATGCAACAAGGCTTGCATCAAGGAACAGGCTATTATAGATATCCCCGATTAATATACATAGGCTGAATGCTAAATAACTGAAAAGAAATCAACATAGGTGAAGGAGACGCAAGGTTCCCGAGAACAAGTTTATTGATCAACAATAAATAGACATGGTTACCACAATTATATACATATGATAGGTGGATGACCAACAATTTGCACAAGTACTGTAGTAAATGGATATATGGTTATCTGAAAGAAAACAATCGAGTTACTTTTCACGTACCAAGGTATCAAAGTTAAAAGTCCATGTTACTAGCCACTGACATTAGCGTCACAAACGCTCGGCACACATGTCTGTACTTATGCTACAATCACCATAACGCCGGAACGGTCACTGTGGGCTCCCGGAGCCCTCACTTCTAGTTATAGCAACGCATATAACTATACACTCACCCTGGAATTAAAAGTCCCAATTAAATCCACTGTTCCTCGCAGAGTTAAACAGCAGGGTTAACGACGCAACCAACTGCTACCACAGACCTCTTTAGCTGCTCCACTTGCTTAGCATAGTGGCGAAAGAATACCCTGGAAGACTTCCAGCCAGTATATGAACGAAGGTGTTCAAAATCCATAAAGTTAAAGAAGTTTAAGGATGAAGCAACTTTCCTCGGATCATGACCTGCGGGTGAACTGTCAGGATCCGCTCTGCGAATAAAGTATGTAATTTTCGCCCTGAGTTGATTCAAAGATAAATTCGAGCCCGATGTTTCTCCTCTGAATAGTTGACCCCCATGGAAGTCTGAAGTTCTACGAAGATAGACCTTTAGGCATTCTACAGGACATAGAGATGCATCTTCTTTCAGAGGGCAGATTCTCCAGGGACCCCACCTGTTGGTGGGCAACTCGTTCTTAGCGAGAAACGTAGGGTCCGGAAACAGGTTCAGTTCTCCCCCATCCAGGAACTGAATGCGGCCCTCATCTCTCGAGAGGGCTACAATCTCACTAACTCTGGCCCCAGACGCTAGAGCAAAAAGGAAGATAACCTTTTGAGTCAAATCCTTCAGTGCACACTCCTCATTATCCAGTAATGAGGCAAAATGAAGGACTTTGTCTAAAGACCATGAAATAGGCTTTGGAGGAGCTGAAGGTCTAAGTCTGGCGCAGGCCTTCGGAATCTTGTTAAAGATCTCATTAGCGAGGTCTACCTGGAAGGCATACAGAATGGGCCTTGTCAGAGCAGACTTACACGTAGAAATCGTGTTAGCTGCCAGCCCCTGTCCGTGGAGGTGGATGAAGAAGGACAGGCAGAACTCCGTCGAGATCTCATGCGGATTCTTGTCTTTGACAAAGGCTACCCATTTTTTCCATGCTGACTCGTACTGCCTTCTAGTAGACTTGCACTTATATTCCTCCAGGAAGTCGATGCTGTCTTTCGAGATCCCGAGCCGCTTCTTCACCGCTAGGGAGAGAAAATCATGAGCTGCAGGGTCCGGGTTTTCTGTAATGAAGCGTAGACAGTCGACTTCTGGACTTGCTGGGACAGAACTGGGTCCGGGAGTGGCAGAAACTTCAGTTGTAGTTCCAGAGCCAGAGGGAACCACACACTGTTCGGCCACTTGTGGGCCACTATCGCTGCTACTCCCTTGAAGGATCTCAGTTTGTTGAGGACCCTCAACATCAGATTGTGAGGGGGAAACAGGTAGATCCTGGACCATTTGTTCCAATCGAGGGACATCGCATCTACTGCTTCCGCCAAGGGGTCCTCGTACGGGGACACATATTGCGGCAACTTCTTGTTGTCCTTCGTCGCGAAGAGGTCTATCTGCAGTTCTGGGACTTGACTCGAGATGAAGGAGAATGATCCTGCGTCTAGGGACCATTCCGACTCTATCGGTGTAACCCTGGATAGAGCCTCCGCTGTCACATTGCGGACTCCTTGAAGGTGAACTGCTGACAGGTGCCACTTCTTTTCTCCGCCAGTCGGAATATGGCCAACATTACCTGGTTGAGAGGTGGGGATCTCGATCCCCGCCGATTCAGACATTTCACAACCACCTCGCTGTCCAGTACCAACCTTATGTGGATCGAGTGATGCGGGGAGACTTTCCTCAGGGTAAGAAGCACTGCCATAGCTTCTAGAAAGTTTATGTGAAAGGTCCCGAATAGCTTGGACCAGGTCCCTTGAACCTTTTTTCGATGAGAGTGACCTCCCCACCCTACCTTTGAAGGAAGCGTCTGTGTGAATCGTCACTGACGGGGGAGGTGGCTGAAGAGGTACCGACCTCTTTAGACGACTGGCCTGAGACCACGGTCTGAGAAGAGAACGTAGCCGAAGCGGAACCGGTCTCCTCAAGTCCCTTCGCGCGTTTGATGCAAAGGTTCTCCAAACCCCGGCTGCATCCTTTAGCTGAGCTCTTAGCACTGGGTCTGTTACCGACGCAAACTGAAGAGAGCCCAGAACCCTCTCTTGTTCGCGTCTTGATATCCTCTCGGAAACTAGAAGTCTCTTGACAGACCCCGCTATCTCCTTCCTTTTCGACATCGGGATGGAAAAACGGTGTGACACTAGGTCCCAGTGAATTCCCAACCACTGGAACCTCTGAGCTGGAGAAAGACGAGACTTCTTTCTGTTGATCTTGAACCCTAGATATTCTAGGAACTGAATCACCTGTAGGGAAGCTTGCAAGCATTCCGCTCTGGATGCTGCCCACACCAGCCAATCGTCCAGGTAGGCTACCACCTGGAACCCTTTTAGGCGTAACTGTTTGAGCGCTGCGCTCGCAAGCTTCGTGAAGATCCTTGGGGCTATGTTTAGCCCGAAAGGCATCGCTCTGAAAGAGTAAAGTTTTTGTTGTAGCTTGAATCCTAGGTAGGGGGAGAGACGGCGACTGATTGGAACGTGCCAATAGGCGTCTGACAAGTCGATGGAGACGGTAAATGCCCTCTTGGGCAGTAAGGCCCTTATGTGATGTAACGTTAACATCTTGAACTTGTGGTTCACTATGAACTTGTTGAGTGGCGACAAGTCCAGAATGACTCTGAGTTTCCCCGAGTCTTTCTTGGGAACACAAAACAGCCTCCCTTGGAACCTGATGGACTTTACCCTCCAGATCACCTTTTTCTCCAGCAGTTCTTGAATGTACTCCTCCAAAACGGGGGTGGAGTGTTGGAAAAATTGAGGGCACGGGGGCGGAGTGCTGTACCAACTCCAACCCAGTCCATTTTTGAGCAGGCTGTGGGCCCAGGGATCGAAGGTCCAATGATCCCGAAAATACTGTAATCTCCCTCCTACCGGCGACACTTCACTTTGACTGCTACCCTGCAGTCTTGCCTCCTTGGCCGCGACCACCTCTGAATCCTCTTCCCCTAGAGGGGCGTCTAGACGAGCCTCTGGCTGCACCTCTGGGCTTTGCTCGAAACGTGGTCGATTGCCCTTCGAACACTGGATTGAATGCCGGGGATGATGATGACACGGCCTGGGGCACCCATTGGAAGGTGGTCGGGGTCTGGGCTACCATCTGTGGCACCGGAGGCAAAGCTGGTTGTTGCTGCTGTTGACGTTGCGGTCTGAAAGGCTTGGCTGGGCGGGAAGAAAACCTAGATTTCTTCGCCTTTCCCTTCGGTTGGGGACCTTCATCAGGGGAAGACTTCCTCTTGAGGGACAGGCCCCACTTAAGGAGAAGATTCCGATTCTCAGTGGCTGCCTTGTCCACCACCTCCTTAACCACCTCACTGGGGAAGAGATCTTTACCCCTGATGTTGGATGAGATAAGTTTCTTTGGTTCGTGCCTCACTGTGGCCGAGGCGAACACAAACTCCCTGCAGGCCCTCCTTGCCTTGACAAAGCTATAGAGGTCCTTTGTCACCGTGGCCAGATGGATCTTGGCCACTACCATGAACATTTCATGCACCTTAGGGTCGCTAGCCATTGTCTCCATGGTTGTCTGGAGAGACATCGAGGCTGCCAGACGCTCCTTTGTCTCAAGTTCCCTCCGCAGAAGGAATTCAGACAACTTAGGAAGGTTTTCGCCGAACTGTCGACCTGCGATATCGGCGTCCAACTTCCCAACCGAGAATGTGAGATGGACTTCCTTCCAGTCCTTGTTGTCCATCGGCAAGGCCAAAGACAAGGGCTTGCATTCCTCCAGGGATGGGCATGGTTTGCCAGCCTCTACTGCCTTCAGAACAGCCGCGAACCCTTTCTGCAGAAAGGGGAAGGCCCTAGCCGGAGAGGATACGAAGGAAGGGTGCTTCTTACTCAAAGCAGCAACTTTCGAGTTTGAGAAGCCCCTCTCCTTCAATGCAGACGCTAGTGAAGCTTGAGCCTTGGCGTGATCCAAGACGATCACCTCCTTCGGTTCCGTCTCCTCCTTCGAGGCCGGCTCCTTCTTCAGACGGACATAACAGTCCAGATAGGCCCCTCTGCTGGGCCAGAATTCCACCTCCTCAAGGGGAACTGAACCCAGCTTCTCCGACATGACGATCTTCCCGACCGTCATCGGCATACCTCCACGGGTTGGCATCCGAGCACACAGGAAGGTCCTTCACGTTGAGCTTCTTTGGATGCCCATGTGACGCTGCAATCTTCTGCATCTGGAGCTCCATTGCAGCAGCCTTCTGACTATTCTCCTTCTGCATCTGCTGTATCATAACAACAATGGAAGAGAGAGCTTGTCCCAGCTCTGTTGGAAGAGCGGACGAAGTAGAGGGAATAGGTTCAGGGGCCTAAACCAGAGCGTCTGATGGCACGGCATCCTCTTCCTCCACGACGTTCGGGTCTTGATCCTCGTCCTCGCCCCCTGCGAGGAGGTCCTCTTCAGCACGTTCGGACACGTCCGACATCTTGTCGTCCAGCTGAATGTCCTGCATGGCATCCGCGACATCAGCATCCACGGGGATCTGGACGAGAGGGATCTCCGGCCGAGGCTGGGGAACAACAGCGTCAGCAGAAACCTTGGGAAAGAGGTACGCCCTCATCTTCTCACTAGGAAGATAAGGTCCAGAGGTGTTCTTTTGGAAACCCCTTACCCAAACACGGAGCTTCTCCCTCGCTGCGTCCCTTGACTCCGCCGACCTAGGGGATTCAAAAGCCTCAGCTAGCAGGTTAGTACATACCGAACATACCTGCGGATCCCAGTAACGGAGATCATCCTTGGAGGCTGCACAAGCCGCGTGCCTCCTACACGAATCATGCCCGGAAAAGTTCTTACTGCGGACGTTGCAGAAGACGCTACCACACTTCGGATGCTCCTCCTGTAAAAGAAGAAAATTTCCATGAATATCAAGTGAATTTCAATTCACATGTATATACAAGCATGTACAAAGTATAAAGGAAAGACATACTTGTGAATCCCACACAATCACCTGTGGAAGCCTACCAGCAATTAAAATCAAATGGTTAGTCTCTGCTAGAATAACCAAAGAGAATATTTCCCGAGGGAAATAGGTGTAGCTCACACCTAAGGTAAGACTTTAACATTCTGGCTAAAGATGAAAAGAATTCTCTTTCCATCCCTGTAAGGCAACACCAAGTGACTGCACAAGGCAACACAAGCATGCTAGAAAATACAGTGTTGTAACCTACTATATCATGGTCTCTCCCGACAGAATACACCATACAGGGAAGTACTGATATAGTACATGGGGTGGCGTGCCGGCCGGCACTTGCCGGTCAGCACCCCCCCCCACAGGTAGGTCTCAAGTATGCAACTTAAGAACACCAAGGCGGGGGAGAACTCTAGTTCCTATGTCTGAGCCGGCCGGCAGTGGTTGCCGGTCTGTAGCTACCCAGGTGGCACCCAGCTGCCGGCCACCACTCCTAGCGGCCAGCAGACAGGGCGAGGTAATAGGCCGGCTGGCAGAGGTAAACAAACCATGCCGGCCGGCAGCCACACCAGGTAGCGCTCGGCTGCCGGCCGCCATTCATAGCGGCCGGCAGGCGAGCGAGGAGACCGGCCGGCAAAGGCATATAGCCACCGCCGACCGACAGCAAGAGAACTAGAGAACACCCCCTGCCGGCCGGCAGAGGACAACACACAAGAAGACAACAGAATGGGTGCCGGGCTAAGAGGCTATGTACCTCAACGCCCGACACCCGAAAGAGTGCTGAGAGGAAGGGGAGACACTAAGTCAGGCTTCCTAACCACTGCTCACTGTATCTACAGACAGCAGTGGATGAGGGACCAAGGGAGGACCGGGCAGCACTCAAGGTAACAGGGCCTCTGCCGGCCGACAGGGGACCAAGTCAGCTCCCCATCCTAACCTAAGCTAGGTACGGATGTGGGAAGGCTGACACAAATGGTATAACGGAAAGGACAGAAGGGAAGGACAAAGGGTCCTGTCCAACCTTGCACTGGTTAAAGATCACCCCCAGCTGAGAAAGCCCATCTCAGCCAGGGGAAAATCCGGGGAGGGAGGCCGGCACTACTAGCTGCCTCCCTAAAACCAATGCATGGAAGGAATTGCTATTCCGGAAAAGGGACACATCCCGTACCCGGAACAGCAACAAGGACAAGTCTGAAGGGTCACCAAGCGAAGGGATCATAACTACAGAAACCTTCAAAGGAGATCCAAGGAGGATAAACCTCCTATGCCCGTGTCAGACAGCAAGGGAGACTCTGCCCCACGCCAGACCAACACGGACTCAGACTAAAACACTGCTGTACTGTCCCTCTCTGAGCCAGACAAGCTGGAACAGGAAGGTACAGTACCACCCCAATATAGTTATATTGAAAATTAATTCAAATAAACCACTAGAGTTAAGCCCAAGGCTTAAGCAGAGAGAAAGGGTTTGCGCCCCTTCCCCGAAGAGAAGGGAGCAAACGGGGGGAACAATAAAACATATCAATAGCCTAAGACAACCTAGCCTAGGCACTAAGAGAATCGATTACCTAAATCACCGAAACTCACTCCAATACCATCTTGGAAAAACTCAGTATAAGCTTTTTTGGGCTCAAGCCATGTCGTCCTGATGGAAGTTCCTATAGGGTAGCTTCCTAGGGTATATTACAACTACGGCGATATTCCCAGAGAATTTACCTTAAGGTACCAGAATTCTAACTCCTGGAGCGAGTATCCCTCGTGAAAGGGATATCGCGACATATCAGAGGACGTATTCTAGACACGTCACATGGCAATCTACGACCTGAATAGAGATTCGTCTCGTAGGAGGGAGATTGACGAGATACGAATTCGGGAAAGAAAAAGGGGAGCCGCTCCCAAGGCTTCCCTATCCCCCGATTCGTATGCGTGCCTGGCGCCAATCCTGGCGCCATCTGTATTCCTTTTTGCGTAGCTTAACAACTCGGTGTTTTTTCCTGTTTTTCTCGCAAATCTTGGATTTATTCAGCTTTTCATGGCTTCTTCGTCTTCGTTGACCTCGAATAAGTTGAGTATAGTGTCTGTTATGTATAAATGTAGGCTCTTGGTAAAATTTTGAGTGATTAATAGGATTAATCTTTGATACAAGAGCCGTAGCCTACCAGAGGTGTCCTGGACACTGTCACTCGCTAGGTATAAATTAGTTAGTCAGAGTGACATTCCTGGTTGTTTTGCTTAATAAAATTTAGCTATTTAGCTTTACATAGGATTTCCTTTCGTGCTTAGTATTATTTGGCGAAGTATTCACCATTCTGGCCTACGCTAGGCCATGTAGCCTAGTCGTTTGGTCCTAGTACTTAATGCATGATTATGGTTTTTCCGAATGTAATTAAAATTTTATTGAAGCTTTAGGCTATATTTTATACATGTTAGACTGTGTGGAATATTTCCAAGATTGTATACGTGAGTTTCGGTGAATTAGGTAATCGATTCTCTTGGTGCCTAGGCTAATTGCTTATGGAGCCTTAGTATACTTAATCATACTCCCCGGTTGCTTTCTTTTCTTCGGAGAAGGTATGCAATCCCTTTCCCTCTGTTTAAGCCTTGGGCTTATCCCTAAGTGGTTTTTTCCGAATTTATTTTCGATAAAACTATACTAGGGTGTTACTGTACCTTCCTGTTCCAGCAGAGTCTGGTTCAAAGAGGGTCAGAACAACAGAGTTTTTAGTCTGAGTCCGTGTTGTTTGGCTTGGGGCAGAGTCTCCCTCGCTGACCTAACACTTACAAAGGGAGCTGAGCTCCCTTAGGTCACTGTCGAAGGTTTCTGTAGTTATGATTCCTTCTTGTGTGATCGACCAGACTAAGTCCTGTTGCTGTTCTCGGGGAGGATAAATCTTCCCTTGGGAGTTGCAACGCCTTCCTTGCTTTGGTGCTCTGGAAGCTGGCAGGTATTATACTACTGCGCTGGCCCTTTCCCTTAGATCTCCCTTAGGCTAAGACAGAGTTCTTGGCTGCGGGTGATCTGTCACTAAAGCAAGGTTGGCAGGACCCTCTTGTCCCTTCCCCCTCTATCTCCGTAATGGCCTAGCCATTACTGTACTGTACCTTGCCGGCCGGCAGAGCTGGCCGGCAGGGGTATTACTGTACCATATGTCATTCTACTTCTGGACCTAGTATAGGTTGGGATTTGGATTGACTAAGCCCATTGCCGGCCGGCAGAGACGCTGGACGGCAAGGGTCTTATGTTTTCGAGTGCTGCCCGGACCTCTCTTGGTCCCTCATCCATGCCTGCCGGCAGAGCCGGACGGCATTGGTCAAGGAAGCCTGAATTAAGTTTCTCCCCTTCCTTATATGCACTCTTTCGGTTGCCGGGCTGGGGGGGTTGTGTACACTCTTATCCCGGCATCCATTCTATTTTATTCTAGTGCTGTACCTGTCCCGGCAGCCGGCCTATGAGGCCGGCTGCCGGCCTATGAGGCCGGCAGCCGGGCAGGGGTAGTCTTCTGGTTCTTTTGCTGCCGGCTGGCATCGGTCTTGTACCTTTGCCGGCCGGCTTATGTCAGTCCTTGTCTGCCGGTCACCAAGAGTGTGGCCGGCAGCTGGGTACTACCTTGTGTAGTTGCTGGCCGGCAATCATTGCCGGCCAACACTGGCTGTTGCTGGCCGGCAGCTGCTGCCGCCGGCACAGGCATTTGAACCAGAGGGCTGCCGCCCTATAGCTGTTAAGTAGTATACTTTAAAGCTAATTGTGGTGTGTGCCGGACGGCAAAGGCAGGCCGGCACACATCCTCCTATACTGTACTAGTATTCTTCTGTATAGCATATACAGTAAGAAGAAAACTATAGTAAAAGTTTAGGTACAGCACTGTATCTTCTAACACTATTGTGTTTTCTTACACAGCCCTTTGCTGTTGCCCTCAGACAGGAAGCAGAGTTCTTCCCCGTCTATTATCCAGGATTTTTAAAATCATTGCCTAGGTGTGAGCTCCACCTGTTTCCTCTGGAAACCTTGCATTGGTTACTCTAGTAGAGATAAACCATTTTTGATTTTATTATCCGGAAGGCTGCAACAATGGGTTGTGAGGGAAACACAAGTGTGTATCTTTCATTTATGAATTGTTATGCTATACTATGCATATCCAGTGATACATAGTTCACTTGATACTCATGGAAATTTCTTCTCTTTACAGGAGGACCCTCCGAAGTGCGGAAATGTTTTCTGCAATGTCCGCAGCAAGAACCTCTGCGGACATGAGTGTTGTAGGAGACACGCAGCATGCGCTGTCTCCAAGGATGATCTCCAGTATTGGGACCCTCAGGTATGTACTGTATGCACTAACCTGATTACTGAGGCTTTTGATTCCCCTAGAACGGCGGAATCAAGGGATATAGCTAGGGAAAAGCTTCGTACTTGGGTAAGGGGCTTCAAGAAGAACACCTCTGGCCCTTATCTTCCAAGTGAGAAGATGAGGGCGTATCTTTTTCCCCAGGCATCAGCTGAGGCAGTGATTCCCCAGCCTCAAGAGGAGATCCTTCAAGATCAAGTCCAGGTGGACGAGGAAGTCGCAGATGCGATGCAAGACATCCAGTTGTGTGACAGGATGTCTGACCTGGACGATCGTTTGGAAGAAGACCTCCTGGCAGAAGGTCAGGATCAAGTTCAAACCCCGGATGTCGTAGAGGATGAGGTCGACGAGGTGTCGGCTACTCCGGTTCAGATGCCGGAGCCTATCCCCTCAACATCGGCTGGCCTCCCAGTAGAACTGGGACAGGCCCTCTCTTCGATTGTTGGAATGATCCAACAAATGCAGAAGGAGAATCAGGAGAAGGCGGCTGCAATGGAACTGCGTATGCAGTCCCTGGCAGAATCACATGGGCCCCGGAAAAGGCTCAATGTGAAAGACCTTCCCATATGCTCAGATGCTAACCCATGGAGGTATGCTGAGCACATGCCGATGACGACTGGAAAGATCGTCATTTCGGATAAGCTGGGTTCAGTTCCCCTAGAGGAGGTAGAATTCTGGCCCAGCAAGGCCTCATATCCGGACTGCTATGTCCGGCTGAGAAAAGAACCAGCTTCAAGGGAGGAGACAGAGCCGAAGGAGGTCATTGTTATGGACCACGCTAAGGCTCAAGCCCTACTTTCATCCTCGATGAAAGAGAGGGGCTTCTCGAATTCGAAGGTAGCTGCATTGAGCAAGAAGCTCCCTTCGTTTGTGTCCTCTCCTGATAGAGCCTTCCCCTTTTTACAGAAAGGGTTTGCGGCTGTCCTAAAGGCAGTCGAGGCCGGCAAGCCTTGCCCCTCCCTGGAGGAATGTAAACCCTTGTCGCTGGCTCTACCTATGGACCACAAAGACTGGAAGGATGTCCATCTAACATTCTCAGTGGGAAAGTTGGAGGCTGATATTGCCGGACGGCAATTCGGCGAGGACCTCCCCAAGCTGTCCGAATCTCTTTTACGAAGAGAGTTCGAGACAAAAGAAAGACTGGCTGCCTCAATGTCTCATCAGACTACTCTCGAGACGATGGCAAGTGACCCCAAGGTCCATGAAATGTTCATGGTAGTGGCTAAGTCTCACTTAGCCACAGTGACGAAGGACCTTTATAACTTCGTCAAGGCAAGGAGAGCTTGCAGGGAGTTCGTGTTCACCGGGGCTTCGGTGAGACACGAGCCAAGGAAGTTAATCTCCTCCAACATTTGGGGAAAAGACCTTTTCCCTACCGATGTGGTCAAAGAGGTTGTTGATAAGGCCGCCGTGGAGAATAGAAATCTTCTCCAGAAGTGGGGTCTGGCTATCAAAAGAAAATCTTCCCCGGATGAGGGTCCTCAACCAAAGAGGAAGAATATGAAGACTAGGCTACCATCTCGGCCAGCCAAGCCTTATAGACAGCAACTGCAATTGCCTTTGCCTCCAGTGCCCCAGATGGTGGCACAAACCCCGACTGCCTTTCAGTGGGTACCCCAGGCGGTACCAGGTCAGTCAACCACATTCGCCCCAACGTTCGAAGGACAGTCTTCTTCCTTTCGTGCAAAACCTAGAGGAGCAGCCAGAGGCTCGTCTAGGCGCCCCTCAAGGGGAAGGGGATTCAGAGGTGGTCGTGGTCAGGGAGGCAAGACCTCAGGACGGCAGTCCAAGTGAAATGATACCGGTAGGAGGGAGACTGATGAAATTTTGGGATCGCTGGACCTTCGATCCCTGGGCCCAAAGCCTACTCAAGAATGGACTGGGTTGGAGCTGGTACAGCACTCCACCCCCATGCCTTCGGTTTTTCCAACACTCCACCCCCATTTTGGAGGAGTACGTTCAAGAACTGTTGGAGAAAAATGTGATCCGAAAGGTGAAGTCCATCAAATTCCAAGGGAGGCTGTTTTGTGTTCCCAAGAAAGACTCGGAAAAGCTCAGAGTCATTCTGGACTTGTCACCACTCAACAAGTTCATAGTGAATTGCAAATTCAAGATGCTAACACTGCAACACATAAGGACCTTACTGCCCAAGAGGGCATACTCAGTCTCTATAGACTTGTCAGACGCCTATTGGCACATTCCAATCAGCCGTCGACTCTCCCCCTACCTAGGGTTCAGGCTACAACGAAAACTGTACGCCTTCAGAGCCATGCCATTCGGGCTAAACATAGCCCCAAGGATTTTCACGAAGCTTGCGAGCGCAGCTCTCAAACAATTACGCCTAAAGGGAATTCAGGTAGTAGCCTACCTGGACGACTGGCTGGTGTGGGCAGCATCCGAGACCGAATGCTTGCAAGCTTCCAGTCAGGTGATCCAGTTCCTAGAGTACCTAGGCTTCAAGATCAACAAGAAAAAGTCTCGACTTTCTCCATCCCAAAAGTTCCAGTGGCTGGGAATCCACTGGGACCTTTTGTCACACAGTTTCTCCATCCCAATGAAGAAAAGGAAGGAGATAGCGGGCTCTGTCAAGAGACTTCTAGATTCCGAAAGGATATCAAGACGCGAACAGGAGAGGGTACTAGGCTCTCTCCAGTTTGCTTCAGTGACAGACCCAGTGCTAAGAGCACAGCTAAAGGATGCAACCGGAGTTTGGAGAAGGTATGCATCAAACGCGCGAAGAGACCTGAGAAGACCAGTGCCGCCTCGGCTACGTACTCTTCTCAGACCTTGGTCCCAAGCCAGACATCTAAAGAAGTCTGTTCTTCTTCAGCCACCTCCCCCGTCGTTGACGATTCACTCAGACGCCTCAAAGGAGGGATGGGGAGGTCACTCTCATCGGAAAAAAGTCCAGGGGACTTGGTCCAAGCTATTCAGGACCTTTCATATAAACTTTCTAGAAGCTATGGCAGTGCTCCTTACCTTAAAGAAAGTCTCCCCGCGTCACTCGATCCACATAAGATTGGTGACAGACAGCGAGGTGGTTGTGAGATGCTTGAATCGACAAGGGTCGAGGTCACCACCTCTCAACCAAGTGATGTTAGCCATTTTCCGATTGGCGGAAAAGAAGAAGTGGTACCTGTCGGCAGTTCACCTTCAAGGAGTCCGCAATGTGACAGCGGACGCTCTATCCAGGTTCACACCGATAGAGTCGGAATGGTCCTTAGACGCAGGATCATTTTCCTTCATTCTGAATCAAGTCCCAGAACTGCAAATAGACCTCTTTGCGACGAAAGACAACAAGAAGTTGCCCCTGTACGTGTCCCCGTACGAGGACCCCTTAGCGGAAGCAGTGGACGCAATGTCCCTCGACTGGAACAGATGGTCCAGGATTTATCTGTTCCCTCCTCACAACCTTCTGTTGAGGGTCCTCAACAAACTGAGATCCTTCAAGGGGGGTAGCGGCAATAGTGGCCCACAAGTGGGCGAACAGCATGTGGTTCCCCTTGGCGTTGGAACTACAGATGAAGTTCGTGCCGCTACCGCATCCAGTTCTGACCCAGCGAGTCCAGAAGTCGACTGTCTGCGCTTCATTACAGAAAACCCAGACCCTGCAGCTCATGATTTTCTCGCCCTAGCGGTGAGAAAGCGCTTCGGGATTTCGAAAGCCAGCATAGACTTCCTAGAGGAATACAAGTGCAAATCGACTAGAAGGCAATATGAGTCATCTTGGAGAAAATGGGTGGCCTTTGTAAAGGCAAAGAATCCGCAGGAGATCTCAACAGATTTCTGCTTATCTTTCTTCATCCATCTCCATGGCCAAGGATTGGCAGCTAACACGATTTCAGTGTGTAAATCGGCTTTGATGAGACCCATTTTATTTGCCTTCCAGATCGACCTAGGTAACGAGATCTTTAATAAAGTTCCGAAAGCCTGCGCTAGGCTCAGACCTTCAGCACCTCCAAAGCCCATCTCATGGTCTTTAGACAAAGTTCTTCATTTCGCCTCCTTGTTGAGCAATGAAGAATGTGCGTTAAAGGATTTGACGCAAAAAGTTATTTTCCTATTTGCACTCGCGTCCGGGGCCAGGGTTAGTGAGATCGTAGCCCTCTCGAGAGAGGCAGGTCGTGTTCAGTTCCTGGATGGGGGGGAGCTGAACCTGTTTCCGGATCCTACGTTTCTCGCCAAGAATGAGTTACCCACCAACAGGTGGGGTCCCTGGAGAATCTGTCCTCTGAAAGAAGATGCATCTCTATGTCCAGTAGAATGCCTAAAGGTCTATCTTCGTAGAACTTCAGACTTCAAGGGTAGTCAACTATTCAGGGGAGAAACATCAGGCTCAAATTTATCTCTGAATCAACTCAGAGCGAAAATGACATATTTTATTCGCAGAGCGGATCCTGACAGTACACCCGCAGGTCACGATCCGAGGAAAGTTGCCTCATCCCTAAATTTCTTTAATTGTATGGATTTTGAACATCTCCGTTCATACACGGGCTGGAAGTCTTCCAGGGTGTTCTTTCGCCACTATGCGAAGCAAGTAGAGGAACTTAAGAGATCTGTGGTAGCAGTGGGTCGTGTAGTTAACCCTACTGTTTAACTCTGCGAGGAACAGTGGTCTTAATTGGGACGATTAAGTCCAGGGTGAGTGTGTAGGTACATACTGTACTACAAACTAAATGAGGGCACCAAGTGCCCATATAGACTGTTCCTTCCTTCAAAGGTGAACCTTGCATAAGTTCAGACATGTGTGCCAAGCGTTTCTAACGCTAATGTGATTGATTTGTAATACAGATTTTTATGTCTTGATACCTTGGTATCTCATTAAAGTGGTGTTTAATGGTTTTTCTTTCAGATAAACAAGTTCTGTTTACTATCATACTTATGCTTAAAGTTTTGGGTTACCCTCTTTTATATAAATATATATATTTGTTGTTAACCTGTCTGTTTATTATCTGTCAATAAACTTGTTCTTGAGAACCTTGCGTCTCTTTCACCTGTGTCAATTTATTGGTATAATTGAGCATTTTAATTCTATGTATCTTATCTGGGATAATTCTGATAGAATTGTTCTGTTTTGCAAGCTATGTTGCATTGGTTTATGTAAGTCCCCTAATGGGAGGACTCCGTCCCATAAAGGGACGAGGGCGGTTTTATTAGTTTCTTCCTATGCGGATATAAACCTTTGTCCAATACAAGTATTGTGCGGATGACTGGTCAATATATTGACGCAGTGGTTCTATACAAACTATGCTTTACTTAATATAGGGCGAGACCACTATATTAGCTTGCCTGGTATTCATACATAGATATATGTACTCTTCGAGACTTTCCAGAGTCTAGTAGGACTCTTCCCTGTAGGGGGCAGGAAGCTCTAACATAGTTTATAGTTAGTTGAAAAGATGTATAACGGTAACATCTTAGGTCTCTAGGTCTAGTCGACCGGGAATAAATATCTCCGGGGAGTACGGCACGTTCTGAGAATCCACAGATACAGTAATGCTCTGGTACACTTCCATCAGGACGACATGGCTTGAGCCCAAAAAACGGATTTTGAGCGAAGCGAAAAATCTATTTTTGGGTGAGATAGCCATGTCGTCCTGATGGACCCGCCCTTGCCTTTCTAAGAAAGGGCTGTAGGACCCCTCCCTACATACAGTATCTGTAGCACCTCGTGTACGCTACAAGGAATACAGATGGCGCCAGGATTGGCGCCAGGCACGCATACGAATCGGGGGATAGGGAAGCCTTGGGAGCGGCTCCCCTTTTTCTTTCCCGAATTCGTATCTCGTCAATCTCCCTCCTACGAGACGAATCTCTATTCAGGTCGTAGATTGCCATGTGACGTGTCTAGAATACGTCCTCTGATATGTCGCGATATCCCTTTCACGAGGGATACTCGCTCCAGGAGTTAGAATTCTGGTACCTTAAGGTAAATTCTCTGGGAATATCGCCGTAGTTGTAATATACCCTAGGAAGCTACCCTATAGGAACTTCCATCAGGACGACATGGCTATCTCACCCAAAAATAGATTTTTCGCTTCGCTCAAAATCCGTTATATGTATAACGTTGCCTAGCGCTTCAATAAAATTATAAATATCACACTTGGAAGACTAATTATCGTGCAGGAAGTACAAGGGCCAAACGACTAGGCTACGAGGACTAGCGTAGGCCAGCCTAGGCAAATCCTTCGCCAGGCGCTATACCACAGCATCATAAAAGAATTCCTAAATAAGCTTAGCAGCTAATTTATTAAAGCGAAAGGGGCTGGGAACGTCGCTCTGGCTAACCAAATAAATCCTATTCTAGCGAGCGACAGCGTCCAGGACGCCTCCAGCAGGCAACAGCTCTTGTATCAAAGATAACTCTTTTAATTACTTTAATTTTAACCAAGAGCCTACATTTATACATAAAGGAAATGGTACTCAACTTATCCGAAGCAGAAGAAGTTGGAGAAAGCATAATCGAAAGAGTAAATCCAAGATATTTGGTAGAAAACACAGGGAAAACACCGAGTTGTATAGCTACGCAAAAAGGAATACAGATGGCGCCGCGAGCGGCGCAGGGCACGCTTACGAAACGGGGAGGAGAGATGCCTTACGAACGGCTCCCCCCTTTCTTATCGTTTTCATTTTCTTGCCATTTGACCCCTACGAAGTGTTAACTCTGTTCGGGGTACAGATTGCCATGTGGCGTGTCAAGAATACGTCCGCTGATATTTACGATATCCCTGAGGTCTTTTTTAGGGATATTCGCTCCAGGAGTTAGAATTCTGGGTACCTTAAGGTAAATTCTCTGGGAATATCGCCGTAGTTGTAATATACCCTAGGAAGCTACCTTAGAGGAACTTCCATCAGGACGACATGGCTTGAGCCCAAAAATATATATATATATATATATATATATATATATATATATATATATATATATATATATATATATATATATATATATATATATATATATATATATATATATGGCTGCTGTAAAAGAAAGACAAAGGAACAATAAACTTGGAGGATTTGTTTTCCAAAGAAGAGGATTCCCGAGCGAAGAGGAACAACAGACGAGCGGACAAGAGCACAAAGAAAAAATGGACTTGGAAGAAATAGAAAATTCAATGTTAGAAGTAGGACAAGTGAGTAGGAAAAGGGTAACAGGATTGCAACGGAAGGATGCAACGTTAACAGAGTTACTGTACCGTGAGATGGACGAGATGGAGGCACAACAGTCTCTGACCTGTTATTATCTTAAGGATGGGTTGCTAATGAGGAAGCATAGACCCGCCAATATCCTTGGGAATACCGAAGGGGAGACATATCGGCAGATATACAAGGGAGAGAAACTCTAGAAACTAGAGTTGGTGTTAGTAATTAATTTATACCAACCTCATCCACCTGTAATACTGTATTAATACAAATCGGGTATTGTAAATCCCAGATGATCAAGGAAAACCATCTGGGTGTTGAGGAATTACTCTACCTCAATAAAAGATTGTGGTCTCTATAATCGTCTGCGATAGGGAACACAGGATATGTTAGAAAACATATATACTGTGCTACTTTATAATTATATTCAGTAGACTTCCGGCAGTAGGTTAGTACCTGATAGTGCTAACCAAAAGACATAACAAAGTTAATTCTGCTCCGGTAGGAGCCCCGGGCAAAGGTGATCGAGTACCACTGGGGCTCCAGCACGAATACGTTAAAATAAAGTCAAATAATAACTTAAAAAGTTAAAATTCATGCATGCAATATCACATCTTAAATAAATTGCCTAAATAGCTAACATATTAGCGTAAAGCCTGGAAAGGGTCGCCAGACTATCTAGATAATATACGATCATATAAGGGGCGACAGCAGTCATTAAATGGCTGCCTCCGGCATCGGCAATGCTCACCAAAACACACTTAAAGAAATGAATTTAACCGTGAAAAGTGAGACCAAAATTACGCCTAAGAAAGATTGAATACTCAACTTTCCAGACGAGGAAGATGTTGTTGATTGCATGATGAGAAAAATTACAAAATTTGAGAAAACACTGGGCTAAGGGAGAGCACACACATTCTTAGCAGGCTACAAGAATAGGAATGGTGTCACAGTAGTAGTAGGAAAGGGGATCCACCGGGTACCTAGAACGGCACCCCTTCCTTTTTGCCACTCTTCCCCCTTACATAGAAATGTTAAATCTATTTGGGGTGAAGATTGCCCTGTGTCGTATCTAAAAATACGTCCCCTGATATCATACGATATCCTTTATTGGATACTCGTGCCAGGAGTTGGAATCCTGGAGACCTTTGATCTTAATTCTATGGGAGTATCACTGTAGCAAATATCCCTTAGAAGGTTACCTATAGGAACCCTTCCATCAGGATGACATGGCCATCTCACCCAAAAATAGATTTTTCCCTTTGAACAAAATCCAT
Organism: Palaemon carinicauda; assembly: GCF_036898095.1. NCBI lineage: Eukaryota > Metazoa > Arthropoda > Malacostraca > Decapoda > Palaemonidae > Palaemon > Palaemon carinicauda. Next base: position 158,961,898 of record NC_090725.1, on the reverse strand, counting down.
TTTTCTGGCCTGGCATGCATACGCACATGAGCCAGTTTTCCTGTGCATGTCACGTATATCAAATGGCTGGAAAGCTGAACGAACACACTAAGAAAGCTCCCTTACACCCAGTAGAAGTGCGAGAACCCTTCAGCAAGGTAATGATTGATATTGTAGGACCTTTACCAAGGACGAAAAAAGGTCACGAATATATTTTAACCTTGATTTGTCCAGCAACGAGATACCCAGAAGCCATACCTGTCGGGAACATTAGTGCCAAAATAATCGCCGAGAAGTTACTAGACTTTTTTACTATGTTTAGTACACCGGAAATCATTATTTCAGGATGTAATGAAACTGTTGGATGTAAAACAACAACAATCAACTGCTCATCATTCAGACACAATATGTGCATTAAAGAGGTTTCATCAAACTTTAAAAAGTATGTTAATGAAGTTCAGCAACGAAACGGGGAATGAATGGGACATCGGACTACCGTTGATGTTATTCGAGGTACGTGTTTGTTATCAATAAATTATGGGATGTAGCCCGAATTAAATGGTATTTGGACGAGAAGTACGAGGACCGATTAAAATGTTAGCAGAAAAATGGAAGGATCGAGAGGAAACAGATGGAGAATATGTCAAGAACTTGAGGAAAAGGATTGGCGAGATAAGGAAATTTTCACTAGAAAACCTCAAGACAAGTCAAGGAAAAATGAAGAAAAGGTTCAATATGAAAAGTAAGGACAGACAGTTTTTGATAGGACAACAGGTACTGGTTTTCCTGCCAATAAGGAAATTCCCACTCATTAACAAATTTCAAAGACCATTCAAGATTTTTGAGAAGATCAGTGACCTGATCTACGTTATCAAAACCCCAGGACGAAGGAAAAGTCAAAGGAAAGTACACTACATCAACCTACTGAAACCCTACCTGAGCGAAAACAAGACCGAAGCTTCACAAGTATGTATGACACAAACCATACCATCCACGGAAGATGACAACGGATATGAGGTAGGGGCAGTAAGCAAAGTGAATAAATCGTCTATCATTCGGAATACAGTATGGGAGAGAAATTCACTCATTTGGACCAGGAGCAACAAGAAGAATTAAGCCGATTAATTAAAAGTTTTCCTGAAATTGTCTCGGACGTCCGGAAACGAACCAACCTGACGAAGCACGAGAAACACCTCAAAATAACAGAAAGGCCATTTAAACAACGGGCCTATCGACTGTTGCCGTATCACCGAAAAGTCATGAGAAAAGAAGTGAACTACTTGTTACGAAACAAATTAGCCGAACAAAGTTCTAGCCCTTACAGTTCTCCATGCTTGCTTATGAAAAAACCGGACGGATCTTTTAGGATGTGTACAGACTACCAAAATTTAAATTCGATCAGTGTGGCCGATAATTATCCATTGCCACTCATCAACCAACTATTCGACAATATTGGACGAGCGAGGTTCATCTCCAAGATCAACTTGTTAAAGGGCTACTATCAAATTTCTTTGGACAACGCAAAATTATTATTAGCTTTTATAACCCCGTTTGGGTTATATCAATACACTGTCATGCCATTTGGGCTAATGAACGCCTCCGCTACTTTTCAACGTGTGATGGATAACCCTCTAGGAATGATAGGAGTAGGCGTATATCTCGACGATATTGTGGTAAATTCTTCGACCTGGGAAGAACATCTCCGAATTCTGAAGAAAGTATTTCAAAAGCTGCGAGGAGCATACCTGATGATTAATGTAGAGAAGAGCGAATTTGGAAAGGCAACAGTTCGGTACTTGGGATTTGAAGTAGGAAGAAGACGAATTCCGCGGGTAGCCGCTTACGTCAAGGGAATAAGGAAAGCATCACCCCCACAACGAGGAAGCAATTACAACTCTTTTTTGGGATGGCAAGATTAGACCGACGTTTTTGCCTGAACTTTTCGGCTGTAGTCGCTCCCTTGGTGGATTTGACTAGCCCTAAGAAAAAATTTGTATGGACCAGCAAGTGCCAGGAATCCTTCGACAGGATAAAGGCCATATTAACTTCGAAACTGATACTGTGAGCCACTGATTTCAACAAGAAACTCCTTATCCAAGTGGATGCGTCAGACTACGGGATTGGAGCTGTCTTATTGCAAGATGACAAGGAAGGAATTATTCATTCTGTGTGTTTTATGTCAACGAAGCTGAAGAAGCATTAGCGAGCCTACTCAAAAGCTGAAAAGGAACTACTAGCATTAGTCAGAGCAATAAACAAGTTCGGGGTCTATGTAAATCGACCACAAACTGAAGAGATTACAATGTACAGTATTCGGATCATAATCCTTTAACTTTTGTGAATAAGCTAAAAAAGAATAAACATAGGTTAACTAGGTGGTCATCATGTTCGCAACCATATTGTATTAATGTAAAGCATATCTCAGGTAAAGTTAACGTGGATGCAGATTATTTATCTTGGGCTGAATCGACGGATTCAAGCCAAGAAAAAATAATCTTTTTTGGGGAGAGCTATCTTACGAAACTGGTCTACTGTAGAGTAAATACACTAGTTAAATAATGATTTTATTCATATTTTATTTGTGCATTGAAGAAAGGTTAGCCAGCTCTTAAGATGAGTTCTCCTTGTGTAGATTCAACCTTATTATGTAAATTACAAAAGACTTACGTCGTTAATTTCATTGTATTCCTTATTACAAAGTCTTAAGTCATCAGTTTGAGTGTTATGGGATCATACACGATATGAACAAGGGCTTGTTTAATGTTCTTTTATATTTTATAAGGTATTGCACCATGTTAGAGAGAGAATACGCTGTACCATGTGCTTTGGAATTTTTGCGAAAAACCTATTGATAGGATATAGTTTTTTTTTATTTCGGAGACAAAGGGTGGGAGGAGCTAGCTAACTGAGAGTTTGTCTCTCGTACTGCGTGTATACGCACAAGAGAGCAATACTTGGTAGCTCTGGCGCCTTGCCAGGTCCCCCACGCTTCCAGACCTCAGTTTTGGAAGTTTCTGGAAGTAGATAGATTTCATATACAGGTAGTCGCCGACTTACGACGGAGATAGGGACTGAGAGATGCGTTGTAAGTCGAGTTCGTCATATGTCGAACTAGAAAAGTGAAGTTTCTGTAGATTTATTACGATGTGTTATGATTCGGCAATCATCTGGATCATATTTTATCAATATTTTCTTACTGTCTATCGTTATTCCATTTTCTTGTTTCATGGGATATCATATGCTCTATCAATGCATTTTTGTATTCTATTTATTAATTTTGGAAGCATTTTACAATCAAGAAGTACTGAAAATTTTGTTTACCTTTGATTATGATCAGCTTATCTGAAAGTGCCGCTACCTACCATATCAAAATATGGCGTACATACGTATGGCATATATCTTTTTTTTTTTTTTTTTTAATTTCTCAACTTATTAGAAATATCTTCATGATGAGTATTACATCAATGCCAATATGTTACAGGAAATCTGTTTCCATACAGTTCATCTAATCATTAGGTATACAGTAATGCGAAATCGTTGTAGTTCTTTCTCTGTGCGTATGTGTGTGCTCGCTCTCGCAATCACATGCGGGTGGTTCATTTTTAAAGCTTCATACAGTATTCTAGTTCAATATTAAGCCTTTATATTTCATTAGACATTACTGTGTTTAATTGTGGTTTATTAAAGCATGTTTATATTTTAATTTTCAATTTCTTGAGCATACCAATAACCAACAAATACTTTTGATTTACTTTCGGTTGGCATCAGCTGATCTCAAGGTCACGCTGCCGTATTACTATATAGTACATATTACTATATAGTAGGAATAAATCAATTAATCTCTCTCTCTCTCTCTCTCTCTCTCTCTCTCTCTCTCTCTCTCTCTCTCTCTCTCTCTCTCCAAACAAGGAAGCAATTAAAGACCTTGGTGTAATGTTAAATAGGAATATGTTATGTAACGACCAAATAGCAACACTGTTGGCTAAATGTAAAGCAAAAATGGGAATGTTATTCAGACACTTTAAAACAAGAAAAGCTGAACACATGATTATGCTTTACAAAACTTGTGTATGTAGTACACTCGAGTACTGCAATGTGATATGGTACCCACACTACCAAAAGGATATTGCACAAATAGAGAGTGTACATAGGTCCTAAACTGCTAGAATAGAATAAGTTAAGGACCTTGACTACTGGGAAAGACTGCAATTTTTAAAATTATACAGTCTAGAAAGGAGAAGAGAATGCTACATGATAATACAAGCATGGAAGCAAATAGAAGGAATTAGTGAAAACATCATGGAGCTAAAAATATCAGAAAGAGCAAGCCGAGGTAGATTAATAGTGCCAAAAATTATACCAGGAAGACTAAGGAAGGCGCACAGGACATTAATCCACTACGCACCAGCATCGATAATGCAGCGACTATTTAATGCCCTGCCAGCTCATCTAAGAAACATTTGAGGAGTGAGCGTAGATGTGTTTAAGAAAAAACTCGATAAATACTTATGATGCATCCCAGACCATCCAAAACTGGAAGATGCAAAATACACGGGAAGATGCATTAGCAACTCTCTAGTGGATATACGAGGTGCCTCACACTCCAAACATAGAATAAGGTAATAAGGTAAGGCAGGCGTCTCTCTCTCTCTCTCTCTCTCTCTCTCTCTCTCTCTCTCTCTCTCTCTCTCTCTCTCTCTCTCTCTCTCTCTCTCTCTCTCTCTCTCTTTGTACACAAACAAAAATATTTAGTACAGTAGTTTTCTTTATATTTAATATGATACACAACATAAAAACATAAATAACAAAAAATCAAGTTTGCAAAATTCCACGGGCACACAAGATGTGAACATGGCTAATCACAGAGCCGTAACATTAGTCCTGTTTGGTTACCGGATGTCCAATAGGGTCACTCCACCAGGTCATTGTTCCCGGGAGGCCTAAAAACGGAGCCGTAAACAAGCCTGATGCTTGGCTACCGGGGTAGTTGGGAACAAGAGTCCAGCCCCATTGGGCAGAGGCTCAAAACTGCAAAACAGGTTCACAGCCCCAGCCTCGGTGCATCGTCCCAGGGGCCAAATACAGGGTCGTTGGCCCCCATGGGATCAGGAGCTACTCTGGTGCCGTCCACCACTTCTAAGAGAGATGATGTCAAAAGGAGCGCTTCCCTATGACTACTGCTGACAAGCCTGCCTCAACTTCTTCCTCTATGCCTTAATCTTAGAAGTGACAGAGTCAGAAGCCAAAGAGGATGCCAAGGAAGAGGAGTCGGAGGAGGAAGAAGAATGGGCACATTTCTTCCTCTTTACAACCATCCACTCAGGTTCTACAAGCAGAGACATCAAATTCTGAGAATCCCAGACGACAACGTTTTCCAATGGGAAGAACCATAGGAGTTGCTCCAATACAAACCGCAATGATGGGGAATACTATCACGCGGAGGGAAGTCACACTTGCAAAGAAGCGTTAGTCCAGATGCCACCCCTATCCCCCCTAGCCACAAAGGTCATGGTGAAGCACAGGGGAAGGGGAGGGCAGGAATGACTAGGTGAGAGACATGCATGGGACACTGCCACAGCACCAGGGGAAATGTCATTAAGCACCGGGGCCCCTAGGGAGGAGGAGCTACTACAGACATTGCCAGAACTCGGACAAGCCCCTAACTACTGACATAACCAAGAAGATACTGGCAATGGAGGAATCTACCTGAAAGACCTAAGGAGGCCAAATCCCATTAGGTCACAGTCACCAGCAGCTGCACAAATGTAGAAAAACCTGCAATCTCCGATGGGGTGTAGGAAATACAAGATGAACTCCACACAACACTAGAACCAGAAAACTTGCCAACGTAGGTCTGAGAGCTTCCTTGCTCCTGCCACACTTCCCAGGGAATGAACCAGAGGAGTAAGTGCAGGAGCAGTGAAAGCACATGTCCCCGTTGAGTGGAAGGAAGAAGCAATGCTATCTTATTTCCCCCCAACAAAGCATACGTCTGCCACCACAAGGAGGCCAAGACCTACACTCGGTACATTGGAATGACTGAGAACAACCATGCCCCTAGCAAGAGCACAGAGACGGTGTTGATTTATTTGGTTTAAAAAAAGCATTGGATGTAAAGTCCATACTCCCACAAAAGTGCCATGCTTCACAATAACAATCAACAGCCAATGTCCACTTCCTGAAAGAAAAGGAAAAGGTCACTTGAGGGTGCTTTGGTATGTCCGTACTTGAGGTGGCTGAAAACATATGTGAAGAGACTATCACATGTAAGGGCTCAGGCTCCTCGCCCTCGCTCCCACCTGTCGCTTAACTGCTCATTAAACAATTCAATGGCCATCTAGCTTTGGTGTTGAAACATACTCCATACACAAAGAACGATGGTTTGTATCCGCATAGGAATCTTAATTTTGGGGAGGTGCTGTGCGATCTCCAAAGACTTTCCTGTGAAAGGTTAGAACAGATAATCCAATATAACAATTACCAAAGAAATATTGTTTTCCCTGCTCTAGGGTCCGTGCATCAATTTGCAAAGCAAGAACTCGGTGTAGAGGGGAGCCCTGCAAGTTCACTCTGGTTAAAATTTGTCAAAGAACTTTAGTGGCAGAAAATCTTCTGCTATGAATAATGTCAAGCACTGAGGCCTGGAAAGGAACCATCCTCCCAATTATCACCTCTTAACTGCATCACAATGAAACCCTCAACCACCATTCACGATCAAAGCTAAACAAATAACACTTAACTCTCCTGCGCGATGTTAGGGAAAGGGGAGGGTTTTGAAGACCCCACAGCACCACCCCTAAAAATAAGTTTTTCCTACAACAACACTCCTTTTTGATGATTTAAGTGCTATGTGATCTCTAAGGAATTTGTGTACTAACTTAATACTGTTCTTGAAGACTCAATGATGAGACTGATCTTTTTTACATACAAAACAGATTGTGAATGGTGGTTGAGGGTTCATTGTGGTGTGAGTTTGTGGCGATAACTGGGAGGATAGTTCCCTCCTAGGACGCCTCGCATGACGTCACTCTTAGCAGATGATTTTCAGCTATTGAAGTACTGTAGCAAGTTCAAATGAGCTTGAACTTGCAGGTCTTCCCTATACACACTAAGTCCATGCTTTACACACTGATACACTGGCACCAGAGCAGGGGAAACAATATTTCTTGGTAATTATGTTGTATTGAATTTCTTCTTCTAGCCTTTCCCAGTCAAGTCTTTGGAGAACACACAGCACTTTAGCCTCAAAAAAGAAAAAAAGAAATATGGAATGAGGATAATGTGGATTAAGGAAGGGAACAACTATAAGGAATTAACTAGACAGATACGAACAGAACTAAAAATGCATGAATAACAGAGATGAAAAGGAAATAGAAAAGACAGACGAATGAGAGAAACCTTTTATCATTTGGGCCAACAGCCTCATATACCGAGTGCTGATGTCATAGCACATGGTTCAGAATTTCTGCCTGGTGCTTCCAGTTTAGCAGCTGCAGTCCAGCGAATGTTTTTTTTATAAAGATATCAATAGTTCAACAGTATATACTGTAGTTGAATCATCGGATAAGGAGGTTTTATTGTGTTAAAAATAACACACGCTCATCCAGATTTAATTCTAGTGTGTTGATTCAGGACTCCGCTTATTGTAAATGACAAAAGCTGGATAAAAAATTTAACATAATAAAGTATTAAAATGCTTAGTGATAAATGTCCATTGCTTTACATAAATTTTTGTTAATACTCGTGTTTCCTAACCTTAACTGGTGGCTGTATAAAAGTCACCCACACTCTCCCTGCAACATCTGCTTGACCATCAACCATAACTCATACTGTGCTTACCTTTATTTCCCCTCAATTTCTTATCAGATTTAAATCAATCTAAAGAATGGACAATGAAGATTAAAAAAACCCCGCGGGAAACCAAAGATTAAAGTACTGGGAATAAAATCCTTCCTGTAAGCATTGGATCATTAATAAAAACTATCTGCCCAGTTACATTCAAATTTTAAAACAATGTTGTAGTACAGTATACACTGTATAGTAGTGAGAAATATGGTCTCCAAAAATGTATGTAGAGTATGTACTTACCTATAATCATAGCAGGCACAGCAAGACCAGCCACCAAGCCTATACCTAGAGGAGCACCTACTAGAGTACCTAATTGCCAAAGTATCTTCTTTTTTCTAGACCATGTCTCCTTTCCCCAGAAGGTACAACCAGACGGACTGAAAAAAAAAAAATAGGAATGAAATCTCATGACTTTAGAATTGTGAACTAGGTATATGCATGGACATTAAACATGATATTTTCATAATAAAATAAAATTTTGAATATACTTACCCGCTGGTTATGTAATGGCTAAAGTCCCTGACGCCTCGGCAGGAAATTCAAAATCTCGTGCGCAGCTTAGCGCAGATATGCCAGGTGTACCCCAGCGCCCTTGCGGTACAATAGGTAGAACTATACTCAACCAATTCAGATTTTCCATGCCCCATGGTCTCTAGAGGGGAGGAGGGTGGGTCTAAAACTTATATAATCAGCGGGTAAGTATATTAAAAAATTTATTTTATTATGAAAATATTATTTTTAAATATAAAACTTACCCGCTGGTTATATAATGGCTGATTGACACCCATTGGTGGCGGGTCAGAGACCGCTGCATAATTGGAAATTCACTTAAGAGTTACATAAACAACTTAAGCGGCTCTAACCTGATAAGGAAGCTGACAGCAATGCTCTGCCTCATTTTGTCTGCTATCCTTAGGAGATCCAGTGATCCACTCGGGGCTGATGATCTCTAGGAGCTGTCAAACGGTACAACCACCTATAACATGACAGGACCTCAACTAATACCCTTGTTCCGGGCACTCTCTAGGAACAGAATAACCACCTGACTAGGTCAAAGATTGCGAAATATTGCCGACCAATCTTCACGTACAATCATAAAAATATATATATATATAACAGTTCCAAAAGAAGAACAGGGGTACTAGGAATTTAGGGAAATGTAGTGGAGGATGTTTCACCTACTACTGCACTCGTTGTTACAAGTGATCCCAAAACGTAGACGTCTTCATAAAGAGACTGGATACGGTAAAAGTAATGCAAAGCGAATACTGGATTACCCCTTCACAAGGCTGTATACGCGATGCCTTGCAGAAAACAGTTTAGTTTAAAAGTTACAGAAGTTTCTACAGCTCTAACTTCGTGAGTCTTTACTCTTTCAACATCTTATGATCTGTCACCCAACCGTGTGAAAGAACCTTTGTAATCAAAGCCTATACGAGATGATAAGAGTGTTTTAGACATGGATAGCACAGGCTTCTTGACCGTGCACCCAAGAGTCATGAATAGACTCTTAACTTCTTTGTTCTTGTCCCGATAAAACTTCATCGTTTTTATCGGGCAAAAAACTCTTCTCAGCCCATCACAAACCAAATTCGAGAGGATAGTGATCCCGAAGGATTTAGGCTATGGATGAAAAAGATGTTTGTTAATGACCAAGAATCCAGGTTGCAAGGTACCTATGGCTTAACCAATGTGAAGTCCATGTTCTAGCTAAAAGAGTGAACTTTACTGACTCTCAAGTATGGTAGACTTACTCAGAAAGTCTCCAAAGTTAGGCCTTAAAAAGAAACCAAGTGTAAAGGATCGGATCTGTCACTACCGCGAAACTCCACAAACGAACCCTAAATTTCAGGCTGGTGCATCTTACTAACGCCTCCAAGTCCTCTCAAATGATCCGAGAAGATCTATAAGGTCTCTATTTGATAGATCCAATCTTCTGCGGTTTGAAGACAGATGCCCGCCCGCATACTCCTGTACCTTTTGATGGTCGAGGAGGAAAGAAAATGTGTTTTCTTCTAAGGTCTAAGAAAAAATAGGCCACTTGTGTTAGAGTTACCAAATGAAGAGCCGGCTCTAGCTCTACACCACTCCATAAAACACTCTAATTGGGTTGGAAAACCTTGAGGCAAATGTCCTTTGTACAAGCGAAAGCCTCAGCTGTCTCATTCGAACAACCCTCTAGTCTTAGGGGTTTTCTGAAATACTGGAGGAAGCTAGACCTAAAGCTTGATGGTTTAACATAAAACGTTCGTGATCCTGACACGGGGAAAAGGACTAAAGACATGCTTCCAGCATGCACCCAGCATGGTCCCAGCATGAGTCCAGTATGGTTCCAGCATGCTGTCTACACTCAACATGTAGTGAGAGAGAATCGGGACCTAGAACCGCCTCCCAAAACGCGTCCATATCGATCGCAAGAAACCGATATTAAAGCTAGGCTTGTTGAAAAGAAGCATCAACAACGGGAACCTCATGCTGTGAGGTTAAGACCTGATCGTGTGTAATCAGCGAGTGTTCAACAAACTTAAAGCCAAAGCTTGACACGAGGGAGCGTTAGCTGCGAGGCCAGAGAGACGCGAAGGAGAGACAATAGTCTGTTTATACTGCTGTGAGAAAAAAGACTTGACTGTATGCGTCTAGCACGCGACCATAATGTCACATGTGCTTGCATTGCCGTAAGGTGTCAGCGTGCTGTATGCGTTCACCTTGTCGTGTGGATACAGCGCTCTGTGTGTGTCCCGCTTGTTGTAAATCTACAGCGTGCTGAGTGGACACGACAGCATCGCGTCCGGTCATTGACGGAAAGACAGAACTGATTGCCGAGAGTTGTCCGCGTGTAGCATATGTCTGCATGAGTGATAGTCGCGCGTCCCGCAGACTGCGAAAATGGGACAACTTGTTGAAAGGATTAACTTTGACTGTCAGCGTCCAACATACGACCAGACTGGCGTCTGTGTCTGTGACTGCGTGAGGGAGAGACCAAAACTTGCGTCTGTGTCTGCGTGACGTCTGCCGTAAGAGAGAGACCAGACTGCTACAAGCACCCGCTCTAACGCTTCTCGTAACACGAGCATATCTCTGCAAGGAAGCGTTACTAAGCATAGGAGAACTATGCCTTCTGACACTAATCGGAAAACCACTCCTTCTACGGTAGTCCTTAGACTCATTAGGAGAAAATTTTCTCCCCCCGAGAATCGTAAATGCTAAACACAGATGAAATAGACCTCTTTTAGCTCAGACCAAATCTACACTCACGGGGTAGCGAGTGCGCCAACTCAAGCATGGTCGAAGGCCGGGAGAGAACATCAACCGCAGTCCTGTGAACGACCTGGGAGAGTCCCTATGACATTTCAAGCGCGCCTTGTGTGCGAACTGAACGTATCCAATGCCGTGAGATACCGTCAACAGTAGTCGCTAGACCTCAGAAGAAAGTAATAGACCTTTCCCCAAACTGGGGGAGGAGAAGAAGTGTGAACAGAAGCAAACTGAGCACCTTTCCGAAGAACTGAGAGTCTTACACGATTCTGGTGCCGACACGTCGCCTTCTTCCGAAAGGAAAAAAACTTCCGGCGAACATTAGATACTGCAGGATAAGTTAATAGAAAACATACGACTCCTGAAAGGTCTTGGACATATTGATTGGTGACTACCAAGTATAGGTTTTGCGTCCTTTGATGAGGACAAAGTCTTTCCTCCCTGAAAGTGCATCAGATTCCAGAGGAAGAGCTAGGATTGTATGTGACTTGTCTGACTTCCGCTTCTCTTGCGTAAGAAAAAACAAATTCGATTGCTTCCTGTTTAAGCATCAAAACACGTCTGCTGCAAGGGTAAGTTCTGTTCACGTGCATACATGACGATTAACTTCCTAGTCTGGTAGACAGGAAAAACGTAGAACGTCATTCTCGTCCGGGAACTGCATTCTAATACGCAGAAAACAGTTACAAGATCCATGATACCATAGCGATGACGAACTGATCGCTTCAAGACATTCCAACTTCGCTCTTTTTAAGATACTATGTCACAGGGTTGTGATGTCATAGCTCGCCAATCATAGGCGAAGAAAAGAGCATTACTTCATCATTCCAAAGTGGAGAAAAAACGTCTTGGACTGCATCAACAATATCGCTCGGCGGAACAAACATTTAATGCACAAGGTCCGCGAAGAACCTCAGCCTACCGACCTTCCTTCTCCCAAGGGTTGGAACGTAAGGAAGAGATATAGGACTAGGGGCAAGGTGAACACGAACAAACACCTCCTCCAGAGCATTGCGCTATGTTTACGAGTCACTAACAAGAGCGGTTTAAAAACATAATACATTAAATCATAAAAAGATCTGCCCGTGGTGGGAGATATACTTTTACGTTCTATTCTCATAAAGGCCTTAATGCCCTTTCTGCTGTTGCAGCTGCAAGCGCTGTATCAATCTCTACAGAAAGGTTCGTTACTTTTCTGAGAATGATTTAATGTTAATTCATTTATTTATTTTACCATTAAATTACTGGGCCATTGTTCCCTAAAGGAGCCCTTTGGGTTAAAGCATCTTGCTTTCCCAACTAGGGTTGTAGCGGGCCAGTAATAAAAATAAAATAAAATAAATAGCGACACCATCAACTCAACTAGCGAAAACTATGAGGGAAACTTTTTAGAAAAATTCTCATGAGTTTCTGAAAGTTATTCCCTTCCTTTTACAATCTCTATCCTAGGAAGAGAAGTCTTGATTCTTAGGAATCCACTCCTTATGATTCTGAATTCAGACCTCAATACTTAAGAGGTTTTAATTCTAGTTCTCCCAACCAAGAGTTAGCCCAGCAGGCCTTGGTCCGAAAATATAATATCTTTCTAGTTAAGATTTATTTCTTAATATAGTGCCTGGAGCAACAATAACTCAACACTAGACAGTCATGGTCAGGAAGACATCAAAGTCTATTGTCATAGGTAGCGAAGCGTCCACACTGATGCTGAAGCGTCCACACTGGCGTTGAAGCGTCCACACTGAGGCTGAAGCATCCACACTGACGCTGAAGCCTCCACACTGGCGCTGAAGCGTCCATACTGATGCTGAAGTGTCCATATTGATACTGAAAGCATCCACACTGACGCTGAAGCTTCCACCCTGACGCTGAAGCGTCCACACTGACACTGAAGCGTCCACACTGACACTGAAGCGTCCACACTGATACTGAAGCGTCCACACTGACATGGCGCTTCGCTCCATTCCGTCGACATTCCGTTTCCGTTTCCGCACCGTTCCGATGACGCTTCGCCGACTCTGCTGCCTGGCGAACATCGGCGCGTCTGTATAGACTGATACTAGGCGCTATGAGCAGTCGGTTTGCGTTGAGTAGGTAATCGAAGTGAAGCATCCTCTTTCTCCCACCATTGAACATTGCGGTTGGTAGGCCGCCTGTGCGACAACGAGTCCTCACCGTGTCAAAGACCGGAATCGAGAAACCCAACCGCACTGTTAATGGCAGGCTGAAAAGACTGCATAAACGAAGATAGATGCTGTTTCATGCCTAACTGCAAAGATCAAGGATCAACCTTAGGCAAAACGTATTCAGCATTATCTTCGTCGAACCAAAGCGCTTGCCACTGTCGAGAGACGTCACCCATCAGGTGGAGATGGCGGCACTGTGTCTGCGCTGCATGAAACGTAACACACGCCGAACGAATCTAATTTTGTTTTCAGCTTAGCGCCTTTGAAAACACTAATACCTCGCTTTATCTATAGCGAGGGTGAGCGCTCTGGTGATCGACAGAAAACGCTCGAGAGGACTTCAGTTTGGGTCTAAAAAGACTGTAACGCCTGGTTACCCTCTCGATTCCTTTCGCCGTTCGACTTAACTTCTCCCCTGGGTCCGGGAGCTCGACAGAGGTCTAAGGCTAGGATAACGACAGGTCCGAATAGAAGCACTCTCCACTGAATAAAATTCACTGCAAAATTTATCACTAAAAAATTGTGCACTTTATTTTTTGGCACAAAGATAGTTTCATAATTACCTGAAAACCAAAGTACAGTATACGCTCTCTCAAACGAAATGAACTCCGTAGGGAGAGACTTATAATTCTGTCACTGGACAATTGTTTGAATGGGAAAGCAAAAGTACCGAATCCCATATAAATGTAACAAAATATTAAATATCAAATATTACCTTAATAAATATAATATTTATAAATTAAAATAAACCCTTAAATTAGGGAGTTCCAATAAAAGACGAATCATCACTCGCATCATTGGAACATCTACAAAAAATATACGAACAATTTTAGTATTCCGAAAACCACCAAGGCAACAATGATACATAGAATCGTGCGCTACGACGATTGTAAAGAATACTGCATCGTATAAAATAACTGAACTGTAACTTCCTTTAATCTCTGACTAAGGAAAAAATACTAAAAGAACCAATTAATTGAAAAATAAAATGTTCCTTTTATATAGTACAACTTAAAACTTGAGAAGTAAGAAGAAAGTACTATTCATGAAATCGCTACAATACATTGTAACATCGTAACGATACTGACTACTGCGTAACAAAAATAAACTGAACGCTAGTTAATCTTTGCAAACAGATCGAAGATTATCTAAAGAAAACTATTAAAAGGATAAAATTTTCTCAAAATAATTCTTTAAATCTAATTTATAACTTAATACTCTAAAAGCATATTCACTTATATTCTTTGTAAAAAGCAAGACAGACTTTTAGCTTACGGAAAAGGCTGTGACGTCATCAATGGCCGAAATGTTTACATTTTGCCCCTATGCTTTCGTGAGGATTAAAATAGGTTGAAAAACCTTCTAACCCTACCTTTTAAGATAAATACGTGATCACAGATCAAATAAAACAAATATGCGAAAGCCAAAACTCAAAAACGTTAATACATCACCAAATAACGTCCAAACAGAGTAAGAAAACGAGAGAGAATTTCCAATAGTACAGCCAGCTATGGCGGCAGAGAAAATCTGAATTGGTTGAGTATAGTTCTACCTGTTGTACCGCGAGGGCGCTGGGGTACACCTCGCATATCTGCGCTAAGCTGCGCACGAGATTTTGAATTTCCTGCCGAAGCGTCAGGGACTTTAGCCATTATATAACCAGCGGGTAAGTTTTATATTTAATAATTCTCTTTTGGATTACAGGCCAATTAGAGTGATGAGAAAATGATTTGATAACGACAATGATAAAAAACAAAGGGTAAAATAATTAGTTAAATAAGAAATAAATTTTCTCTAGCATTTGTCATTTACCTAGTGTAGTTAGTCAGCCTCTGGCCAGTATTGGTAATTTTATATTAATAATTGCTTTTTAATGAAATGTTTCCCACTGAGAACCAAGGAGACTGTAGTTTACAGCAGTCCTGTCTTATTTTTACATGTGTTTAATATGTGAAGACGTCCACAATTTCTAATAGAGGTAAGGATATTTCATTCATCAGGAATTCCCTCCAAAGGCAACCCCCCTTTTTGAATAAAAACTGTACAATTTTTTTTTTTATTAAAAATGGAATGTACAGTGTACAGTATAAATAACCTTACTGATTCCTTTAGCTCAAAACAATCTAAGTCACTTGGGAATTGAAGGAGAGAAGCATCAAGAGGTTGTTGCAGGTCAACTTCTCACTCCCATTCTCCCCATTTACCTGCACCGAGCATCGAAGGTGACTTCGGGCAGACTAAAGACCCCATTAACCAGCCATGCATTCTTGCACTGTTACCTGGGAATAAAAGGTCATATTCCAACCACTCCACTTGGGTTTCTATTTTCAACTTTTTTTCATGACTGACCTTCTTTGTTACCTCATGGAGGAAGTTTGTTTGCTAAAATTTAGTCTTTTCAGTTTTGCTCAGCTAATAGCCCACTGCTCTATGCTTCATCCTTGGATTAAATTGACATTTGTGATTACCTTTACCAAGTTTTGTGTTTCCTTTTTACATGGGAAATACAGAAAAGGCTGTGAATAAGTTTTCCATTTACATAGGTTTTGCCTTTTTTTAATTTTAGCTCAGACCTTCAAACCTCTGGTGTTTGAGATAGTACCCTATCTGATACTACGGGAATAGGCATTCAATGATACGTCTTGTTATCTATATAATGATGAGAATTATCTATGCTTTGGATGGAATAGAATAAATTTCTGTAAGAAGTCTTTTAAGTATACTTCAGTATGTTTTTCAGTTTAATCAAATTTTGTTTGACAATATAGCCTCATTCAATGTAGGCTTGAAACATCTATGGCATTCACTTTTAATTAATAAAAAATATTGTATTGAAGGCAGTGAAGTTAAAATGTTAATTTTGAATAAACACTTCTCAAAGGTGGTGATTATGGAAGAGCTCTGCCGAGGAAGTATCTAATCTCTAAGTATATAAATTTTGGTAAAGATATCCAAATAAGTTACTATGGGTAAGTCTCTGTATGTCATCAGACCCTCTATCCTTAAAAATTACTCAAAGTTATAGATCATTAAGGATAAATTTTTAGCTCAAATGCAGTGAAAGTTCCTCAGACTGTTCCCATTTAGATTTGAAAATTTTTCTCTCTTAATGCCTTCCTTACGAGGCAGAGGATCCACCACTCAAGCTATATACAAGATGTCACTAACGGATATACAGTACATGCTCACTTAAAATAACCTACATTTCAGTGTTTATTTGTTTTACTGCTGATTAAAGAATAAATATTTTAAAAGTTTACCCCATTTTCTCTTGTATTTCACTCTAAGCAACCGAAATATTTTTTCCATTCATAGTGAAGTGATTATATTTAAATTGTTTGTAACTTATTCTTAAGATAATGCTGATTGCTCAAAAGTTACTGTCTTGGTAGCATCTAGACCCCTTAATCTAACATCAACTTTGTATAAGAAAGTTCCAAATGTAAAAAAACAACCTTTTAGCTCAGAATAAAATCCAGATAAATTGGACTAGTTAATCATATAGGAGATTAAGTTAGGTATGCCATGCCAGCCTTTAATTAGACCTTGACATTTAATGAGGCCCAGCCGTTAATGGTTTTAAGGGTTTAGTTAATAATGAGCTTCATCATACTATCTTGACCTCTTTAATTTAATTCATAATAAGCAGCCCTTAGTTCAGTGATTATTTAGACAAAATGAATTCTTAGTTCAGTGATTATTTGGACAAAATGAATTCTAACCCCAGCCCAGTTGTGAACACTAGCTCGTGAAACTTTGATTTGCAGCTCTAGTGCACCAATCAGTATGGGTTCTGATGGTACACTCACACGAAAGAGTCAAGATCCTCTCTTAAAGCCTCAAATTCTTAACTCCTTTGAAATCTTCTAATGTGCCATTTAGCTTATTCGTACTCCAATCATCAAAGACTAAAAGAGCATTTGTTAAATTTTAATTACGATATAGAATACGAAGCGCTATTAAAAAGCACTTTTCTGGGCTCCACCTGTGCCGGCCAGTGAAATGCTCCTTTTGCATCATTTCTAAGGTATATAACTGCTTTGTATTACCAGAGAAAAAAGTTGCACAGGAATGCCAGGGTTGAACCCAGCTCGCTCACCTAAATAGGTGTCGGTATAATACTGGGGCGTGTTAAACCAGAACCAGAGGTCTCGTGCCATTTAGATATCTCCTCTTCAATATCCCTGTAACAGCGAGGTGCCGTTCAACACCCACCACTGAATGTTACTACCACCATCTCAACCCACGCCAACTACGTCACTTCTCATAGCATCCAAGTTTGGGCCCATTCTGGGAGGGAAGTAGAGGGTGGGTTCACTGGGCGGCACAGGTCTCTCGCCCAGAAATAGATTTTTCCTTCGTCAAAATCCCTTATTTCTTATTTTAGGGCACAGCATATCATCTGGTCCCTTTTTATGATGAGTTGCACAAGGATGGCAGAGCAGTTCAGTTGGTTTACAGGCCTGACCATTAGCTCATCGCAATGATTTTGCTATTGCCATTAACCCTGGATAGGTACGCTCCTCGGACACCCCTTTAAGGGTATACTCGGACGCGAACGACCCCGACGCCAAAAAAAATTCTTGAAAAATCAGTTTTTGCAGTAACCTCCTTTTTTCTTTTGCCAAAAAAAACTTCAATGAATGCTTAAAACAACTGTAAAGATAAATACTACTCATCTGCAGAAAAACTATTTATTATAAATATTTTAAAAAATTAAGTAGAAAAAAAAAGACCTGACATAAAAATTCATAAAAAAAAGTTTATACATATATACACAAATCCTTTTAGGAATTGATTCTTGAATGTTTAGGACACATCTTGATGTATTTTGGATGAAGTCAGACCCATGGAGGTGAAGATCTGAAATGAGAAAAAAGGGTAACTTTTTTTGGCCAAAAAAATTTGTCCAAATTTCATGAATTTTTTTGGGTACCCAAATGAAATAGGAAGTGGCTAATTTTTTTAGGGAATAAACATATGTTATCCTAAAATAGAAATATGTAAAAAAATCTTCATTATTTTGTAAATTACATTTATATCAGGGGCCATATCTAAAGGTAATTTTTTGAGTACTTAGAAATTTCGTAAAAAAATACATATATTCAATATATAATATGATATTTATGCAGGTAAAAATATACCAAAATATCACAAATTCTATAGGGAACAAGAATATATATAGATAGGGCAGCTTACGCTTCGGATATGTCCACAAAATGGCCGCCAACCACACTGACTCAGACTCCCTAATCTGCCACTTGAAATGTAGGAAGGGTATGTCAATTTCAAGGTGTTATTTACTAATCTAATTATTATTGGATATGCATAAAAATTGTATGGTGGGTTGCTGGATAATTGTCGATTATTTTACGACTATAAAATTAAAATTCTGACCCAAAAAAATTTTTTTGAAGGGAAATAAAATCGGAAAAAAAAAATGTAAAACAATATAATATTTTAGCTAAAAAAATTTGATGATATTCAATCAAAAAAAAAGTAAACAAAATTTTCCGACAAATAAACATCTAGAGGAATCATTACTCTGTGATAGTTCCTTAGTACGTAGTAATTTTGAAAGAATTGGGAAAAAACGAAAAAATGGCAATCACCGGAAAATCGAACACATACCTATATATACGCCATATCTGGCTAAAAAAAAGATAGGCATGGGTAGCCAGATCATCTAGAAACACTTTCCAACACTATAAAAATATAAGTTTTGCGACACTACTTGCCAATTCCTTACGGTAACATGACTAAGCGAAAAAATGCAAAACAAATAAAAAGGGGCACTCGCGGAAAAATGGCTAACATTCTAATATACGGCATTTCAGAAAAAAAAAAATTCAGCCACGTGCTAGGCAAACCATCAAGGCACATTTTCCGACAAATAAACATCTAAATGAATCATTACTCTGTGATAGTTCCTTAGTACGTAGTAATTTTGAAAGAAATGGGAAAAAACGAAAAAATGGCAATCACAGGAAAATCGAACACATACCTATATATACGCCATATCTGGCTAAAAAAAAAAAGATAGGCATGGGTAGCCAGATCATCTAGAAACACTTTCCAACACTATAAAATTATAAGTTTTGCGACACTACTTGCCAATTCCTTACGGTAACATGACTAAGCAAAAAAATGCAAAACAAATAAAAAGGGGCACTCGTGGAAAAATGGCCATTCTAATATACGGCATTTCAGAAAAAAAAAATTTCAGCCACGTGCTAGGCAAACCATCAAGGCACATTTTCCGACAAATAAAAATATAAATTAATCATTACTCTGTGATAGTTCCTTAGTACGTAGTAATTTTGAAAGAAATGGGAAAAAACGAAAAAATGGCAATCACAGGAAAATCGAACACATACTTATATATACGCCATATCTGGCTAAAAAAAAAATAGGCATGGGTAGCCAGATCATCTAGAAACACTTTCCAACACTATAAAAATATAAGTTTTGCGACACTACTTGCCAATTCCTTACGGTAACATGACTAAGCAAAAAAATGCAAAACAAATAAAAAGGGGCACTCGCGGAAAAATGCCCAACATTCTAATATACGGCATCTCAGATAAAAAAAAGACATGCACGTGTTAGCCCAACCATCAAGGCACACTTTCTAACACAAACATGAAAAAAAAAATCAATAATATACGGCAATTCCTTACTACGTAGTAAATTTTTACAAATGTTGAAAAAAAACAGAAATTGGCAACAGCAGTTAAATACCCAATATACCAATAACTACGTCGTATCTGACAAAAACAAAATCACGCATGGGTAGCCAGATCATCTAGACACACTTTCCAACACTAAAAAAGCAAAAGTTTTACGACACTATTTCGCAATATCTTACGGAAAAATGACTTGGCAAAAAAATGAAAAAAAATGAAAAAGGGGTACTCGCGGTAAAATGCCCGACATTCTAATATACGGCATCTCAGATAAAAAAAAAGACATGCACGTGTTAGCCCAACCATCAAGGCACACTTTCTAACACATAAACATGAAAAAAAAAATGAATAATATACGGCAATTCCTTACTACGTAGTAATTTTTACAAATATTGAAAAAAAACAGAAATTGGTAACCGCAGTTAAATACCCAATATACCAATAACTACGTCGTATCTGACAAAAACAAAGTCATGCATGGGTAGCCAGATCATCTAGACACACTTTCCAACACTAAACAAGCAAAAGTTTTACGACACTATTTGGCAATATCTTACGGAAAAATGACTTGGCAAAAAAATGAAAAAAAATTAAAAAGGGGCACTCGCGGTAAAATGGTCCTCGTGGTGATGAACGACATTTTAACTAAAAAAAAAATCATGCACATGGTAGCCAAACAATCCACCAAGACTTTCCACAACTGATAACCTATACAAGTTGCACCATTCTACGACAATTTCATAATACGTAATAACTTTGATAATTATGCAAACTACCTTAGAAGGGTAAACTCGGTCGCGCTCGACCCCGACGCGTCTCAGAAATCGGGGAAGGAGTACAGCTACAGCAATGCACATCTGGACACTACTAGAACGTGTAGGGGAGACACCTCCTGCAGGTCGATCACCCACAAATTCAGTCACGGGGGTGAGTCACGTGAGAAAAACCTGTTTTTTTTTTACGCTCGGGGTCGCGAACGACCCACCGTACCTATCCAGGGTTAATGAAAGCACTAGTTTTTCTTCTCCTGAAGCAAGTTTCTTACCTTACACGGGGCAAAGCTTCCCGTCAAAATTAAATAAATGAGAAGGGCAGTGTTTGATGTAAAGAAATTTTTCTTTTATGTTAGAATTGTTTAGATATAAATGAATCAATCAACAAGGTGATTAAAAATTACTAAATTTATATCCTTAGCTTAAGGCCGGGATCACCCTCTGGAACCCAATTATTTTTCCAAAAAATTTAATGAGTTTTTCATGGATTTATTTTTTATAACTATCTAAGCATACAGCGCAAAGTTTTTTTTAACATTCTGCGGCCATTTTTATTGGTCACAGAGCTCTAAAGGGATATGGTGTAACCGTGGCGTAACCTACTTGAAGGGTTGAGCGCGAAAATAAGACTTATGCGGTCTGAAGTACTGTTTATTTCCACTTGATTTTTCAGTATTTTCGTTTCATTTCATGCCTGAAAATCTAGTGATATGTGGCATCTGTCCATCCTTTTGATCACTGAAAGCTGTGAAACACACCAACAATAGATTAGGGAAATCAACTATTGCTGGTAAAATGAAACCCCTTTTCAATGATTTGACATTACAATAACATCCCAAAAGTAAGGCTATAAAACGAAGGAAGGAAGGAACAAAGAAAAAAAGGAAGGAGGGAAGGGAGGGGAGAGAATGGAAGGAAGAAAGGAAGGAAGAAAGGAAGGAAGGAAGAAAGGAAGGAAGGAAGAAAGGGAGGGAGGGAGGGAGGGAGGGAGGGAGGGAGGGAGGGAGGGAGGAAGAAAAAAATGGAGGGATGGATGGAGGAAGAAAAAATAGGGAGGAAGGAAGGAAGGAAGGAAGGAAGGAAGGAAGGAAGGAAGAGAGAGAGAGAGAGAGAGAGAGAGAGAGAGAGAGAGAGAGAGAGAGAGAGAGAGAGAGAGAGAGAGAGAGAGAGAGAGAGAGAGAGAGAGAGTTTAAATTATTTTGTATCTCAAAGACTTTTTAGTCCATTTAAGGGGACTCCACTTGCTCTTTGGTAGACATTTAACTTTGAGCATTTAGAGAGTTTTTATGATCTTGTCTAATTTATTCTTGAACTTGTTTACTGTGTTATTGTTTACTACATCCACTAGAAGTCTCTTCCAAGTATTTGCTATTTTGTATGTAAATAAATTGCCCCATTGAGTTGTGTTGTATCTTTTCAATTCCAGTTTGTATCCGTTACTTCTGGACTGATATGTGCTAAGCATCAATAGATTCTTGTAATCTACATTTGTTATTCCTTTAAGATTTTTGATTGCCTTTAACAAATGTCCCCTAGTCGTCGAGTTTGTAGGTCAAATAAGTTCAAACGTTCCATCCTCTGTCTATATCCAAATTACCTTAAGTGTTGGAACTAGTTTGGTGGCCCTAGCTTGTACTGCTTCCAGTCTATCTATAACCTTCTGAATACTCTGAGCCTAGAATTTGACTCCATATTCTAGATGGTGTCTTACTAGTGATGTGTAAAACTGTAGTACAGTGACTATGTTTCTGTATTTAAATTATCTCTTTATGTAACCTATTAGTTTTTATGCTTTGTTTTCAGCTTTCATGCTCTGTTTGGTGAACTTCAAACCCTGATAATAACATGCCTGGGGAGTCGGAGTCAGAGTCGAGGCCAATTTATGGACTAGAGGAGTCGGAGTCGGAGTCGGTAAAATTCCACCGACTCCGACTGCGACTCCTCAAAAATGAAATTTTTGCGCTGGAGAAATATTCTCTTTTGGTATCCTAAGTCACATTTTTTTCAAAGTCGCTCAAAAAACGTTTCATATTACCCGCCGTTTTCTTTAACACCCTCTCGAATAAAGGCAGTCACTGAGAAACACATATAGCTCCTGCCATCTCTCGTCCATAAGCCAAACCAAAACAATAATATTATACATGCGATGAGCTGTTCTCTCCACGCACGAGTCTCTGGACATTAAAGTTTATTTCATGATTAACTCATTTAATCACCATTAGCCATTTAAAAGGAAGGAGTTGTTACTGATTCATAGTTTTATGCATCACATATATGAAAAATCTTAGAATTAAGTCATTATTTATATGTAAACATCTCGAAATGACGGGTGTTTTGATTACAGTTTCGTGTAACCTAGGAAAAGCTGAATCCAAGAAATTACGTGAAATGTTTTCAATAAAACAATTACTTACTAGGCTAGTAGGCTAGTGTACCAACCGTGTTTCACACAATTGTACATAATTCCTTTTGTATATATTATGCTTGTATCTTCGCTCCTCCCTCGCACTAAAACGAACATGAAAATTCAAGTCTGGTTTTTCCTTTGTGATATTGTCTGCCTTGTGAACTTGTCATGTCCTGTTGCCTTGAGATTTTGTATATAAGGAGAGTGTTCCACAACAATATAGCTCAGTCGTTTCCAATCTGCCTTTGATTTCACAACTCCTCTCTCAGCCCGTCACATTGGTGACCCCGGAAGTCGACTCGCTCCCACCGCCTTCCACCCCCACCCCCTCGCCCCTTCATCGTTGGTACTATGGCGGACTCTACGGCAGTTGGTGCTGCAGCCGCTCCATTCAAACTTTCATCGTTTGCCAGCGTAGAGGCGTTTGCTTGGTTTCAGCGCGCAGAAGTCCAGTTTCGTATCAGGGGCGTGACTCGCTCAACCACCAAAGCGGATTATGTTCTCGCGGCGATACCCGAGGACACCTTCCCAGAAATATCCGATTGGCTTTGTGAACAAGGAGACACCCCAAATCATACCTTCTGCAGCAGTACTCGCCGTCGCCAGCCGCCCGTATAGCAAAGCTCTTTCAGCTCTCGCAACAACCGTTGGGGGATCAAAGGGCTTCGCTTGCCCTCAGGGAAATGACCAGTATCGCTCGCCTTCAACCTGCCGCAGACGGCTCTCCTCGTGAGGTGAACCTACTCCGTGCCCTTTGGATACGCCGTTTACCTGAACCTGTGCGCGCTGCCATACCCGATGTCGATAGTTTACCCATAAAGGACTTGATGACCAAAGCCGACGCCCTTATGGACAGCCACTTCAAGACCTCCATCAACGCCTCCACCCTTGACGACGAGGATGCCTATTCAACGACAACTGAAGCTGACATGAATGCCGTAGGACATACACGCCTACCCCGTGACGTGCCGAAGCGGCGACAAAGCCGCCCACCACCCCCCAATTGCTCGCGCCCCAACGAACGACTTCTACAGCCACTTACTACCTCCCATCCACCGCAGTTTTGCTACTACCACTTCAGATTCGGGGCAACCGCGAAGAAATGTGCCAAAGATTGTCAGTGGCCAAAAAACGTGTAAGTAGGCCATCGCTTGTGGCGGTGGCCTCCCATGTTTCTAATCTTTTCTTTTTACAGGATGCAGGAACGGGCGTGCGATTTTTGGTAGACAAGGGTGCTTGTCATTCTCTTTTGCCAAGGAAACTCTTCAAGGCACAACGTAGTCTGTCTACATCTGCCGACGTCCGCTTGGTAGCTGCCAACGGATCTGCGATACCCACCTACGGTTACGAGAGCCTCACATTATCGTTCGGAAACGGTAAATTCAATTGGAAGTTTCTCGTTGCTGACGTCACAATGCCAATCCTCGGTGCGGATTTCCTCTCCCATTTCCACCTTCTGGTCGATGTCGCCCACCGACGATTGGTCAACGCAGACTCGTACTTGTCGACACCTCTTCAACCCGCCCCCTCTAACCTCGCTCTCCACATCAGCGCACCCACGGATGCCTACGCCCACCTCCTCACGTCGTACCCGGAAGTTTTCCGTCCAGAACTTCGCCAAACGCCCACGGTTCCTGCCAAGCACGGTATTTATCACCATATCAAGACGACGGGACCCCCAGTCTTCGCAAAATTCAGACGTCTGGCACCGGAACGATTGGCAGCCGCCAAACAGACGTTCGCCGAAATGGAGAAAATGGGCCTTTGCCAAAAGGCCTCCAGCCCATGGTCGTCACCCTTACACATCGTTCTGAAGAAAGACGGCTCCCTCCGTCCGTGCGGGGATTACAGGCGCCTGAACATGCAAACAGAACCGGATCACTACCCCCTCCCAAACATTGCCGATGTAACCTCCTACCTGCACAAAGCAAAGGTTTTCTCTACGCTCGACCTCCTGAAGGGGTATTATCAGGTGCCTATGAACCCAGAAGACATCCCCAAGACCGCCATCACCACTCCGTTTGGCACATACACCTTCAATTACTCCTGTTTTGGCCTTCGTAATGCTGGGGCAACGTTTCAACGTCTCATGGATGGCATCTTAGGGGACCTCCCTTTCTGTGTATGTTATGTGGACGACATACTTGTGTTCTCCTCCTCAAAAGAGGAACACCTCCGTCACCTGCGCATCGTGCTCGACCGCTTGCAACAAAACGGCCTTGTAGTCCGGTACGACAAGTGTACCTTTGGCGCCAACGAAGTGTCGTTCTTAGGGCACCGTATCACTCCTGAAGGAGTCCATCCCCTCCCTGAGAAGGTAGCAGCCGTTCAGAATTTCCTAACGCCCTCGACCGTCAAAGCTCTGCAGGAATTCTTGGGCATGATCAACTATTATCACCGTTTTCTGCCAGCCATTGCCGCCACTCTTGCTCCCCTCTACGCCTCCCTCAAGGGCAAGCCAAAGGACCTGAAGTGGGGTCCCCTTCAAGAAGCAGCCTTCTGCAATGCAAAGAAGGCCCTATCAACTGCTGCGGCTCTCACTTTTCCTATCCCACACGCCCCTCTCCTTCTCTCCACCGATGCCAGCGACATCGCTATTGGTGCAGTACTCGAGCAGGTGGTCAAAGGCTCGCCCCGCCCATTGGCCTTCTTCAGCAGAAAACTGTCCAAGGCAGAATCGGGTTATTCTACCTTCGATCGAGAATTGCTGGCGGTGCACTTAGCTGTCCGTCACTTTCGCCATTTCTTAGAAGGTACGCCCTTCGTCATTCGCACAGACCACATGCCTCTGGTGCACGCCTTCACTCGACAGTCTGACGCCTGGTCCGCCCGTCAACGCCGACATCTCTCCGCCGTGGCTGAATACAATTGCACCCTCCAATACGTCCCTGGGAAAATGAATCCCGTTGCCGATGCCCTGTCAAGAAACACGTTGGCTGCCGTTCAACTGGGATTGGATTACAACGCCCTGGCTGAAGCCCAACGACAGGATCCAGAGTATCAAGCTTGTAGGACATCCTGCACGTCCCTCCGTTGGGAGGATTTTCCCCTCGAAAACTCCAACACCACCCTCCTCTGTGACGTCAGTACTGGTAGACCGCGACCTTGGATTCCTGCTCCCATGCGCCGACAGGTGTTTGATTTCATCCACGGCCTTTCACATCCCTCGTGCCGTTCTACTGCACAGCTGCTGAAGGCAAAGTTCATTAGGCACGGCATTTCTAAGGATGCTAAGGATTGGGTCCGTGCCTGTACTTCTTGCCAAACTTCCAAAGTACATCGACACACGGATTCAGGAGTGGGCACCTTTCCTCAACCTCAGCGTCGTTTCGCACACATTCACGTCGACGTTGTAGGCCCCCTACCCACATCACAAGGACATCGTTACCTGTTTACCGTCATCGACCGCTCCACTCGTTGGCCTGAAGCCATTCCCATGGAAACTGCAACGTCCGCCTCATGTACATCTGCCTTACTCTCTGGATGGATTTCAAGATTCGGTATCCCTGAGCATATTACTTCTGACAGGGGAACCACTTTCACCTCTCAATTATGGACGTCATTAGCGAATCTCCTGGGCATCACCCTACATCAGACAACGGCCTACAACCCCGCTGCCAATGGAATGGTTGAACGTTTTCATCGCACCCTCAAAGCAGCTTTGATGTCCCGCTGCAAGGATTGCAACTGGTTTACTCAGCTTCCCTGGGTCCTCCTTGGACTAAGGACCACTCCTAAAGACGCCCTCGACGTCTCGGCAGCCGAAATGGTGTATGGCGACCCGTTGGTCGTCCCTGCCGAGTTTTTTCCTTCTACAACCTCCTCCGACGATCTCCAGCGCATACGTCACATCGTGGGAAAATTTACTCCGTGCCGCCAGACTTACAAGCCCCCAGCGAAGCATCACATACCAACGGACTTGCACTCTGCAACGCACGTCTTCCTGCGCAACGACACCAGCAAGCCACCGTTAACGACCCCTTACACGGGACCTTTCCTTGTGATCCGACGCAGTCCGAAAGCATTCCTCCTAAACATTCGGGGCAAAGAAGACTGGGTCTCCATTGATCGTCTAAAACCTGCTTATCTTCTGCCAGATGACCCGCCTACAGTTCGCCTCTCTAGATCAGGGCGCCCTATTTAACATGTACAGTATGTCATTTTTAGGGGGGGAGCCATGTACCAACCGTGTTTCACACAATTGTACATAATTCCTTTTGTATATATTATGCTTGTATCTTCGCTCCTCCCTCGCACTAAAACGAACATGAAAATTCAAGTCTGGTTTTTCCTTTGTGATATTGTCTGCCTTGTGAACTTGTCATGTCCTGTTGCCTTGAGATTTTGTATATAAGGAGAGTGTTCCACAACAATATAGCTCAGTCGTTTCCAATCTGCCTTTGATTTCACAACTCCTCTCTCGGCCCGTCACACTAGTAATGATGAAATGCTATTTTGACTAATAGGCAACATAAAATAAGAAAATTATATAAAAATATTTAATTATTCTTATTTTTTTTTAAATCGCAGTCGGAGTCGGAGTCTGTTCTAAAAAATTATAGGAGTCGGAGTCGGACTCGGAGTCGGATGTTCAGAGTCCCGACTCCCCAGCCCTGGATAATAATACCTAAATCTTCCTCCTGGTCCACACTTACAGTGAGTAATCTGATTGTGGGTTAATATAACATATGTGCATGACTAGTTTTCCTACAGTTGAAAGGCATTTGTCACTTTCTGGACTATTCTCCTAGCTTCATTGGATCCACTCTTAAGGGTTCTACAAATTTTGAATTCGCAGCAATTATGTCTGGTTTAGTATCGTTGGCAAATTTGGTTATTCTACTACTTAATCCTAAGTCTATTTCGTTGATGTAGATCAGAAATAGCAATGGACCAAGGACGGATCCTTGAGGTACTCCGCCTGTAACAACTGCCCATTCTGAAGCTTCTCCACTGATTGCAACTCTGTTTTCTGTTTGTTAACTAACAGAGGGAAGAAGAAAATTCGCTCCAATAAAGAGTTAAGAAGCGGGTAATATTGGCAAAATTAGTGGAGTTAGTTAAGGAGAGAGATGATGGAGCAACCATTTTGCCTAAAGAATGGAGATATTGAGCAAAGGGATCTTCCTTTATGATTAAATGACAAATTCGTAGATAATTTGTATTTTTCCTAACTATACAAACCTTAGCTATTTAATAGGGGTATTACTTTCGGCATAGCTGAAATGACGAGCCATTAATTTTTAACAAGGGTTTACTACCCACACCGCTAGTTAGCGGGGGTAGGGGAGGGTAGCTTGCTACCCCCTCTCACACACCTGTGCTTGAGCTCACTTTGCTTGGAGGTAGGACTTCAAGGGATATGGGGCTGGTGGGCAAGTTTGGTTAAATAGCTAAGGTTTGTATAGTTAGGAAAAATACAAATTATCTACGAATGTCATTTGTTCCGTAACTTTAATACAAACCATGCTATTTAATAGAGGTGACTCAACCATTAGGAAGGGTGGACGTCCCAGCCAGTCTGGCTTTTGGCTTTGCCCGGGGACTCCTTATTTGAGTGTGTAAGTACTCAAGAAATAAGGAGTCCCTGCACCTCGCTAAAACCTTGCTACACAAGGTCTACGGCCTATGCAAGCTGTGTGTGAGGGTATGAAGAAGTGTGACTCGTCCTAGAAAGTTGTTTTGAAATTCTTTGGATGGAAACTTGTAGACTAGGACTTTCCCAATACCACCTCATCAGGGTATGGGGACGTAACAGTATTAATAATAATACTAGGAACACAAGGGAGCATGGTTTACCTGCAGTGGTTTGAGGTCAGCTATGCAAAGAACCCAGGATGCTGCTTTCCCCAAGAGAGGGGATGATGAAGAAAAAAATAAGGGCCAGTCAAACCTTTTCATTCATGCAGACTAAAACCGGGTAACAATGCCCTCAACCTTCTGCTACTTGTCCAATAAGAAGCTTGAGGTTTTAAACCAGCTGTTGTGCAGCCACCACAGGACCGACAGAGAAAGAATCGAGTCTCCTGTGGGACACTCTTGCAGGTAGTGGGATGTGAACGTTGTTTGCCGTTTCCACACCCCAGCTTGAAGAACCTGCGTCACTGAAAAATTTCTTTTGAAGGCCAGGGACGTAGCTATGCCCCTGACATCATGTGCTCTGCAATGACGTGACGGAGGAGGGTCTGGATTCAGTGCCAGGTCAATGACCCTGCAATCTATGCTGAGATGGTGTTCTCGGTGACCTTCCTCTTAGTCCTTCCTGTGCTGACGAATAGTGCAGGCACACGAGGACGGGCTGCAGCTGTTCTTTTGAGGTACAGTCTCAAGCTCCTTACTGGGCATAGTAAGAGATGGTCTGGGTCATCTGTTACAGAACGGAGACTAGAAATTTGGAAGGAGTCGAATCAAGGATACGCTACTCCTGGATTCTGAGTCTTAGCAATAAACTCAGGGACGAAGCTGAACGTTACCTCCCTCTTCCCCTTGAATGGGCGATGTCATATGAGAGACCATGAAATTCGCTGACTCGCTTGGCCGAGGCTAAAGCTAGCTGGAACACCGTCTTCCAGGTTAAGTGGCGATCTGATGCCTGGCGTAATGGTTCATAGGGAGGTCTCTTGAGAGACCTGAGAACTCGAATCACGTTCCATGGGGGGGGGGGGTCTCACTTCCGACTGAGGGCAGTTAAGTTCATAACTCCGTATGAGTAGAGAAAGTTCTAGCGATGAAGAAATGTTCATTCCTTTCAGCCTGAAGGCGAAGCTTAAGGCTGAGCGATAGCCTTTCACTGCCGAAACTGATAGGCGCATTTCTTCACTGAAATACACAAGGAACTTGGCTATTGCTGGAATAGTGGCATCGAGTGGAGAGATACTCCTTCCACGACACCAACCACAGAAGACTTTCCACTTTGCCTGGTAGACTGCTTCTGATGACTTTGGCAGGGTTCCAGACATCCTGATTGCAACTTGTTGCGAAAATCTCAGAGAGGAGATGCTGGATAGTGAACCTACGGCTTTGTGGAATATGTTGGCATGTGGTTGTTTGAGTAGATTGTGTCATAGAGGGAGTTCTCTTGGTAGCTCCGCTAGGAGTTGCAGAGGGTCCGGGAACCATTCTGTGTGATGCCATAGCAGAGCTATGAGGGTCATTGAAAGATTGACCGATGTTCTGGTCTTGCTGAGTAACCAACTCATTAGACAGAACGGGGGAAAGGCGTAAATGTCGATGTTGTCCCACTGTTGTTGGAAAGCATCCTGCCAGAGAGCCTTGGGGTCTGGGACTGGGGAACAGTACAGCGGGAGCCAGAAGTTCAGGGCCGTTGTGAAGAGGCCCACAATCGGAGAATCCCACAAAGTCAGGACTTTGTTGGCTACTAGATGATCCAAAGACCATTCGATACTCACTATCTGAGATGCTCTGCTCAGGTTGTCGACGAGCACGTTCCTCTTGTTCAGAATGAAGCGTGCCAGTAGTGGTATCGAGTGGATTTCGGCCCATCTCAGTATCTCTACTGCTAGATGGGATAGTTGCTGCGAAAAAGTACCTCCTTGTTAGTTGATGTAGGCCACTACTGTGGTGTTGTCGCTCATCACCACCACAGTGACTTGCCAGGTACTGTTAGAACTGTTGAAGGGCTAGAAAGACGGCCTTCATCTCTAGGAGATTTATGTGGAGGTACTTTTCTGACTCTGACCAAAGGCCTGAGGTCGTGTGGTGCAGCTCGTGCCCCCCCCCCCCCCCCCCCCCCCCCCCCCCGCGCCTTTTTTTTTTGAAGCGTCCAAAAACAGCATCAAATCCGGGGGGAGGGCGAGAAGATCCACTCCTTTTCGCAGGTTCTCGTCTGCCACCCACCACTGGAGATCGGTCAGTTCCGCAGGTCCCATGGGGATCTGGGTGTCCGAGGAGTCGAACGCTTGATTCCACCGGAACTTGAGTCGCCACTAGAGGGATCTCATCCTGAGGCGACCATTGGTAACTAGACGGGCCAGCGATGAAAGGTGACCGAGGAGACGTAACCACGATTGGGCTGGAAGTTCTTCTCGTCTGAAAAAAGCAAGGTCTTGCGACCTTCCTCAGCCTTGCTATCCTGTCGTCTGATAGGAAGGCTTTGTGGAGAGTGGTGTCTATAATCATGCCTAAGTATACCAGTCGTTGAGTGGGAAGCAGTGGAGACTTCTCGATATTTACCATGATCCCCAGATCTTGGCAAAGTTTCAGAAGTTTTTCTCGGTGCTGAAGAAGGGTTGACACCGAGTCTGCTAGGATTAACCAGTCGTCCAGATAACGGGGGAGACGGATGCTAATCCTGTGTGCCCAAGATGATACTAGGATGAAAACTCTGGGGAAGACTTGTGGTGCTGGGGAAAGACCGGAGCACAGCACCTTGAACGGGTATTTTCTGTTGTCCAGGCTGAATCTTAAATACGTCTAGTGTGCACATGAAGTCTTGCAGTCTTACTGCTAGTCTGACCGTGTCTGCCGTCCCCATGCTGAACGGAGTTTGTTTGACAAACTTGTTCAGAGCTGAGAGATCAATGACTGTTCTCCAGGCCCCAGACGCCTTCTCTACAAGAAAGAGTCGACTGAAGAAGCCTGGGGATCCGTCGAGGACCTCTTGGAGAGCGCCCTTCTTCTCCAGGGTCTGGACTCCTGCCCAAAGGGCTTGCCGATTCCATGGCAAGAGAACTCATTGACACTGGATTCGTTGTCAGGGGAGGTAGAGATGTTATGAACGGGACGCGATATCCTAGACTGATCACGGAGATTGTCCAGGAATCGGCCCCAAGTTGCTTCCACCTGTTTGAGCAACTTTGTAGGCATCCCCACCACTGGTGGAAATGCAGGGGGACTGCTTATCCTAGCGTTTGCAGCCTCGGCTGCTCCTTCTAGGATTTTTGCCTCCCCTGGAGGATTTTTTGCCTTTCCTTCCTTTGACAGGAAAGGGCTAAGACACCAAAGTCTTCGCTGCTGTTGTCGTCGTAGTGGTCTTGACTGGACGGGACTGCTGTGGTGCTGGAGGCTTATAGGACTTGGATGTTAAAGCCCTATGAAGGAGGGAGTCTTGATGAGACTTCCTCCAGCTCTCAGCGGCATGTTCCCTATCCATAGGCTCGAACAGGACAGATCCCTTTAAGGAGGAATGGCTGAGCCTATTGATCTCGGCGCTAGGGACCTTCTGATGGAATCTCTCGCTACTGCATCCCGATGTTTCAGGATGGCATTTGTCCACAAGTTCGAGACTTGGTGGGCCAGAAACTCGATCGTGTGAGTACTTGAGAAAAGGAAGGTTTCCATAGCTTTCCTGGTA
Organism: Palaemon carinicauda; assembly: GCF_036898095.1. Lineage (NCBI taxonomy): Eukaryota > Metazoa > Arthropoda > Malacostraca > Decapoda > Palaemonidae > Palaemon > Palaemon carinicauda. Next base: position 158,929,454 of record NC_090725.1, on the reverse strand, counting down.
CGTTCCTTGGAGAAATCCTCAGAACGTATCAGGATACCTAAGGTCCCCAACTAGATATCGAGCCACGAAGTGGCTTGCATAGCACACGTCGCTACTTTCTCCTGGTTGAGGATCTCGGCTGCCGAGAGTGAGACCTGCTGGTTGGAGAGTATCTCAAGAGGGACTCCCCTGGTTAGCTCTTAGAGGGTTTTTGAGTACCAAAGACACGGTCTAAGACCGTGTCTTTGCCCTCTCGAGGAGGGATCTCTGGGTCGGAAAACCCGTTGAGATCCCTCATTAGAGTCAGAACTTTCCAAAACGCATGTTCTGACTCTTGCTGGTCTCCTCCTGCTGTAGGACTTACAGCGAAGTCTCCTTCTATCCCCGAAGACTCTTCTTGGGGAGAGTCGCGGATATTCCCTGAGTGGCTAGTTGGCTCCATCCTAGTCCTAGTAGAGGACTTAGGCAATGTTTTGAGTGTTTTGGAGTCTTTAGATTCCTTCCTGGGAAGGATAAAAGACTCCAACATTGACGAGGGTGGCATGTTCCTTCCAATCCCCGACTGAGTAGACCTCTCGGCGCGAAGAGAGGTTTCCTCCACTGGTGCGATGGGGGAAACTCTCTCGTCGCGTTCCTTGGAGACGGGAAATCTTCGTCTGAAAAGGAAGGAGAGGCAGTCTGAGGAATAGAAGGAACCTGTCTCGAAGGTCTGTGTGGAGTCAGTTTCGCCCTTGGGGAAGTGACCCCGTCTGGAATTCCTCTTTTTCTCTTCAAAGGGGTAGATGAAGCCATGGTTCTGTGTCCCAATTCAGAGAAGACAGGATTGAAAACCTGAGTTACGGCTCTGATCAAGGCACCGAACCAGGGCTGTTGGCTGACAGACGCGCTGTCAGACATACCCTTTGAAAGGAAAGGGATTGAAGGATCCCTGGGAGGAGTCACTATCATGGGTCGGTTCGCCTGTGGTAGCTTTGGGATCTTGGACCCCTCTGGAAGTTTCCCTTCTACCACAGTGCGAGGTGGCATGCGCTTGCGTGGAGGGGAATGAGGCGATGGCGACCTTGCCATACGTCGTTCATTAGGGTGTGTAGTCTCGTGCGCGGGAGGATATTGACGCTGGCGCACGGGAGACTGGTGGCGCGCGCGCGGGGGAGAGTATTCGCACGTGCAGGATTATCACTAAGGGCTAGCGTTTGCGCCCGTCTGTGCCAGCAGTAGGGAGCGCGCGCAGGAGAAAGTTTCCTAGCGCGCGGCCGTGCAATGGAATCATGAGGGGCGCGTGGGAGAATGTTGGCACGCATCCCTCGGAGAGGATTGACGAGCGTGCGCAGGGGGCGCGCATATCCTTGCAGATGTGCGTGGGAGAAGGCTGGCGCGCAGGTGAGCGCTGGCGCATTGGTAAGGGTTGGCGCGCGGGCGAAGGCAGCATGACTGATTCCCCAGAAGTCCTGCTATCAGTTGAAAGTTGGCGCGCAGGTTTTACCTGGCGCGCAGGAGAGTTAGATGTTGAGCGCGTATGCGCATGTGCAGGAGAATGTTGGCGCGCAGGAGAGTGCCATTGCGCAGGAGATTGATGGCACGCAGGTGAGTGTCGGTGCGCTGATGTGCGCGGGCGCGTGGGCGCATGTGCGCATGAGGGCGCGCATGGCGCGAGAAGAAGAGGCCTTGGGTTTTTTCCTTTCGAAGCAACCTTCGAAGGAGAAATATCCCGTTTGGACTTCTTTTTCCGTCATCACGAAAACCTCTCCCACTGGGAAGCAAACCACTCCCTACACTTGTTGTTACTATCACACCGTTGGCCCCTACAAGAAGGACAAAGGGCGTGAGGATCAGTCTCGACCGCCGACATGAATGTTCCACAGGGGCGGTCGGGAAACCCAGGCCAGGTACGCATGATCGCAGAGGCCAACTTCACATATACAGAACAAGAAAAAGAAAAGAACAAAAGCAATTAAATGGCTGCCAATATGACGGCGAGGATGAGAGTGGACACGTCCGACCACTATCCGAGCCGAGAGCAAAGTGAGCTCAAGCACAGATGTGTGAGAGGGGGGGTGAGGTCGCAAGCTACCCTCCCCTACTCCAGCTAACTAGCGGTGTGGGTAGTAAACCCTCGTTAAAAATTAATGGGTCGTACGCCGAAAGTAATACCCCTATTAAATAGCGTGATTTGTATTCCAGTTACGGATCAAATTATGATAAACAACATTGTTTTGGTTTATCAATATTCAAAAAGGAACATAAAATTAATAATAATCATGATTTATTAAAATTGTCTTTGTAAAAATACAAAGAAAAATTCTGAATGCCCATATCTCAAAATTATACTTTTTGACCTTCAAATTCTATCTTCTCCCTTAGTTTTAAAGATATAGCATTGAAATTTTTTATATGACATAGAAAACATTATTAAACTAGAGCCCTCTTTTCCAATTTTTGTTTCATATTTTTTTTCTTACTTTTTTCCCTGAAATATAGAGTTTGCTTTTTTACCATAATGGAAAAAATTTATATCTAGCTAAAGAATGAATTTTAGAATAAAAAAAAAAAAATTTGAGGTCTATATCACATCTATATAGGGTATTAATCCAAAGTTTTAATATCAAGTATCAAGGGAGGATAGAATCTGAAAAACACTAATTTTCAAGATAACTCCCCTGGCATCTCAAAAACAAAGGTCAGAGGCAAAAATCCTATACAGTTTGATGTCGTAAGTCACCTTATTAAGTATTATGAATGTTAAAGTCCTGTCCTTAAAACACGGCACTACTCAGCCAGCCCCATTAAGAAACAATTATCTGCCTTCATGTTTAATCTTAATAAAACTTACTTTTACTTAAATCTAAGCTAAAAAGGTCACGGGAATTCCTCTTTCAATGGCCTTTACAAATAAAAAATATTTACCTGAGGTAATGCAGATCTGAAATTTCTTTCATGCACAACCAGCAAAACTCAGCCCCACAAACACTACATGTCATGTGATTGCAAGAGCCATCATCCATTTTCATGATAAGGACTTGACATCTGGGGCAAGCTTTTACACCTTCACCTGGAAAACAAAACACTAATTAATGTATAAGAATGAAGAAAATATGGCACAAAATAATGAAGACGCTGACATTCACAGTTTCCCAGAAAGGGTAATTCAGACGGACTGTAAGACATAAATTTATAGCATTTTGTTTTTCCAACTTAGGTTACAGCTTCATAAGTAGTAATAGTAAAATAGTAGTTGTCATATTACTAGATATATTGTATTTAAGACTTAGGGCATATGCCTTGGTACTGGGGCCAGAGAGGACATTCGGTGCTCAAGTGCAAATGAGTAAAAAATATTGCAGTTCAGCTACAAAGTAAAAATTGAATATTATATATCAAGTTGGATGAAAGAAAAGAGGGGTCAAAGGGATGGTGGCAAGACCATAAGCAAAAGTAGCAATAGTAATTACAATAACATAGTGATAAAATCTGATGAAAACTACAACATTAATAATAACTCAGGTTTTCTTAGATATGCATCCAATCAACTACAGTCAGCCATTGTTTATCGCAGGTTCTGGCTTCGCGACTTGTTTTTCGCGCATAAGAACAACGCAAAACCTATCAAATAAAAATTCTCATATTCGTGATAAAATTCACGCTGAGTGATGATTTCAAATAGCCCAAACTCCTTTACACTGTGTATGCTTCGCGTCATTCCGTTCTCTCCGCTCACATCCTATGTATGAGATCATATAGGCTACTAAAAGCTTCCCAACACTTTCTACAGACAGTCTTACTCATTAATAGTGATAATTTAGTAATATTGCAGTGATAATGTAGTAATATTGCATGCAGTTATTTCATTAATATAGTAATGATAATGTTAACACATTAAAATGATATTTTAATTATAAAATAAATTTTTTAATATACTTACCCGGTGAATATATAATAGCTGAGCCTCCGGCGGCTTGACAGAAAAAACACACAAAAACTCGCGAGCGATCGCTATGAAGGTTGCGGGTGTGCCCACTAGCGCCAATTATCGGCCAGATACCGCATATACATGTAAACAGACCCAATTTTTCTCATCCCGCTGGGTCTCTATCGGGGAGGAATGGGGGGCCTTTAATTTATATATTCACCGGGTAAGTATATTCAAAAATTTATTTTATAATTAAAATATCATTTTTAAATATTTAACTTAGCCGGTGAATATATAATAGCTGATTCACACCCATGGTGGTGGGTAGAGACCAGAGTTAATTAAGTTTACAGCATATATGCTTAGAGTTTTTGACAGTTATATCATAACAAAACCCAAATATATAAAGGTACCTGGTAAGAAAGTTGACTTAGACGATTACTCTGCCTTATTAGTCTGTCTTCCTCATGAATCCCAGCGATCCTCTTAGGATGCTGGAAGACTCCCAGGAGCTGAAGTATTAAGGGCTGCAACCCATACAACAGGACCTCATCAAACCCCTAATCTGGGCGCTCTCAAGAAATGACTTTGACCACCCGCCAAATCAACCAGGATGCGAAAGGCTTCTTAGCCTTCCGTACAACCCAAAAAACAATATTAAAAACATTTCAAGAGACAGATTAAAAAGGATATTGGAATTATGGTAATGTAGTGGTAGAACCCTCACCCACTACTGTACTCGCTGCAACGAATGGACCCAGTGTGTAGCAGTCCTCGTAAAGAGTCTGGACATCTTTTAAGTAAAATGATGCGAACACTGACTTGCTTCTCCAAAAAGTCGCGTCCATAATACTTTGCAGAGATTTATTTTGCTTGAAGGCCACGGAGGTTGCTATAGCTCTAACTTCGTGCGTCTTAACCTTAAGCAAACATCGATCTTTCTCATTCAAGTGAGAATGAGCTTCTCGTATTAAAAATCTGATAAAATATGACAAAGCATTCTTTGACATAGGCAATGATGGTTTCTTAACTGAGCACCATAATGCCTCAGATTTACCTCGTAATGACTTAGTACTAGCTAAATAGAACTTAAGAGCTCTAACAGGACATAATACTCTTTCCAGTTCGTTGCCTACGATCTCTGATAAGCAAGGAATATCAAAAGATTTAGGCCAAGGACGAGAAGGCAGTTCATTTTTGGCCAGGAAACCAAGTTGAAGTGAACAAGTGGCTTTTTCTGTAGAAAAGCCGATGTTCTTACTGAAGGCATGAAGTTCACTGACCCTTTTAGCCGAAGCCAAGCACACTAGGAAAAGTGTCTTGAGGGTGAGATCCTTCAGGGAGGCTGAATGTAATGGCTCAAACCTGTCTGACATGAGGAACCTTAGGACCACGTCTAAGTTCCATCCAGGAGTTGCCAAACGACGTTCCTTAGAGGTCTCGAAAGACTTAAGGAGATCTTGGAGATCTTTATTGTTGGAAAGATCTAAGCCTCTATGTCGAAAGACCGAAGCCAACATGCTCCTGTAGCCCTTAATCGTGGGAGCTGAAAGGGAGCGAACCTTTCTCAGATATAAAAGAAAATCTGCGAATTGGGCTACAGAGGTACTGGACGAGGACACAGATGCTGACTTGCACCAGTCTCGAAAGACTTCCCACTTCGACTGGTATACTCTAATGGTAGAAGCTCTCCTCGCTCTTGCAATCGCACTGGCTGCCTCCTTCGAAAAGCCTCGAGTTCTTGAGAGTCTTTCGATAGTCTGAAGGAAGTCAGACGAAGAGCGGGGAGGCTTTGATGGACATTCTTTACGTGGGGCTGACGTAACAGATCTACCCTTAGAGGAAGACTTCTTGGAAAGTCTACCAGCCATTGAAGTACCTCGGTGAACCACTCTCTCGCGGGCCAGAGGGTAGCAACCAACGCCAACCTTGTCCCTTCGTGAGAGGCGAACTTCTGCAGTACCTTGTTGACTATCTTGAATGGTGGGAATGCATATAAGTCCAGAAGAGACCAATCCAGTAGAAACGCGTCTATGTGGATTGCTTCTGTATCTAGGACTGGAGAGCAATAGATTGGTAACCTTTTGGTCAACGAGGAGGCAAAGAGGTCTATGGTGGGTTGACCCCAAGTAGCCCAAGGACTCTTGCCCACGTCCTTGTGGAGGGTCCATTCCGTGGGTATCACCTGACCCCTCCGACTGAGACAGTCTGCCAAGACGTTCAAGTCCCCCTGGATGAATCTCGTCAACAGGGAGATGCCTCGATTTCTTGACCATAAGAGAAGGTCCCTTGCGATCTCGAGCAGCGTGAAGGAGTGTGTGCCTCCTTGCTTGGAGATGTACGCCAAAGCTGTGGTGTTGTCTGAGTTGACCTCTACCACTTAGTTTCGAAGAAGCTTTCGAATATCATCAAGGCCAAGTGGACTGCTAATAGCTCCTTGCCGTTGATGTGCATGCTCTTCTGACTTGAGGTCCACAGACCCGAGCATTCCCGACCGTCCAGGGTCGCACCCCAACCCAAATCCGACGCGTCTGAGAACAACACGTGGTTTGGGTTCTTGACTGCTAGGGATAGTCCCTCTCTCAGACTGATATTGCTGTCCCACCATTTCAGGCATGCCTTTACTGGTTCGGAGACTGGGAATGATACCGTCTCTAACGTCTTGTCCTAGTTCCAGTGAGAGGCTAGATGGAACCGGAGAGGCAGAAGATGTAGTCTCCCTAGTGAGACAAACTGCTCCAGGGATGAGAGAGTCCTTACGAGACTGTTCCAACTCCTGACTGAACAAACGTTCTCTTTTCAGCATTAGTTGGACTTCGAGCAGGGCTTGTTCTATTCGGGTGGCAGACGGAAAAGCCCGAAAAAACTGGACTGCGAATCTCCATCCCCAAATATAGAATAATCTGGGATGGGATCAGTTGGGACTTTTAGGTTGACCAAAAGTCCCAACCCCCTGGCCAGACTCAACGTCCAATGTAGATCCTGCAGACAGCGAAGACTGGACGATGCTCTGAGAAGCCAGTCGTCCAAGTACAGGGAGGCTCGGATCCCCGATAGATGGGGGGATTTTGCCACATTCCTCATGAGCCTCGTAAACACGAGAGGAGCAGGACTGAGGCCAAAGCACAGGGCTCGAAACTGGTACCCCACATTCCTGTAAACAAACCTCAGAAACGGTTGGGAATCCGGGTGTATAGGAATGAGGAAGTATGCCTCCTGAAGGTTGAGAGAGACCATCCAGTCGCCTTCCATTAATGCTGTCAAGACAGCCTGGTAGACTTCATCGTGAAGTTTGTCTTGACAATGAACACATTGTGCGCACTTGCCTCTTACGTACTCCTGCAGTGAACATGGCTGCCAGATCATTGGAGCCATCCCTAAGGGACTTGTTCCTGCAGAGAACGTGGCTGTCAGATCATTGGAGCCATCCCTGAAAGCCTAGTTTATGCATGACATAATTGTACAGCAAAACTTCAAACGCTCGAAAAAACTCCTAACAGGAGATGGTCTAGCTCTGAAGTCGACCATAAAATCTTGGAGCGTCTCATGGCCAGGCGCCAGGGAGAGTCTATGAGGTTTGAGAAGTCTATCTGGGCAGAGGCAGGAACTCCCAAGCCGAGAACTTCTCCCGAGTCATATCAGACTCTCGCTCTATAAGCCAGCTTAAAAATAGGGAAAGCAAAGGCTGTCTCCCCCAAACTCCTCCTGGTGATTAACCAGTCGCCTAGCAAACGTAAAGCTCTCTTAGAAGAGCGAGAGAGCACTAGCTTATAAAACAACGGCTTCGAAGAAGCTAGGCCTAGTGTAAACTCTGACGTTTAGGCGAACGAGGAGCAGCAGTTACAAAAAGATCCGGACAAAGATCCTTAAAAATCAGCATGATTTATTTAAAGTCCATAGAGGGCTGAGCAGCTTTAGACTCCTCTCCGTCTGACAGAGTCCTCAAGGGAATATCAGTAGGAGGGGGATCAGCAACTTCCTCATCTGAAGGAACCTTGTCCGACAATAGCCGAGTCTCAAGCAAGGGAGAGACCTGCCGTGGTGGCAATGCTTGACAAGCAGAGTCCACACGCAAAGGAGCAACAGTATAAGTCATGGACGCTATGTCATGTAACTGCTTAAAGGACTGACCAGTAACAACAACAGGTGCGGGAGGACGTTCGACGTCAACTCGAGACTGCCTTGACTGCTTAGACTGAGCAGTCAAAACAACTCTTGACTGCGGTGCTTGACGCTCAACGTCAAAACAAGTCAACTATGCTGGTTGGTGAACGTCCTGAACGTCAACAAGAGCAAGCGGCAGTGGCTGAACGTCCACAAGCGGCTGAGAGTCAACACGGGACTGCATCGAGTGAGGCTCTACAAAACACGATTGACGTGACTTTGTAACGTCAATGTCAACAGGACGAGCAAAGGCTTGTTTGGGCGGCTGACGGCCAAGATCTCGATCAGCTAAGCGGCGAGGATCATCGTGAACCTGCTCAACAGAATAGTCCTCCATAAGAGAGGCAAGCTTATTCTGCATGTCTTGCCGTACAACCCATTTAGGATCAACGGGAATGGTTGCGGTAAGAGACGAGGGTAACGTCTGTGACTGCAAAACCTTGCCTACAAAAAGACTCTCGGAGCCTGTGTTACGCTTTTGTTTAGGCGGCGAGCAGTCTTCCGATGACTGCATAGGGTCAGAGCTGTCCTAATGGTTAAAATCAGGACGCTGGACCTGTCCTGAAAGGACTGACTTTCGCTTAAAGGGTCTCGAAACCTTGTTCCACGGTTTCTTATGCGAAAAGCCTTCGGATGACGAGGAGAAAATCGTCTCGCTCGTCTTATGGTAGGGGCGGTGTTGATGAGACACGCCTGAAACCATAGAGGGAACGTCTGTTCGCTGATCAAGTCCTCTCGAACCCATAAGTCGTACGACATTACTTCTCCCCTGGGCTTGGGAGCTTGCAAGAGGTCTCGGACTAGGCGAACGACAGGCACGAACAGACGAACCCTCGGTCGCAACACTGATAACACTTTGCGCAATTATCACTTTATCACTACGATTTTCTGTTTTGCACTTACTTCACTGAAATCGAATTTTTCAACAATTCACATTAGGTATGAATAAAACTGATTTCTACCTGAAGCACGCAATTCTACCCTCTTCAAAAGGTTATACTGTAATTGCGAAATCAGTCGTATAATGTAAGCACATTAATACAAGCAAAAAACAGTAAACATATATTAAGATAAAAAGATCAGTGGCTGGGAAGGAGACTAAACACTAGTTCATTCAAAACTACGTTTTCAATCTCTCACCGTACAGTGCCTTGGGACGAGAATAAAAACTAAAAACGTTTTATCCTTTCTCCCCGTACAGAGACTAGGGACGAGAGTAAAAAACTGACTCGAGAACAACGTTACTTGCTTGGGACGAGAATAAAGATCGGAACGTTCTCTCTTCCTCTCTCTCTCTCCGTCTCTCTCTCTCTCTCTCTCTCTCTCTCTCTCTCTCTCTCTCTCTCTCTTGATTTCGCACCGAAGAGAAGAGCCCACTTATCTTTCGTCAATAAACAGGTTATTTGACCAAAGGAAAAAACTGAAAGGTTTTTCAATTAACAAGTTCCTTTAAAATAGTATTTAAAACATTTAAGTTTGAAAAAAGAATGAACAAAACGTCAGAATCGATTTACTCTTTCTGCAAAGTGAAACCGTGATTCTCTCTCTCTCTATCGTAACGATAGAGCGCAAACTGCGTAGCATAAATAAACTAAACGTTAGTTCATCTTTGAAACAGTACGAAGACTATTCAAAGAAAATCTTTCATAAAATATCTACTAAAAAATATTCATTTAATAAGTTTTAAATCATTTGCTCTGTAAAAGTTATTTACGATTGAAAGGGCTCAACGTTGTTTAACTTCGGTTTCCAAGTTAGGACCGCCTACTCTCGGATTAGAGGAGGAATAGGAAAGGTCGCATATAAACAAATCATTAAAATTTATCTTGATGTTTATTATAAATGGAAAGCTAATCGAAGAGGCCTAATAAAGGCGGTTGAGATATAAAATATATAGAGGAAAATCTATAATTAATTTATAACGTGATAAGATAATTGCTAAAAGCCTAAAACACACTTCCGTACTAAGGGAAGGGTCGGCCATTTAAAAGTCAAAGAAAGTCCAAAAAACAATCCAAAGTCATCAAAAATTAAATCTATCCAAAAACGAGTTCAAGATTTAAGTTGAAGATAAAACACCTGCACTGCGAAAGCTCAAACCAAAAGGAAGTACTTCACCAAATATGTTGAGAAAACTCCAGGTTATACAGCGAGTATTGATACGTCTTGTCGTTAAGGCCGACAGAGAAAAATTGGGTCTGTTTACATGTATATGCGGTATCTGGCCGATAGTTGGCGCTAGTGGGCACACCCGCAACCTTCATAGCGATCGCTCGCGAGTTTTTGTGTTTTTTCTGTCGAGCCGCCGGAGGCTCAGCTATTATATATTCACCGGCTAAGTTAAATATTTAAAATTTTGTACTACAATAATATTTTGATAAAAAAGAAACAAGTACAGGAAGACAGTAACACCGCACAGCATAGTTACCCATACTTATTAACCCTTTTACCCCCAGGCTATTTGGAAATTTCCAACCCTTAACCCCCAAGGGGTTATTTTTTTCCTAGGAGGATTAATACTACTGGAGATGCCCTGACTCAGAATTCTTTCCTGAACCCGTGAGGCCAGGGTTTGGCCAGATTCACACCTTCAGACTGTCAAATCTCGATCCCAAGTTAATCCTCCGACAGCGTACTGGTACTTGGTCTGTTTTACTCAGACCTTTGTTTATAGCCGATAGCTATTTTCTTGTGCTATTTTATTAGCGATGGTCCCTTCCTGTGATGCTTTATCAAAAAAAAAAAAAATAATATTAAACTTGTTGCTCAACTTATTGGTGAATCAGTTACAAACTCCTTGGAATAATGAACTACAGTAAAATCATTGACCTTTATAGCCGTCTATGGATGACATTGAACACAGCTTGTGATAATCTCACAACTGTTGTTACTGATTTTTGCCTAAAGGCAGGCAACTGATTTTTTTTTGTACAACCAAGAGCAGCACCGGAAGGAGCCATCGCTAATGAAAGCACAATAAGGGTTCCCGTCTCTAAACAAAGGTCTGAATAGAACTGACTACAAATTCAAATACAGTGACAGAGATTAACTTGAAGGATCATGAACTGACAGTTTGAAGGGTAAAAACCTGGCTTCCCTTAATCCGGGTCAGGGCATCTCCAGTTATTTTTCCTCCAAGTTTTTTTCCCAGCACATTTTGCAGTATATTTTTTTTAAATTGCTCCAACAGCCTTAATTTTTGTCATAGAGAGCTCAGGTTGGTCTCATTCTCTTGGAAAATGCCTGAATTTTCTCAAAAAATTATCAAAAATATGAAAAAAAAAAAAATTTAAAGCATTTTTTTTGCAAGGACGTACCGGTACGTCCATGGGGGTAAAGGGATGGCTTTTGTGAAACGTACCAGTACGTCCTTTGGGGATAAAAGGGTTAATGTACTGGCGAGTCGTTTTCTATGACAACTTATCTATGAGAATTAACAGAAAATGGAGCAAATTTAAAGGCGAACTTAGATAGATAAATACAGTGCATACAGTTCAGGTAATGTAATATATGCAATTGAAATACATTATTAATACACGGTCATAAAAAAATATGCACCGTACATAATATTGAATATACATGTACAGTGTATGCATTAAAAAAATGCATACTGTAAATAATAATTCCCCCACCATTCTCTCTCTCTCTCTCTCTCTCTCTCTCTCTCTCTCTCTCTCTCTCTCTCTCTCTCTCTCTCTCTCTCTCTCTCTCTCTCTCTCTCTCTCTTCTGTATGCCGGTGAGTGAGCACACTTGTCTGATCAGATAAATAAGCTGATTTAACACGGATAACAAAAGGCTATCGAGTGCAATATAGCTACAAGTTTTCGTGAATAGTCAGTGATTAATTTGAGGTCAGAAAAGTGGGATAAAATGTCAGCAGAGGATAGTTATCTTATGAATTACTAAAAATCTGATCAAGATGGCACTCTATAACACAGGCAGAGCTTGGAGGGACATTGCTGCAATCAGCAAAAATAAATTCCATGAGTTAGCAAAACAAGAACTAGACCATTTGGTAACAGAGGTTGCTAGTAACTCCAACCAGTGTGACGGAAAAATATTCTCAGACATATGGAAACAATATGATCCAACAAACTGCAGCAAGTCTGCGGAAAACATCAGCAAAATAATAGAAGAAATTCCAAAGACGATCCAGGTGATAAAGAGACTTATAAAGAATGTTTACAGCAATCAACACATCCCATAAAAAAACAATAAGAAGTCCAATATGGTGAATATGCTGATTGATGCGTTGGGAAAAAGAATGCCAAAATGGTGCAATACATGTAAGATGTGGTATTCCATTGTTAATCCACATGTCGTTACTTACAATAACGACATGGGAAATCAACTGTTATTGAATATCTATGTTCATATTGTATATGGAAAATGTTCTTTTATATTACATTGCGTTAAGTGGAAATGTGCAGGTTTCTGTACAAATGAAGGTTTTGTTTATATTTAATTGTAATAAGCATTGTTACCAAGGAATATTGTCTTGTGAATAGTTGTATAAGTGGTTAACAATGCGATGTAAGTTGTTTGAATAGTTTCGTTCGGTTTGCGTTGAATAGTTGGTTTCGTTCGTTTGTTGTTTTCTTTTGTCGTGAGCGAACGAAGCGGAAGTCGTGACTTTGAGAGAGAGAGCGAACGCATTATTTTTACGACAAAAGCAACAGAGCTAACGGCGACAGTTGCTGCCTGTCACTTCTCAACGTATGTAGTGTGGTTTTTGGAGAACTTAATCAGAGTGAGGAGGATTTCACTTTGATTAACGATGCCGTTCCTTCCCAGCATTTAATGAAGTGGATGAATTAGTCAACCGAAGTTTGGATGAGTATCTTATAATATTTAATTACCTTGAATGGGATAAATCGCTAGGGATATGCATATCTGTGCGTGGGATTCCGTGACTGGGTAAAATTAAATATATATATGTGGTATCGTGGTAATCCGAACTCGGCAAGAACTTCATATGAAACCAAGTAAGTAATAATTGGGGCAAAGGCTCAATAGAATATAGTATGACCATTTATCTTTGTAACACAACGCAATGAACTCCTAATGTAGAGAAAGGGTCTTGAGTTCTCTTAACGAATCTGGTAATTAGTAATTTTGTGAATGACTGAAGTCATTATATGTTGTTGCTTGTTTGACCCTAATAAGTAACAATACCACAACAGCTTATCAGGAAATGCGATGTATGCCATGTACCAACACATCCTACCTGCGCTGAAGTGCATCAAAAAATAAAAAATAAAGACACAAAGGTATCCTGCTCAACATGCTTAGTCTGGATAGGAAATATAATTAAGTCGAGACTGAATCTGCAAATAGTTTAAGAAGAAGAAAAAGAGAAAAATTAACAGGATGTGTGTAAGGATGCAGAGGAAATCATTGATACAACATATGATGCCATCCAAAAACAACAGTGGAACCTCTACATACGATTGTCTTTACATACGAATTTTCCAACATCCTAAGTAAAATTCGATCAAATTTCTGTCTCGACACCCGAAGTCTTGCTCCAACATACGACGTAGATCATACGCGTACGCGTAGAATTTTCTCAAAGCGTCGATCGTAGTTTCTTGTTTACGCCGGTAGACGGCAGCACATTGGAGGGACGCCAATCAAGCGTCGCCTTGATCAGTCCTCTCATCTCGTGCGCATCGTGTGGTTGTTCTCTATTTGCTCCGTTATTAACAGTGTTTTTTATCTTCCTTTTCTCACGTTTCATTTTTTATTTTACTTATAATCATGGGTCCTAAAAAGCTTAGTTTCGGTTCGGTTCAGGAAGTAGTAGTGGTGAGAAAAGGAAGAAGTTAATACTTTCAATAGAACTAAAACAAGAAATAATAGAAAAGCATGAGCAAGGTGTGCGTGCTAGCGATCTGGCTAAACAATATGGCCGGAATATGTCTACGATCTCGACGATCATAAAACAGAAGGCAGCCATTAAAGCAGTGAAACCATCGAAGGGGATCACCATTATTTCTAAACGTCGTAGCCTTACTCTGGAAGAGATGGAACGCCTTGTGTTGATCTGGATAAAGGACAAGGAGATTGTTGGCGATACGATCACTGAAACGATCATTTGTGAGAAGGCCAGTGCTATCTATTGTGACTTGAAGGCGGCGGGCTCTGGGGGTGACGCAGGGGAGAGTTCAACCGATGTTACGACGGAGGAATTCAAGGCGTCTCGAGGTTGGTTCTAGAAATTTAGGAAACGGACCAGGATTCATTTAGTTGTTCGGCATGGAGAGGCTTCAAGTTAGGACACCAAGGTTGCTAATGATTTTGTTAAAAAGTTTGAAAAGATCGTGGAGGAGGAAGGCTACGTAGAGCAGCAGGTTTTCAACTGTGATGAAACCGGTCTGTTTTGGAAAAAGATGCCTAGTCGAACATACATTACCGCCGAAGAGAGGAAAATGCCTGGACATAAGCCAGCGGGGACTGCAAAATAAAGCCGTTATTAGTATACCATTCCGAAAACCCTAGACCATTTAAAGCACATAGAATTAATAAAGACCTGCTACATGTTCTATGGCATTCTAATTCTAAGGCTTGGGTCACTAGGCATATCTTTGTGGAATGGGTAATTGTAGTTTTTGGACCTGGTGTCAAGAAGTACCTTCAGGAGAGGAATTTGCCTTTGAAGTGCTTGCTTTGTTTGGACAATGCACCCGCTCACCCCACAGGACTCGAAGATAATATCATCGACGAATACAAATTCATCAAAGTGTTGTATCTGCCACCGAATACCACCCCTATCCTCCAGCCCATGGATCAGCAAGTCATCTCTAATTTTAAGAAGCTCTACACCAAGCACTTATTTAAGCAGTGCTTTAATGTCACGCAAAGCACCAACTTAACTTTGCGTGAATTTTGGAGGAGCCACTTTAATATCGTGCACTGCTTAAAGATCATAGATCAGGCTTGGGAGGGAGTAACTCGTCGAACACTGAATTCTGCTTGGAAGAAGCTTTGGCCTGATGCTGTTGCTCCCAGAGATTTAGAAGGTTTTGGCCCCGAGCCTGGACCTGTGCTTGCCATCGAGGAAGACGTCGAAGAGATTGTATCCCTTGGCAAGTCCATGGGTCTGGAGGTCGATGAAGATGACATCACCAAACTCGTCGATGAGCATCATGAAGAGCTCACCACCGAGGAACTCAAGGAGCTGCAAGCCATGCAGCATGATGAGTTTCAAGCGCAGTTGAGTGGGTCGGAGGAGATCGAGGAGGTAGGTCACATCTCAGGTACGGCTGAAATAAAACAGATGTTGGCATATCATCAACACATGGTTGATTTCATGGATAATCATCACCCACAGAAACTTCAGGTTTGCCGTGTAGTTGCGCAGTTCGATGATATTTGTTTAACACACTAGAAAAATTTTCAAAAGCTGTACCAAGCAACTTTCTCTCGATAGTTTCTTTAATAAATCTACGAAACGGTCTAGTGATCATGATGAAGAGAAAGAAAGTGAAGCAAAGAAAAGTAAGACCGAATCGACTGAAAGTGATGCAAATTAAAAATAGAAAAGAAAAAAAATGTAAAAAAAAAAAAATATAAAATATAAAAATTAAAAAAAAAAAAAGCTAAGTTAGGTTAAAGTTCACGGTGTAAGTTAGAGTAAGTTATGATACGTTATCGCAGTTGCCGTCTCTACCTCCTCGCTGATCTTTCGTCTCCTCCTGCTTAGCAATCCCTACACCTGCGCTGGCCTGTCTCTAAGGTAAAGTGTTAATAAAAACCCCTTTTTTATTGATTATTTCTTTATTATTATTCTTTTTTAGATATTTCTGTATTATTCAATTGTATTAATGTTATGTGTCATTATGTGTAGCAATTTATTAAGGAGTTATCATGGGTTTTTAGGCTGAGGAACAAATTAAACAAATTACCATGTATTCTTATGGGAATATTTGCTCCAACATACGATCGTTTTAACATACGAAGCAGCTCATGTAACGAATTAAGATCGTATGTAGAGGTATCACTGTACTTACGAAGAAATAAATTATCAGATGGAAACAAATAATAAACCCAAGAGACTCTACCCGGACCTACATACTTTAAGGAAGAGCAAGAACAAGAAAAAAAAGAAAAGAAAGATATTCGTAGTTTGCAATTCACTGAAAAGAGGGAATTGCAGATTTGGCAAAAGATGTTACTACAAGCATCCAAAAATATGCCATATTTATGAAATATATGGTAAATCTGCGTATTTAGACGAATATGGAGACAAATGCAGAGATCTCCATCCAAAAATATGCAAGAACCTGAAAGAAGGAAAAGGATGCAAATTCAAAAAAATTGTCGATATATGTATCCTGCAACCATGAATGAAAGTCAGAAAACTCAGCAAACAGAAAAGAAAAATGAAACAAAGAAAGAAACAAAAAGCAAGCCGAGTATATACCGCACTTTGCACAAAAGGCCCCAAGATATGATGCCTTTCAACCCAAATATGCACTATTAGAGCCCAGCTATAAAAAATGCATCTATAATGCAAGAGGTTGGTGCAGATATGGGGATAATTGCAGGCATACACACAAAAATAAATACGAAGGCGAAAGAGCAAATATAATAGAAAAATTGTATTTTTTAATGGCAGAATTCCTGGAAATGAAGAAAAGAACATCATATCAGAACAGGAAGGAAGCATGGGAGAATCCATATTATTACCAATATTAAATAATGGGGATGAAACACAAACCATTATAGTGATGAATGCACAGGGTTTAGTCACGAGTAACTCTAAAAGGAAAATAGTTCTCAGAAGAACTAACCCAAATTGAAAAAATAGATACATCATATTGAATATGAGTGAAACATGGTATTCCCAAGAGACTGGCAGTGATGACCAGATAAAGGGCTTCCAAACATATAGATCAGACAGAACAAATAGGAACCGCAATATATGGAAGAGACATAAATCAAGGAAAAGTCTTTGAAAAATACAGCAACACAGAATGAGCATTGATTGCGGTAGAATTTGAATATGAGACTAGTGAATATTGTAGTTTACAGATCCCCAAATACTAAGGAGTTTGACATAATAATAGAAAAAATAGATGATATATGTAGAAACCATAAAGACTGGAATATACTCCTATCCAGAGATTTTAACTTTCCTTTCGTGGATTGGAAAGAACGGAATATATAAAAAAGAGAGTAATAGTAGCGCAGAAGATAAGAGGCAATTTGAAAAGCTTCAGGATATGCTATTAGAACATAATATGCAACAAATAAACCACATTCCAACAAGAAAAGACAATGTCCTAGATTTAGCATTTGAGATTGAGGTGAATTATGTTAAAGAAATCGGATTTTGAGCAAAGCGAAAAATCTATTTTTGGGTGATATGGCCATGTCATCCTGATGGAAGGTTCCTTTAAGCAGCTTTCTAAGGGATATTTGGCTAATGATACTCCCAGAGAATTACCCACAGGTTTCCAGAATTCTAACTCCTGGCGCGAGTATCCTTAATATAACTTTTAAGGATATCGCATATCAGGGGACGTATTTCTTGATAAAACACATGGCAATCTTCACCCCAAATAGATTTTTCACTTTGAGGGGGAAGAGTGGCGAAATTGAAGGGGAGCCGTTATCAAGGTTACCCGGTGGATCCCCTCCCAGTACTATGGCGTAACTATTCCTTGTTGCATTTAAGCATGGATATCCGCAGATAGAGTAGTTTAGGGTGGGGTCTTTCGTTACAGTTTTATACTCCTTTTCGAAAGAAGGGAGGGTCCATCAGGTCGACATGGCCATATCACCCAAAAATAGATTTTTTGCTTTGCTCAAAATCGGTTTTTTGAGCTCAGCCATGTCGTCCTGATGGAAGCTTACAAGAGAATTACTTGAAAATACTATATCTGTGGATTTGTATAAGTGCCTTTACTTTGAATGAGTTCCTGATATGGTCTCCTAGACCTTTATATATGTTCACAGCGATGGCCTCTGCACGAAGGACACGCTGCAGGTCGGTCTCCAACGACATGAAAGTACCGCACGTGGCACCCTGGCGCCCTGGACAGGTTCGCATGAAGGCAATCGTAGAGAGAAAACGCACACCTGAAAAAGAGAAAGCAAAATCAAAAGTCCAATGACAGTCCGGGGGAGAGAGGACACGTGTGATCTCCACTGAATCAAAAGAAAAAGTGGCGTCTCTCACTGCTGTGAGAGTATATATAGAGGCAGCTGGGTACTCCGCAGCTACCCCCAGCCAACCCGCTCAAGTGGTTAGGCAGGGTTGCCACCTCGCAATCAAAGTCTAATGGCTACCTTCCAGTTTTGCCAAAAGAGCACCCAAATAAATAACAGGTTTGTTAGTATGGGAACAAAAGATAATTGTGGTTTAGTAAAGCATTTTTTATTTTACGGGTAGTTTTAAATTTTTGGTGCATTTCATTCATCAACTATTACAGACTTAACTCTACAGTATCACCAAGTGTTGTTACTATACAATGCATGTTGTGGCGACTTGTTTTACAAGTCGTCTTATTTTGTACAGAAGTGGTGTTAATAATGTACAATTTTCATAAAATAGTATGAACTAAAATACCACGATCAAAAGCACATGAAAAGAATGCAGTGCAGTAGAGTGGTTTATCTAGTGGATTAGTTAGGTAATGGTCAGGGAGTTGTTTGTAGGTTAGGAGTAATCCTACCATAGGGTAGCAAGCATTCGCAGATTCTCAATCTTCGCGCCCGTCTCTGTTACTTAATCCCCATGAACATCAAGGTCAACTGTATTATTTGCAAATATTGTTACTATTGGAGGATATGGATGACTACCTGTATATATTAATGGGATATGACGAAATGGACCATTTTCTGTAATAATTATCCATAACTCCAATAAACAGATTATAATTAAGCATGTAATCAGCATTACCATTTCAAAACCTCTAAAATTGACCTTCAAAATAAAAAATTATGCTCAACATTTAGAAATACTGTATCATATTTCTACTAATATTTTGATACATACTATTCTGAATGTCATGGAGATGATTGAAAGAGGAAAGTAGGACATTGGGAGACCTCTGAGCTCTTGCCATATCACAGGTCTGATTGGGATGCCACTCTGCTTTACAATGATAACAGAAATATGTTCCACACCCTGGACGCTCACACTTCAATTTTGGGCAGCCAGCACACCCAGCTGCAACTACAGCATAGCTGAAAAAAATGGAATCCAAATCCAATATGTTAAATATATCATAGCTTGTGAATAAAATTTACATATTTCCAAACTAAAACTAATTATTTCAATACTCAAATAACAGAATTTGTATTTCTATTATCAACTGATGTTCATATTGCTTCTCTCTGGGAAACTCATTTTATCGATGTTTACCACTAAACTAAAGTATTTACCGTTTTCTTTCTTTTCAATAACTTATGCCTTTAATAAAGCAATGAGACGATCAAATAGTTAATAGCAACTACCTATGGGTTGTTCAAGCAACAACTTTCCATATTCAGTCTCAAAATCTAAACTATTTTCTATCATCTTCAAACCAGAAGTCAGTGGGGAGGATGGTGGGCATGTATATAAACTGATCAGGGGAGTATATAAATAATTGTTGTTATTAAAATTCTGTTTATTTCTAGGATCCTCCCTGATGTTCATATTACTGACTCCCACATTCTGATGGAATTGAGTAGCTAGTGGAGGAAAGAGCTAATTCATTTAAAGATTTAAAACAATAACAACAACTAATATTCAGACTCAAGTGGTCTTGAATATTGGTAGCAAATTATCATGAAATAAAATATGAAATACAGGAATCCAGATTACTTCCTAATTACAGTACCTATTCCCATAATGTAACCCAAACACCATTTCTTTACAAGTAAAATTAAGTAAAGAAAAATATAAACGTTCCAACAAAAATACAAACCATCATAGATCAGCACGAGCTGGTGCTCGGGCCATAAAAACTTTGAGCGAGGTGGCAGCCAACATCCAGGCAGAAAAGAGGGCGGGAGCCGCACTACCGTTACTATCCTCATACTCCTTAGTTCAACCACTTTTGATTTGCCCTTTATACGGAACAGATGTACAGTATTCCATTACCGCTTCATTTTCTTTTCACAAACTGCTCTTTGTTTATTTTCTTGTTTCTGGTGTGACTACGCTGCTTTCTGAGGAAGCTGGAAGCGAGTTTGTTCGGGCATGACCAACTTTGTTCGGGCATGACCAACTGTAGTTCTAGCACGTTCAGGAGCAGTTGAACCAAAGGAGGAAGAAGTCGCCCTCGAGCTCTGCCTCAAAGGTCAAGAAACCCAGACTTTCTTCTCCTTATACAGGAACCAAACCTCCTGCCTATGCTCATGTGGTCTCCTACTCCAGAGGATGAATGAGTAAGGGGGATATGCCTTTGACCACCAGAAGACTTTTAGGTCCAGAGGAGCACGTTACTTCCCCTGGAGGAGTGGACCCTTCCTCCTGTGAAAGGTACCCTCTTGATGTTCTTCGTGAGCTGTGGCAATCCTTGGGACTTTCGAGTTTCCATCAAAGGATCGGTTTCTGGAGGCGTTGAAGCGTGGGGCATAAGCAGGAGCTCCCATCTGCTCGGCCCTTCTAGTGCCGAGAGAGGGGAGTCCCTTCTCTCGTGCCCGGTGGCCCAAGCCTTTTCTTCCTCTGCAGATCCTCCTGTCCCTGAAGTGCTCCACACTGTCACTTTTGAGGGTAACACCTCGCTTACGCGCCCCTTGAAGTGAGAGTGCACACTGACCGTGCTCAACGCAGGAGGCGTACTTCGTTAGAACACCATCATGGCTGCGAATGATTATCCTTACTCGAGAGGACACCTCCTCGCGCTGTTCGTAAGTGTGCTCACGACTTGTTGCCAGCACCATCTAACTCTTCATTACACCACCACTGTGTATAAGGTCCCAGCAAGACACACTCGCTCGTCAACAG
Source organism: Palaemon carinicauda (assembly GCF_036898095.1). Taxonomy (NCBI): domain Eukaryota; kingdom Metazoa; phylum Arthropoda; class Malacostraca; order Decapoda; family Palaemonidae; genus Palaemon; species Palaemon carinicauda. The sequence continues at coordinate 158,908,457 of NC_090725.1, read as the reverse complement.
CAGATACCCAAGATGCCCACTGCTGCAGGTGATCCTCCTGTTGGGGTGGGGAGGTCGGTTTACAATTTCCCAGCCAACCCTCTCAATTCAAGCTTCATGTGCATCCAGCAGAGCACCCTCACCCATTTGGGAATTGTCTCGAGGTTTACATATGGGTTCCACCTTACAAGAACAACAAGTGAGTTTCCCTAGCCTTGCGCATATGCACGACCAATCTCACCAATACATAGTGAATACTTGCAAGTAAGATGCCACCTCTTGCACAAGAGTAAGTGCATGCACCTTCAGCAGGCACCCAGACAGCTACCCCTTGGGACCCCGACTCTGCATGGATTCAGGATACAGTACTGTCAAAATGGCCTTGGCAAATTGACCTGCTCAAGTTGTGATTTTTGCTTCATCAGTTCAATTTGATGAACCGGTTTCTACTCCTTCAACAACTAAGGTGTCTCCAAAAAGGACCCTACAGCTCCCTTTGACCTCAAGTTCCCACATGCACCCCATCTGTGCACATTTCCAGATACCAGAAATACCTAGAAATGAGAGCTGCCAGGGCTAAGCCTTCTGATCCTGACTCTATCTGGAAATGGCTTGGCCTAGTCCCAGTCACACCTCAACCGAGAAGATACTTTTTACCATAGGACTAGTAGGGGATCAAAATCTCTGAGAAAGATCTGATCTGTGGAGTCTCACAGGATCTCTCCAGTCAAATCAGATCACTCAGTCTCTCTCATTCTGCCCCTGGGACTTAGTTTCACCTCCCTGGAAGTCTCCCAGACCTCACAGTCCCCAGAATCTTCCTAACCACAATAAGTTCCCAGGCCTCTGGAAACTCCTCCAAAGGAGGCACATGGCATCTTAGCCTCCTTCACAGGCAAGTCCAGGAGTTGGAAGGATACAAACTCCATACCAGAGAATTGGGTATCGAGCCCATTCTTCATCAAAGAATTCAGCATGCCATGGCTGCTGCTTCAACTCCTACTCCCAGGCTTCATTCCCCTACTGAGTCATACAATGATGGCTATGACCCGGGACCTTTCCTACCTAATGATGGGATGACAGACCTGGAACAATACACAGAGAAGGCAAATCAGTTACCGGGGTTACGACCGGAACCGCTACCAGGGGGGGCACCTCAACACCACGAGTTTGGGCTACAAACTCCTCCATGGAAGGGGTACCCACAAGGCAAAAGCGCGCCCACAAAGACAATAACAAGGGATCCGGCGCAGGGGCCTCACCCGACGAAACAACGGGCTCAACAATCGGTTGTGGCTCGGCAACAGACTCATCTACGTCCCCGCCATGGACAGGGACTGGGGATGACCTTTGGGACTTCACCTGTACCAGAGTCGTCCTGGCAGAGGACGACTCTACCGAGGTTTCCCTCAACATAGTACGTTTCTCCTTCTTGGCCTTCTTCTTCTTCATCCCGACTAACTTCCATTGCCAGTCGGGCCAAACGACTCATTCAGGGCAAGTAACATCCTTCATGCACCTTTGTCCCCGACACGTGGAACAAAGGGAATGTGGGTCAACCTCTTCCTTGGACAAGTAAGAGCCACAAGCTTTCTCCGCAGAAGCCCCGGGCAACGACGATGAGCCTCCATCACAGGGCAATGATACACACAGGGAAAGAAAGGACACTGGAAAACACAAGGGAACATAGGGAACACAAGGAGACCACGAGGTCAGGGTCAGAGCGGGAGCGAGGTCGGGACGTTTGCACGTTGCGACCGACCAGCGAGAACTGAGGACCTAAGGTCAAGATGGCGGCCGGGTCCCAGCCGGGCATTGTGGGGGTGGGAATTGAATCATTTTGGTCGGAGCGGAGTGGTTTTATACCCCCTCCACCTATGAAAGTAGTTCGAGGTAAGTATCTCTTGTCGGAACAAACAGCGAATATTAATCTTTTCCATTGTTTTCATTTATAAGTTGATGACACTACCGTCTATGCTTTCCGGATCAGCTAATTACAGCAAACTCCCGAAGGATCTTTTCTATTTCCTTAAAGAAACAATTAATGCTTGAACTATCATTTTATCTTCTTCCCCACTTTTATTCTTACATTAAATGGTTGGTTACCTGATGCGACCTCTCCAATGCCTTCGATCAAAGGCATCCTCTTCCACTAGACCTCTTCTCTCCATATCATCCTTCACCTTATCTCACCACCTAATTCTCTGTCTCCCTCTTGCTCTTCTCCCCCTTACAGGTTCCTCCCAGGCCCTCCGCACTCCCTCCCACCATCCCCCCTTAACATGTGCCAACACCATCTCAGTCATGACACTTTTCAATCCAGCAATCTTTACTACACCAGCCATTCTTCTTATTTCATCTTTTTCCAATCTTTCAAACGGTGATATTACCATAAACCACCTTAGCATTCTCATCTTTGCTCTCTCAAGCTTTGCTTCCTCTTTTTGTCTTAAAGCCAAAGTTTCTCATCCGTACATCAACACTGGTCATGTTACTGTGCTATGATCTTGACTTTTACCTTGATTGGCATTTTCCTATCACATTCCACTCCTGCTACCTCCCTCCACTCTCCCCATGGTGCTTTTATCCTATTCTCCCCTTCAGCCTCACATACTCCCTCCTGGTTTATAGTAAACCCCAAATATCTAAATTGTTCTACCTGTTCTATAACTACTCCTCTACTTTCATGTATGGTTATTATGTCCCTACATTCCTTACTGCTAAGGCTTATCCACATTCACCCTCAAACCACCCCTTTCTAAAGTCTCTTGCCACTCTACCACTCTTCTCTGTAATTCTTCCTCATTTTCAGCAGTAATCACCAAATCATATGCATATAACAATGCCCATATCTCTTCATTTCTGATCCCTTCACTTGACTCATCCAAGACCAACACAAATAAAAATGGGCTTAAAGCTGACCCCTGATGTAATCCAACACTAACTTCAGTTTCAATTTCTCCAACGGCTGTTATTACTTTTGTCCTTGTTCTTATGCAAATCATCTCTACCATTCTAACCAGCTTCTCCAGGACTTTCCTCTTCCTTAAGCAAAAAAAATTTCAATTCTCTTGGTATTCTGTCATAAGCCTTCTCTAAATCTACAAAAGCAAAGAAGGGCTTCTGGTTTCCATCTAGTATTTTTTCCTGTAACTGCCTTACTATAAAGATGGCATCCACAGTCCCTCTCCCCCTCATAAATCCATATTTCTGATTCCCAATCTTTACAATCTCTCATCTAGTACCCTCTCTAGCACTTTCAAACCATGCTCTGTTAATTCAATTCCCTTGTAGTTATTTCATTCCATGATGTCACCTTTCTGCATAAAATGTTATTTTGATAATAAAATAAATTTTTGAATATACTTACCCGGTGATTATATAGCTGCAACTCTGTTGCCCGACAGACAACTCTACGGTAAAAACTCGCCAGCGATCGCTACACAGGTTGCGGGTGTGCCCAACAGCGCCATCTGTCATCCAGATACCCAGTACTCAATGTAAACAAAGACTCAATTTTCTCCTCGTCCCACTGCGTCTCTATTGGGGAGGAAGGGAGGGTCCTTTAATTTATAATCACCGGGTAAGTATATTCAAAAATTTATTTTATTATCAAAATAACATTTTTCAATATTTAACTTAGCCGGTGATTATATAGCTGATTCACACCCAGGGGGGTGGGTAGAGACCAGTAATATATGTTTACACTTTTATGAGCTAAGAGTTTTTATTTCATTTTAGAAGTTATCAAAATAACAAAAACAAAATAAATAGGTACCTGGTAAGGAAGTCGACTTGAACAATTACTCTGCCTTTTAAGTACGTCTTCCTTACGGAGCCTCGCGATCCTCTTAGGATGCTGATCGACCCCTAGGATCTGAAGTATCAAGGGTTGCAACCCATACAACAGGACCTCATCAAAACCCCTAATCTAGGCGCTCTCAAGAAATGACTTTGACCGCCCGCCAAATCAACCAGGATGCGAAAGGCTTCTTAGCCTTCCGGACAACCCAAAAAACAACAATAAAAACGTTTCAAGAGAAAGATTAAAAGGGTATGGAATTAGGGAATTGTAGTGGTTGAGCCCTCACCCACTACTGCACTCGCTGCTACGAATGGTCCCAGTGTGTAGCAGTTCTTGTAAAGAGACTGGACATCTTTCAAGTAAAATGACGCGAACACTGACTTGCTTCTCCAATAGGTTGCATCCATTATACTTTGCAGAGATATATTTTGCTTAAAGGCCACGGAAGTTGTTACAGCTCTAACTTCGTGCGTCTTCACCTTAAGCAAAGTTCGGTCTTCCTCACTCAGATGTGAATGAGCTTCTCGTATTAACAATCTGATAAAGTCTGACCAAGCATTCTTTGACAAAGGCAAGGATGGTTTCTTAACTGAACACCATAAAGCTTCAGATTGGCCTTGTAAAGGTTTAGTACGCTTTAAATAGAACTTAAGAGCTCTAACAGGGCATAAGACTCTTTCTAGTTCATTGCCTACGATCTCCGATAAGCTGGGGATATCGAAAGATTTAGGCCAAGGCCGAGAAGGCAGCTCATTTTTAGCTAGAAAACCAAGTTGTAGCGAACAAGTGGCTTTTTCTGACGAAAATCCTATGTTCTTGCTGAAGGCATGAATCTCACCGACTCTTTTAGCCGAGGCTAAGCATACCAGGAAAAGAGTCTTAAGAGTGAGATCTTTCAGGGAGGCTGATTGTAACGGCTCCAACCTGTCTGATATGAAGAATCTTAGTACCACGTCTAAATTCCATCCAGGGGTAGCCAAACGACGCTCCTTGGTGGTCTCAAAAGACTTAAGGAGGTCTTGCAGATCTTTATGTTTGGAAAGATCTAAGCCTCTATGCCGGAAGACCGATGCCAACATGCTTCTGTAGCCCTTGATAGTGGGAGCTGAAAGGGATCGTCCTTTTCTCGGGTATAAGAGAAAAACAGCTATTTGAGCTACAGAGGTACTGGTCGAGGATACAGAAACTGACTTGCACCAGTCTCAGAAGACTTCCCACTTCGATTGGTAGACTCTAAGGAAGAAGCTCTCCTTGCTCTAGCAATCGCACTGGCTGCTTCCTTCGAAAAGCCTCTAGCTCTCGAGAGTCTTTCGATAGTCTGAAGGCAGTCAGACGAAGAGCGTGGAGGCTTTGGAGTACCTTCTTTACGTGTGGCTGACGTAGAAGGTCTACCCTTAGAGGAAGACTACTGGGAACGTCTACTAACCATCGAAGTATCTCGGTGAACCATTCTCTCGCGGGCCAGAGGGAAGCAACTAACGTCAACCTTGTCCCTTCGTGAGAGGCGAACTTTTGCAGTACCTTGTTGACAATCTTGAACGGTGGGAATGCGTAGAGATCCAGATGTGACCAATCTAGGAGGAAAGCATCTATATGTATTGCTGCTGGGTCCGGGACTGGAGAGCAATAGATTGGAAGCCTCTTGGTCAGCGAGGTTGCAAAGAGATCTATGGATGGTTTTACCCCAAGTGGCCCAAAGTCTCTTGCACACATCCTTGTGGAGGGTCCATTCGGTTGGAATTACTTGCCCTTTCCGACTGAGACAATCTGCTATGACGTTCACGTCGCCTTGGATGAACCTCGTTACTAGGGAGATGTCTTGACCTTTTGACCAGATGAGCAGGTCCCTTGCGATCTCGTACAACGTCAGTGAGTGGGTACCTCCTTGTTTGGAGATGTACGCCAAGGCCGTGGTGATGTCCGAGTTAACTTCCACCACTTTGCCTCGAAGGAGAGACTTGAAGCTTTTCAAGGCCAGATATACTGCCAACAGCTCCTTGCAGTTGATATGCATGCTCCTCTGACTCGAGTTCCACAGTCCTGAGCATTCCCGACCGTCTAGTGTCGCGCCCCAGCCCACGTCCGATGCGTCCGAGAAGAGAACGTGGTTGGGAGTCTGAACAGCCAGGGGAAGACCTTCTCTTAGGTTGATATTGTCCTTCCACCAAGTCAGACAAGACTTTATCTTTTCGGAAACCGGGATCGAGACCGCTTCTAGCGTCTTGTCCTTTTTCCAGTGAAAAGCTAGATGGTATTGAAGAGGACGGAGGTGTAGTCTTCCTAGTGACACAAATTGTTCCACGGATGACAGCGTCCCTACCAGACTCATCCACAGCCTGACTGAGCAGCGTTCCTTCTTCAGCATCTTCTGGATGGATAGCAGGGCTTGATCTATTCTGGGGGCTGATCGTCTTGTTGTTCAGCAACGTCCTCATCAGAGGGTTCCTCATCCGAAAACTGATGAGGAAACGGCAACGGAGTGGGCAACGTCTGGCTCGCTGAGTCCGGTCGCACTGGTGGATGCGTGACGGAGCCGGACGCAACATCATGGAACTGCTGCACAGTCTGTGAACTGTCAACAACCATGGGTGCGCAAGGAAGCACAGCGTCAACCCGAGACTGTCTAGACCGTCTGGGTTGTGCAGTCAACACCCTACCGGGTTGCTGAGGTTGACGCACTGCGTCAAAACAAGTCACCTCTGCTGGTTGTTGAACGTCCTGAACGTCAACAACCACCTCCGAGCGTCGCTTAACGTCAACGTGCGGCTGGCAACCCACACTGGGTCGCATCGGTGGAGGAACCACCTCAACTGGCAGACGCGAGTAGGTTACCTCAGCGTCAACAGGGCGCACAACCGACCGGTTGGAAGGTTGTTGGCCAGAAGGTTCGGTAGCAACCTTCTCCGCATTAAAGTCCTCTATCAAGGACGCAAGCTTGGACTGCATGTCTTGCAGCAAAGCCCATTTAGGGTCTACGGGAGCAGGTGTGGCAACAGACGGGGTTAGCGACTGAGGCGGTACCGCTTACCATCCCTGAAAGCCTTGTTATGCATGACATAATTGTACAGCAAAACTTCAAAGGCTCGAAAACAGCTGTGAAGTTGACCTGTAAACAACTTGGAGCATCTCCTGGCCAGGCGCCAGGGAGAGTCTACGAGAATTGAGAAGTCTATCTGGGCAGAGGCATGAACTCCCAAGCCGAGAACTTCTCTCGTGTCATATCAGACTCTCGCTCTATAAACCAGTTTAAAAGAAGGGAAAGCAAAGGCTGTATCCCCCAAACTCCTCCTGGTGAAAAACCAGTCGCCTAGCCAACGTAAAGCTCTCTAGGAGAGCGAGAGAGCACTAGCTTAAAAACAACGGCTTCGAAGTAGCTAGGCCTAGTGTAAGCTCTGACGTTTAGGCGAACGAGGAGCAGCAGTCACAAAAAGATCCGGACAAAGATCCTTAAAAAAATCATCATGATTTAATTAAAGTCCATAGGAGGCTAAGCAGCTTTAGGCTCCTCTCCATCTGACAGAGTCCTCAAGGGAATATCAGTAGGAGGGGGAACAGCAACTTCCTCATCTACAGGAACCTTGTCCGATAAAAGCTGAGTCTCAAGCAAGGGAGAGACCTACCGTGGTGGCAATGCTTTACAAGCAGAGTCCACACTCACTGGTGCATTAGTAGCGGACCTGAACGCAACGTCATGTAACTGCTTGACAGTCTGTGAACTGTCAACAACTGAACTGTCAACCACAACAGGTGCGTGAGGACGCACAGCGTCCACTCGAGACTGCTTTGACTGCCTAGACTGAGCAGTCAAAACAACTCTAGAATGCGGAGGTTGACGCACAGCGTCAAAACAAGTCAACTCCGATTGTTAGTGAACGTCTTGAACGTCAACAGGAGCATCAGCAAGTGGCCTAACGTCCAAATGCGGCTGAAAAACCACACGAGACCGCATCGAGTGTGGTTCTAAACAACCTGACTGACGTGACTAAGCTACGCCAACGTCAACAGTAAGCACAAAGGAATGTTAGGTTGGCTGAAAGCCAGGATATCGATGAGATAAACGGCTAGACTCAACGGACTAATCGGCAGAATAGTCTTCCATAAGGGAGGCAAGCATATACTGCATGTCTTGCCATACAACCCATTAAGGATCAACGGAAATGGTTGTGGTAAGAGACGAGGGTAACGTCTGTGACCGCAACACTTTGCCAACAAAAAAAGACTCTCGGAGTCTGTGTTACGCTTTTGTTAGGCGGCGAGCAGTTATCCGATGACTGCATAGGGTCAGAGCTGTCCTAATGGTTGTAACCAGGATGCTGGACCTGTCCTGAAAGGACTGACTTTCGCTTAAGGGCTTCGAAACCTTGTGACAGGTTTCTTATGCGAAAAGCCTTCGGATGACGAGGAGAAACAACGTCTCTCTCGTCTTATGGTAGGGGAGATCTTGGTAAGATACACCCGATACCATAGACGGAAAACGTCTGTTCGTTGATCAAGGCCTCTCGAACCAATAAGTCGTTTGACATTACTTCTCCCCTGGGCTTGGGAGCATGCAAGAGGTCCCGGACTAGGTGAACGACAGGCACGAACAGACGAACCCTCGGACGCAACACTGTAACACTTTGCGCATATCACTTTATCACTTCGATTTTCTGTTTTGCACTTATTTCACTGAAATCGAAACTTTTACTGATTTCTACCTGAAACACGCAATTCTACCCTTCATTAAAAGATAGTAATTGCGAAATCAGTCGTATAATGCAAGCTCATTAATACCAGCAAAAAACCAGAAAACATATTTAAGATAAAAAAAATCAGTGGCTGGGAAAGAGACTAAACACTAGTTCATATAACTACGTTTTCAATCTCTCACCGCACATAGCCTGGGGACGAGAATAAAAAACTAAAAACGTTTTATCCTTCCTCCCCGTACAGCAACTAGGGACGAGAGTAACTCGAGAACAACGTTACCCGCTTGAACGGAACGTTTTCTCTCCTCTCTCTCCCTCCGTCTCTATCTCTCTCTCTCTTTCTCTCTTGATTTCGCACCTAAGAGAAGAGCCCAATTATATTTCGTCAAAAAAACATGTTATTTGACTAAAGGAAAAAACTGAAAGGTTTTTCAAATAAAAAGTTCCTTTAAAATAGAATTTAAAACATTTAAGCTAAGAAAGAATGAACAAAACGTCAGAATCGATTTACTCTTACTGCAAAGTGAAACCGTGATACACTCTCTCTCTATCGTAACGATAGAGCGCATGTTGAACGTCCTGAACGTCAACAACTGCGTAGCATAAATAAACTAAACGTTAGTTCATCTTTGAAAACAGTACGAAGACTATCAAAGAAATTCTTTCATAAAATATTACATTTAAAAAGTTTTAAATCCTTAGCTCTTTAAAAGCTAATTACGATATAAAGGGCTCAACGTTGATTAACTTCGGTTTCCAAGTTAGGACCGCCTACTCTCAGGAAAGGTCTATATAAACAAAACATTAAAATTATTTTTATATGTTTATAATAAATGGAAAGTTAATCGAAGAGGCCTAATAAAGGCGGAGAGATATAAAATATATAGAGGAAAATCCATAACGTGATAAGATAATACTAAAAGCCTAAACACACTTCCGTCTAAGGGAAGGGTCGGCCATTTAAAAGTGAAAGAAAGTCCATACTCTCTTTGTCACCATAATTAAATCTATCCAAAACGAGTTCAAGATTTAAGATGAAGATAAAACACCTGCATAGCAAAAGCTCAAAACTAGAATAAAGTACTTCACCAATTAGTTGTGAAAAAACTCCAGTTTAGCAACAGCGAGTAAGTACGTCTTGTCGATAGCTCGACAGAGAGAAAATTGAGTCTTTGTTTACATTGAGTACTGGGTATCTGGATGACAGATGGCGCTGTTGGGCACACCCGCAACCTGTGTAGCGATCGCTGGCGAGTTTTTACCGTAGAGTTGTCTGTCGGGCAACAGAGTTGCAGCTATATAATCACCGGCTAAGTTAAATATTGAAAATATAGATACCATTACTCTCCTCCTAGAGTATTCTTTAGGCATTATTTCCTCTCCCCATATTGCTCTAAAAAAATCCAGCATCCATTCTTCCCCCTCTGTAGCTAGTATCTTGACCATTTCAATTTGAAACTCTGATGGGCCTGGTGCCTTACCATTCTTCCTTTCACTCAATGAATGCTTCACTTCTGTACTCTGTATCTCCATTACTGTCTCCCCCACCCTTTGTGCTACTCCCAACCCGTCTCTCATTTTCAGTATTCAATAGATGCTAATAATATTCTCTTCATTTCCTCTTAATGACATCATCCCTATGCAATATATTTTAATTTCTATCCCTGATGACTACCAGTTGCCCCAAATCCAATCTTTGCATTTTCCTCAAGCTTGAAATCTTAAATATCCTTTCTCCTTCCTTTGTTCTTGGCATTTCATTCAACTTTCATTTAACTATCCTTTCATCATAGAACTGTAAATAGTTTTAGAAATAATTTCCTCTCATATTACTTACAGTCGTGTTTAATGGCATTTCAAAGTTAAATTTTGGACATGCTAGCGGGTTTCATACCGCAACTGACCGTGCTTGCTTTTCATTTTTTTTACATTTATTTGCTGTGTTTGGATTGTAATTATTTTGTGAACTTACCAGCCATTTGATCGGTAATTTGTAACCAAGATTATCATTAATTTTATAATTATTATAGAGTAAACTTTGTTTTAATTTTGCAAATTATAATTATTAGATTAGGGTTGTTTTGCCTACACAGTTAATACAGCGACTAACTTGGTTTTCTTAAGGGGGCTGGCCAGCTAATGTCATTTTTTAAGTTCAGGACTTTGACATTCATACCACTTAATAAGGTGACATAGGACATCTCAAAACTGCATAGGATTTTTGCCTCTAACCTTCAGTTTCGTGACGCCAGGGCGATTTATCCTGAAAATTAGTGTTTTTCTAATTCTATATCCTCCCTTGATACTTAATATTAAGACCTGGGATTTCTACCCTAAATAGACCTGATATAGATCTCCAATCAAATGAAGTTTTTTTTTCTTTCGAAAAGTCCTTTTTTTGCTAGATATGAATTTTTTCATTATGGTAAAATAGAAATCTCTAAAATCAGGAGAAAAAATTAAGAAAAAAATATGAAACATAAATTGGAAAAAAGGACATTTTATTGATTTATAATGTCTTTCAAAGTTATATACCAAATTTCAATGCTAAATCTTTAAAACTAAGGGAGACGATAAATTTTGAAGGTCAATAAGTACAGTATAGTTTTGAGATACGGGCATTCAAAGTTTTTTTTTTTTTTTTTGTATTTTTACAAAGACAATTTTAATAAATCAAGATTATTATGAATTTTATGTTCCTTTTTTTGGATATTAATAAACCAAAACTAAGTTATTTACAGTGGAACCTCTACATACGATCTTAATTTGTTCCAGAAACTGCTTCGTATGTTAAAACGATTGTATGTTGGAGCAAATATTCCCATAAGAATACACTGTAATTTGTATAATTCGTTCCACAGCCCAAAAACCTACAATAACTCCTTAATAAATTACTACATATAATTACACATAACAATAACATAATTACATAATATGAAAGAAAGATGTAAAAAAGATAATTATAAAGAAATAATAAATAAAAAATGTTTTTTTATTGTTACTTTACCTTAGAGACAGGCCAATGCAGGTATAGGAGGAGACCAGGAGAAGATGGACGATCAGCGAGAAGGTAGAGATGGTGACTTTAAAAAAGTCCTCTCTCTATTTCTGTTTCTCTCTAAACAAAGCATTAATATGTTCTTTAAGTAAAATTCTCTCTCTCTCTCTCTCTCTCTCTCTCTCTCTCTCTCTCTCTCTCTCTCTTGTTCTTCACTGTTAGAGACGTCTATTAATTTTTTCTGAGAGAGAGAGAGAGAGAGAGAGAGAGAGAGAGAGAGAGAGAGAGAGAGAGAGAGAGAGAGAGAGAGAGAGAGAGAGAGATTAGACAAAAATGTGTTTAGAGTGTACATATTTTTAACAGCATCAACGAGTTGAAAGACAATTAAATGTAACTAAAAAAGCAATATCATCAAATCTGAATTCCTTTATTAACTAAAACAAATATAGATACAAACACACTCGTGTGCGTATGCACAAACACACAAACACACAAGTGTGGGAATTCCTAGCAGGAGGAGACACGATGACGAGGAGGTAGAGATGGTGACTGCGATAACGTACCGTAACTTACACTAAGGAAAATTAAATATAACTTAGCTTATTTATTTTTTCTTATTTCTATATTTCATATTTTTTACACTTTTTTTTCTTTTTGATTTTTAATTTTCATCACCGAGTTACGGTACATTATCGCAGTCACCATCTCTACCTCCTCCCCGACCGTCTGTCTCCTACTGCGTAGCAATTCCTACACCTGTGTGTGTGTGTGTGTGTTTGTGCATACGCACACGACTGTGTTTGTATCAATATTTGTTTTGGTTGAAAAAAGAATTCAGGTTCGCTGATATTACTTTCGTAGTTACATTTAATTGTCTTTCAACTCGTTGACACTGTTAAAAATCATATGAACTCTCTCTCTCTCTCTCTCTCTCTCAGAAAAAATTTAATAGAAGTCTCTAACACTCTAACAGCGAAGAAGAACAAAAAAGAGAGAGAGAGAGAGAGAGAGAGAGAGAGAGAGAGAGCGAGAGAGAGAGCGAGAGAGAGAGAGAGAGAGAGAGAGAGAGAGAGATTTCATTTAAAGAGCATGTTAATGCTATGTTTAGAGAGAAACAGAAATAGAGAGAGGACTTTTTTAAAAGAGCTTGTTAATGCTATCTTAGTTTTCTTTACTTCACTTTTTCCTTTCTTTCTGTTTATCACGCTGGCCTTTCTCACAAATGATCGTTGCCAACCATCTCTCTGTCTTTTATCCCTATCAACAAAAGGCGTTCAATCTCTTCCAGGGTATTGCTACGTCGACTTGAAATAATGGTGATCCCTTTCGATGGTTTGACTGCTTTAATGGCTGCCTTCTGCTTGATGATTGTTGAGATCGTAGACCTATTCCGGCCATATTATTTAGCCAGATCACTCACATGCACATTACTCTCATGTTTTTCTATAATTTCTTGCTTCAATTCTAATGAAAGAACTGCCTTCTTCCTTTCCTCACCACTACCTGTACTGGAACTTAGCTTCTTAGGCACCATGATTATAGGTAAAATCAAAAAGGAAATGTGAGAAAAGGAAGAAAAAAAGCACTGTTAATAACAGATCGAACAGAGGACAACCACACGATACACACAAGAACAGAGAACAGAGCACTAGCTGCTCAATGGCATCCCTCCCATGTGCTGCCATCTACCAGCGTAAACAAGATCTACATTGGATGTTGGAGCATGACTTCGGGTGTCAAGACAAAACTTTAATGGAATTTTAATTCGGATGTTGGAACAATCGTATGTAGAGGTTCCACTGTATAATAATCTAATCATAAGTGAAGATCCATTTGCTCAATATTTTGCTTCTTAAGGCAATAACGTCGCCCCTCCATAATATGAAAGAAAGATGTAAAAAAGATAATTATAAAGAAATAATAAATAAAAAAATTTTTTTATTGTTACTTTACCTTAGAGACAGGCCAATATTACCCACTTCTAAACTCTCATCATAACAAATTTTCTTCTTCCTTATGTTAGCAAGATGTTGAAATTGTCTTTTCCTCCTCGGCACGATGAAATTCTTGCCAAAAGCGAGAAAAACAGACAAAAACAAGTGAATGCCTGGGTCAAACTCAAATATATACGCTCTCTGAGGTTTGCAATAGGACTGAAGGCCGAAGGATGTAATTACCATGTAATACATCATCTTGTGACTTGTGGAATCTATACAGATGCCATTGCTCACAATTTGTTTTACATTGAAATGTAAAAATTATCAAAATTTACGATAACAGAAGAAATACTGCATTTTCTTATAGGAAACAATGTTTTTGTTTTATTGCGTTAATTCTACTAATTACCCTGTACTGTAACAATGAAAGTAAGAGGAATTTTGACAAAATATTTCATATACGCATTCTCCATTGTCATACTCAGCTAAGTGAATTTTTTCAGGAATTTATGTTTTTCTTTATATACCCCCTTAAATTGGCATTCCGGCCGTGACCCATAATACAGTAACATCGTTTCCTTTTATTCATAAGGGGACACTACAGCACTGAAAATATCGCAGTGGCATTTTAATTTTTCATTTTTGTTACTAACTGAAACGAAATATACTTTTTGACCCGTTGCTGTTAATAATACAAATTAGTTGAGGTATTCTTTTAGTGTACTGTATATTAAGCCTTGTATTGGGAAACAAGTGAACTTTGGTGAGCTCAAACGTATCTCATTGTTTATAAGGGAAGTCAACGGGAAAACTCACTTTGATGAATAAATTTTCGCCTATCGAAAGTTTCTTCAGGAACGGAAATATTTTGCATAACAGGGCATTGTTGTATATCTTATATTCAATATTGTCAACCATTAGCATATTGAAGGTGTTACTTACATACAGGCATGAACAACAGGTGTCACTTTTCATTACACTTTTTGTACAGTATATATCCAGGATACAACCTAAATTGAAATTACAAGAAAAATATTCCATCGGCAAAATCTGACTTGAACAGCTAGGCCACTTGCACTTGTAAGAGCCCATTCTTAAAGAACATAAATATGATCTATAGACACCTACCCGCAGTATGGGGCTAGACACCGTGTATAAGGATCCATGGGAAACAAGTGAACTTTGGTGAGCTCATTCGTATCTCACTGTTTACAAGAGAAGTCAATGGGAAAACGTACTTTGATGAATAAATTTTCTCTTAACGATCGTTTCTTCAGGAACGGAACTATTTCGCAAAAAGGGGTATTGTTGTATACCTTATATTCTATACTGTCAATCATTAGCATATTGATAGTGTTATTTACATACAGGCATGAACAACAAGTGTCACTTTTCATTACAGTACAACCTAAATTGAAATTACAAGAAAAAAATTCTATCTGCAGAATTTGACTTGAACAGCTAGGCCACTCGTACTCTTAAGAACCCATTCTCAAAGAACAAAAATATGATCTATAGATACTTACCCACAGTCTGGGGCTGGACACCAACGTGTATCAGGATCCATGGACAGCACCCTTCGAAGCATAAAATCTTCAAACTTGTACGATAATAATGCATTGTCAACAATCTGATGAATATCTGAACAAAAAGGGGAAAAAAGCTCAATAATAAATTCTAATTATAATCTGTAATCATATATTCTAATTATAATCTATAATCCAAAAAATTAAATCATCAATTCCAGGGGGGTAAAATATATTTTTTTCATGAGTTCACAACAAGAAATCTTCTTGACTAACCAGTAGGATGCATGAGTTCATGACATTGTGGACAGCTAATATTCACTCTTGATTCACTTATTTCCACTTTTAGATATTGTTTGAGACACTGAAGACACGCAGAATGTGGACAGGAAATTAGATGTGGAAACGTATCCGCTGCAACCTCTTGTAAACATAGTGAGCATTCTCTGACACCACCTTCCCCTAGTACACCATCTGTTGTTAGGTTACCATATGTTCCACCACTACAACCACCATTGCTGCTGTTACTCCCACCACAAGCACCCTACATAGAATGAAAATCAAAATTTTAAAAACCAATTCATATTTTTTCTAACAATACAAACCAGAGTCCTTTAATAGAAGTACAATTTCAGCAAAGCTGGAAATGCGGCTCTTACAATTTGTAACCAGGTGTTGGTAGTTACTGGCAGGTAGAGAATCCCCACCTCATGCCAGTTCACCGAGTTGCCACTTTTGCCTTCACCTAATAATTGCAGGATAAATGAGGTGGGACGTTAAATTACATGAGTCAGGTTGGCATAGTAGGAAAAATGCAAATTATTTTCAAGATTTGAGATTTGTTCCTACACAAATATAGACATTCATCCTTTAATAGAAAAAATTACCCTTAGGAGAAAGAAAGTTCCTATGAACAAACTGGCTGATATAAAATTCTGGGATTTCTAAATACTTGAACCTGAGGTGTGCATAGTGCTGACTCCAGTCTCGACTATTGACCTAAAAGTGTTTAGGTGATTGGTTAAGCTTCTGTCTTTATGCAGAATGCCAATAGAGGAACCTACAGTATATCCCTACTAAAGTATACTGTCAAATGTAAAGCTAATACAAAGCAATGGGTTTACATTTATAACGATCCTATCCCTTGTCAGGCATATCGGTGAAAAATAAATAGAATGAGACTTGCTATGGTAGTTTACCTGCACTGCATCAGGGGTTTGTTCCATTAACAAAATAATTCAACTATTGCACTCCAAGGAAGGGGAAATTAATGTAAAATTTGGGAGTAATTTATAATTTTCCTAACTATACAATATGACTTCAGTAAGGCTGGGAAACTGCCGTTGTGACTTTTAATGAGATTTCATCAAAAATGTAGGTTGTTACCAGGCGAGTGTGGGGGCGCACCAGACCAAAAGCCCCACCATCCTCCTCTCACTACAAATTACTTTCAAATTTGTCATTTGTTCAGACAAGAATACAAACCCTCGTTCATTACATCACCCTAGGGTGGGTGGGAATAACTTTTCTAACTAGCTGGAAATCTTTCCTCAGGATTTCTACATTCAACCATGATATATTATATATATATATATATATATATAATATTATATATATATATACACACACATATATATATATATATATATACATATATATACATATACAGTCAGCGTCAAAAGTTGTTTCGGGCACCCCAAAACACCCCCACTCACTCACAACAGCGGTATAAAAATAACAATAACATCCTTATAAAAAAAAGAAAACAAGAATATATTTTGATGGCGTACTAACCTAATATTAATCAATAGCTGGTGTGCTTCCCCTTCCTCTTCAGTGTCTCCCTCAACCGTTTTGGCAATGAGTTTGCAAGATTTTGCAGCATGGATGGCTCGAAGGTGTCCCACGTGCGCTGAATGGCGGCCTTGAGTTTTCCCAGGGAACTCTTGTCTTCCTCCCTTATCTTCGCCTTTATGATGGCCCAAAAGTTCTCAATGGGGGAAAGATCGGGGGAATTACCAGGCCAGTCTTCAATAAAGTCTATCCCACAATCCTTCAACCACGTTATAACACTTTTAGCTGTGTACGCAGTAGCCCCGTCCTGTTGAAAAATAGAGGTTCCCGTCTTCTCAAAACTCTCTTCAAGATGGTCGTTCAACAACTCATAGTACGTGTACTGGTTCACACTCGTGTTCTTATCTAGGAACTCAAGTGTTCCTAAACCCCCATAACCAAAACACCCCCACACCATAACATACTGGGGGAACTTGCGGTGCTTGGCAACCTGATTGTCTGCGAGCGTGTTCGTCTGGGGCCCCCTCCACACTTTGCTTCCACTCGTGTCCGAGACAAAAAAACTTGCTTCGTCACTCCACAACACTTGTTGCCACTTCTCCAAAGGCCATTCTTTGTATTTCTCAGCAAAAAGTTTCCGGGCGATCACTTGCCGCTTGCTGATGTCGGGTTTCCTAGAAGGGTTCGCTTTCTTGTACCCGAGGTCCATACTCAACCTGCGCTGAACGGTACGAACAGACACGTCCCCCAATAACCTAGGATTCTCAAATTTTATTTTCTTTGCTGAGGTTGAAGGTACAGCATCAACCTGTCGTTTGACAATTTTCAACGTGCGCTCTGAAAGCTTTCGGGGCCTTCCACTCGCCTTTTTGTGATGTGGCACGTCGGCACTACCAGACTCCTTAAACTTCCGCACAAGGTTTTGGATGGTTCGCGGATGAACTCCTGTCTGTCGGGCGATATCTCGTGTTGGCAAACCGATTTTGTGACACTCAATAACACGCACTATATCATCATGTGAAGTTTTAGGTCCTGGCATGATTACAAATAACACACAGCACAAAAACACAAAGCACACCACGTGACAAAGAAGAGGGAGCGCGTCGCAAAAACTGAGGAAAACCGACCTGTATGAAGTCAAGGCCAACACTGGCTGGGTCGCTGTTGTTTCCCTGAGCCGCCCAATGCGTACAGGTAAGTTGCCAATTAGTCAATTTCTCCCGGCCAATTTTTATAACGGATATAGAGGGTCCTGCTGAAAAACGACATAAGTTGTTTCGCGAAATAAAATCGCGACACAACTTATATCGCTGACTGTATATATATAATATATATATATACATACATACATACATACATACATACATACATACATACATACATATATATATATATATATATTATATATATATATTTTATATATATATTTTATATATATATATATATATATATACATATATTGTATATATACTGTATATATACTGTATGTATATATATATATATATATATGTATATTATATATATATACACACACACACACACATATATATATATATATATATATATTATATATATCATAAATTTTAAGTAATTTGTATTTTTCCTAACAGTACTTACCTCGAACTGCTTTCTTAGGAGTATCTGGGATCTCCTCCTATCCGACCAGAATTTTGTGTAGTTTACCCTACTCCCATTTTCTATGCGGGGCATTCTCTGGCGGAGTGATACGCGCTCAGAGACGACCCGGGGTCAGAGAGCATGCTTGCTCAGGTCTCGATCTCCAGTAAGTTTTGTCAGATAGATTTCTATTAAGTCCTGTAAGGAACTCGCGGTAGGATGGGCGGGCCATAACCGGAAAGTAGTTCGAGGTAAGTACTGTTAGGAAAAATACAAATTACTTAAAATTTGTGATTTGTTCCAACACGGAGTACTTACCTCGAACTACTTTCTTAGGAGACTTATACCTTAGGAGGTGGGAGTGTACCACAGGACCCAGAGACCATGATGAGGAGAGAAAAGGGGGGGAACCTAGAGAAAACAAGAGAAATAGGGAAAACTACCCAAAAAACTATCTTAGTGTCTAAGTAACTCACCTTTGTAAAAATCTTCGGAGAAGTATCCATTCACTGACAATGTATGCCCTGGCAGTTAAAGGGTTTAGTGTCATTTCAGGGATGGTAATAAGGGAACAGGGGGTAAGGAAGGAACCTGTGTCTCTTGGATTTACTACCCGTGGTTACCCTGGGGCTACACCTTTAAATCTTTTGAAGCGCTGAAATGACGGGACTGAGAGAGAATCCGTCCAAGGACCTCCTCGAGCATTCCTTCAAGTAGTGAGCTGTGAAGGTTGACTGATTGGCCCAAGTACCCGCCCGCAGGATTTGGCTGACTGCCATGTTCTTCTCAAAGGCCAACGAAGTACTCAGACCTCTGATGTCGTGGGGTCTAGGCTTACCCGGAATAGGAATCCCTGCACTACTGTAGGCCCTCATGATCACTTGCCGTAGCCAGAAGGAGAACGTGTTTTTGGAGACTGGTTTCTTCACTAATCCTGAAGAAACGAACAGACTCTTGATTTCGGGTCTAAGTCTGTCTGTCCTCTCCAAATACTTCCGTACTGCTCTGACAGGGCACAGCCGCAAGTCCTTCGGGTTGTCTGAACGTGGGATTGCCGGCACCGAGAAGCCTTCAAACTTGGGGTCCCAGACTGCTGGGTTCTGGGTCTTGGCCACGAAGGATGGGACGAACTTGAAGGTAGCTTCACGCCAGCCCTTCGAGTGTGACACCTCGTATGAATGAAGCTCCCCTACCCGTTTTGCCGATGCCAGTGCTAACAGAAAAACTGTCTTGAGGGTGAGCTCCCTGTCTAAGATGTCCTTTAGGGGTTCGAAGGGAGTTTCTGACAGCCACGTCCCACTGGGGCACTCTAACCGCTTGAGGGGGGCATGATTGCTCGAAGCTCTTGATGAGCATCGAGATGTGTCTGGAGGAACCTAGGTCGATGCCCTTCAGGAGGAAGACTGGTCCCAGGGCAGCTCAGACTCCTTTAATGGCTGGGATGGACATATTTACCTCGTCCCTGAGATAGACTAAGAAGTCAGCTATCTCCGGGATGGAAGCTTTCAACAGCTTGATGTTCTTCGTGACGCACCACTTCGTGAAGGTAGCCCATTTAGCCTGGTACACAGCGGCTGACGACCGTTTCAGGTAACCCGACATCCTCGTTGCGGTCTTCGCCGAATACCCTTCCTTCCTTAGGAGACGCTCGATAACCTCCACGTGTGAAGGCAGAGGGACCGAGGGTTTTCGTGGAACCTTTGAAAGCGTGGCTGCCGGAGAAGGTCTGACCTGTCCGGAAGGGGCCAAGGTGGAAGGCGCGCCAGTTCCTTTAGATCCGCGAACCACTCTCTCTCCGGCCACCAGGCCGCTACCAAAGTCATCCACAGGTTGTCCGCTCTCCTCAACCTGTTGCGGACTTGTCTGAGCATTCCGAAGGGAGGGAAGGCGTAAACGTCGAGGTTGTCCCAAGGATGCTGGAAGGCGTCCTCGAACGCCGCTTCTGGATCTAGCACAGGAGAACAAAACACGGGGAGCTGTGCGTTCAGCCTTCTGAATCAGAGTCTTGGCCACTTCTGGGTGCAAGGACCACTCGGACCCCACCACTTGACCCATTCTGCTGAGGCCATCGGCCAGGACGTTCCTCTTCCCTGGAATGAACCTGGCCGAGATCTTGATCTGCTCCCTTTCGGCCCATTCCAGGATCTCCAACGTGAGGCCACACAACTCCCTCGATTTTAGTCCTCCTTGCTTCTTTATGTAGGCCACCATCGTGGCGTTGTCGCACATCAGTGCCATGGTGTTTCCACGGAGCTTCTGAACGAATTCTAGGCATGCCCTTTGCACTGCCATCATTTTAAGTACGTTGATGTGCAAGATTCTTCTCTTCGGCTCCCCATCTTCCTCTCGCTGTGCTGTCGAGGAGATGAGCACCCCAACCCTCCTTGGATGCATCCGTGAACAGGAGAATCTCCGGAGGGTCGGCCGCGAAGGCCATCCCCTTAAGGATGTTCGATGTGTCGTGCTACCAATCGAGGACCTCCTTCGTTTCCGGGGACATCGGGACCACCTTGTGCGGGGAGTCTCTCTGGTTCCAGGCCTCCTTCAGGTTCCACTGTACTCCCCTGAGTTTGAGTCTCCCCTGTGGAACTAGCTTCTCCAATGACACGAGGTGACCTATCAGTCTCTGCCAGTCCCTGGCTTTCCTGGGCTGACCCGACAGGAAGGGCCGTAAGATCTGGCTCAGGTTGTCCAGTCTCTCCACGGAAGGGAATGCTCTCGCCAACCAGGAGTCCAGGACCATCTTGAGGTAGGTCATCCTGGTGGAGGGTATCAATTGGGACTTCTCCAGGTTGATGGTGATACCCAGGACGTTGCAGGACTGCAGGAGTTTCGCGCCTTGCCCCCTCAGTACTTCCCTTGAGGCTGAAAGCAACAACCAGTCGTCTAGGTACTGAATCAGGCGGATGCCCTGTTCGTGCGCCCAGGCTGAGACTGTCGCGAAGACCCTCGTGAAGACCTGAGGGGCTGTGGACAGACCGAAGCAGAGGGTCTTGAACTGTAATGTTTGGGTACCCCATTTTACCCTTAGGTACTTCCTGCTGGAGGGGTGGACAGGGACCTGGAAGTATGCGTCCTTGAGGTCTATGGCATTATGAAGTCTCCTTCCCTCAAGGCCGCTAGGACCGACTTCGGAGTGTCCATCTTGAAGTCGGTCTTGCACACGAACCTGTTGAGGGCTGAGAGGTCTATGACCGGTCTCCAGCCCCCTGTCGCTTTCTCCACCAGGAAGAGTCTGCTGTAGAACCCTGGACCTGGGTTCTTGACTGGTTCAATTGTCCCTTTCGCCAGCATAGCAGAGACCTCTTCTTGCAGGGCCGTCCTTCTCAAGGGGTCCTTTGGTGCCAACCATTCCGCCTGTAGATCTGGTATCAGAGGTAGGGGTCCACCAGGAAGGGCAACCTGTACTCTTCTTTCAGGACTGTCACGGTCCACGGGTCCGATCCGTGGTCCCGCCATGCTTGCCAAGAATGTTTGAGGCATCCCCCAACCTGAGGCTTCGGCAGGAGTAGGGGACCTCTCTCCCTATCTCCTTCGAGAGGCGCGGGCCGAACGACCTCTTCTGGCGGCTGAATAGGAGGGCCTGAATGCTGACTGCGCGACCGACGTTCCCCTACGGGAGGGCTGCTAAGGTTGCTGCCAGGATGTAGTAGGGGCATCTCTCCTGGGCTGGTTAGGTGAGGCGCGAGGAGGGAGAGGGACGTCAGAAGGTGCTCTTCTATGGGTGGGTCTTCTTGTTGGAGGGGACCTGGGTTCCCCCACATCCTTTAGTTTCCTCACCCTCTCCACCGTCTTTTCCACTTCCTTGAGGGGGAAAACTGACTCGTCCCACGGTGGAAGGCTCCTCAGGGACCTCGCTTCCCTGTCAGGGAGCCTCCTTACAAGCCTGCTGAGCACTGTGTCCCTTTTTCTCCGTATCCAGTTGGCGGTTTGTGTTATAGACTGATAGGAAAGGAACTTCAGGGCCTTACCTCCCAAGCTAATCAGCTCCTTCAGCAAGGCCTGATTTTCCGGGATTGCGAGGACTGGAACCCTACCAGCGTGGAGGCCCACCAATCCAGCCACGATGACACGTGAATCAAGTCCCTGGACAGCTCCTCCATCATGGCAGTCTCCGTGGGGGAGAAACAAACCGGGGCTGTGGTAGCCCTCTCCTCTGCTGCGCCCTGTCCTAAGATGGCGACTGCTGGTTCCACTGCGCAGGCCCCCGCGCGGTGTCCTTCCGGGAGGTAGAACCGGGACTGCGTCTTCAGGCCCTGGAGAAGTCTAAACGCGCTCTGGTTCTTGGGGGCTTCCGCATGGTTGGCACGACCTTGCTAACATGTGCCAATCCCAGCTTCACATCCCTAGCTAAAGGGAGGGCTAGTGAGGGCCTCTGTTGTACAGGCGCATCCACCAGCCTGTTGAGGCTCGAGAGCCAGACCTCGTCAGTAGAGGGCTCCGGTTCGTCCAGCCTATGGTGCCGTCGGATGAGGCCTATCACCCTCCTGTATGCAGAAACCTTCGCTGGCAAACCTTCTTCTCCGTACTCTACCTTCTCCGTTGGATGTCCCAGTTCTCGTGACAAAGGACCTCCGACGGGGGGAGCCGCTCGAGGAGGAGGCATCCTCTTGGAGTGGTCCAGTCCCCTCGCTTTAGGCAGTAGGACGGGCATCGCCGCTGGAACGGAGGCCTCCGTCCTGGATCTATCTCTTTTTCCGGCGGACCAGGGATCTGCGGGCTTGCCCATCGAGGAAAGGTGTTTCTCCCGTTCTGGGCGACTCATCGAAGATCTTGAGGCCGGGACGCGGCTGCCAGACCGAAAGGGCGACTCTCCCCGCTGGGCGGGTAGAGTCGGAACCTTCGCGGACTTATGCCTGTCCCTTGGTGCCTGATGAGACGAGTCCCTCCGTCGGTCATACTTCCTTTCGTCGA
>NC_090725.1:158735199-158880199 GCF_036898095.1 Palaemon carinicauda | reverse complement strand
GGAAGTGCTCAGGCCCCTGATGTCATGGGGGCGGGGAGTGCCTGGCACTGCCATCTTATCCTCTTCATAAGTTCTAGCGATGACCTGTCTCAGCCAGAAGGAAATAGTGTTCTTGGAGACTTGCTTCTTATTAACACCTGTGGAGACGAAGAGGTTCTTGGCACCTGGTCGGAGATGAGCCGTCCTTTCCAGGTACTTCCTGAGCGTCCTTACAGGGCATAACTTCAGATCTTCCGTATTGCCTGTCCTGGGAATGGCCGGAATTGAGAAACCTTCAAACTTCGGGTCCCAGACTGCTGGGTTCTGAGTCTTCGCTACAAAGGAGGGTACGAACCTGAAGGATACCTCCTTCCACCCTTTGGAGTGCGCAATGTCGTAAGACAGACCATGGATCTCACCTACTCTCTTAGCTGAAGCCAAGGCTAGCAAGAAGACGGTCTTGAGGGTGAGGTCTTTGTCCCCGATATCTTTGAGGGGTTCAAAGGGAGGACGACTTAGCATTTTCAGGACTTTGGCCAGGTCCCATCTGGGCACTCTCCTAGCTTGAGGAGGGCAGGACTGCTCGAAACTTCTAATCAGCATCGCTATGTGTCTCGAGGTCCCCAGGTCGATGCCTTTTAGGAGAAAGACTTGGCCTAATGCTGCCCGTACTCCTTTAATAGCTGGGATTGACATCCCTATTTCATCCCTAAGGTACACGAGAAACTCAGCTATGTCAGGGACTGAAGCTTTAAGAGGTCTTACGTGTTTTTCTGAGCACCACTTCGTAAAGGCGGCCCACTTCGCCTGGTATACCACGGTAGAGGATTTTCTTAGGTATAGGGACATCCTCTTAGCTGTGGAGGAGGAGTACCCCTCCTTCTTCAGGAGCCGCTCGATAGTCTCTAGGCGTGAAGGCGAAGAGAGAGAGGGTTGTCGTGGAACTTGAGGAAGTGAGGTTGACGCAGCAGATCTGACCTGGGGGGCAGAGGCCAAGGCGGTTGGCTTGCCAGGTCTTTTAGATCCGCGAACCACTCCCTCTCCGGCCACCAGGGCGCTACCAAAGTCATCCTTAGGTTTTGGGAGGCTCTTACTCTGTTGAGTACCTGCCTTAACAGCGTGAAGGGGGGAAAGGCATATACGTCCAGGTTGTCCCACTTGTGCTGGAAGGCGTCTTCTAGGGCTGCTCTTTGGTCTGGCACCGGAGAGCAATAGACCGGTAGCTTGGCGTTGAGCTTTGTCGCGAAGAGATCCATCACCGGGGAGCCCCAGCGTTGAATGATGAGTCTGGCTACTTCTGGGTGTAGGGACCACTCCGTCCCTACTATCTGACTCATTCTGCTGAGGCCGTCGGCTAGCACGTTTCTTTTCCCGGGGATGAATCTCGCTAGCAGTACCACCTCTTGCTCGTCCGCCCAATGCAGGATGTTTATGGTGAGGTCGCACAGTTCTTTCGATCTCATGCCGCCTTGCTTCTTTATGTAGGCTACCACCGTGGCGTTGTCGCACATTAAGGCCCCGGTGTTTCCCCTCAACCGACTTGCAAAGTGCAGACATGCCTTCTGTACTGCTTTTAGCTCCAGGACGTTGATGTGGAGTTGTCTTTCGGTCTCCGACCAGGTCCCGCTTGCTGTCTCCTCCCGAAGGTGGGCTCCCCACCCTAGGCTGGAGGCGTCTGTGAACAGGAGGAACTCGGGGGGACAGGACCCGAGGGGCATCCCCTTGAGGGAGTTCGACTGGCAACGCCACCATTCTGAGCGCCTGTCTGGGACCAGAGGCCCTTGAGGTTCCATTGCACGGGTCTGAGCCGCATCTTCCCTTGGGGAACCAGTTTCTCTAATGAGACCAGGTGACCTATTAGTCTCTGCCAGTCTTTCGCCCTCCTGGAATGCTCTGACAGGAACGGCTGAATGATGTGATTGAGGTTCCGTATCCTGTCTTCCGAGGGGAAGGCCTTCCCCTGCACGGTGTCCAACGTCATACCCAAGTACCCCATTCTGTTGGATGGAGTTAAGTTCGATTTTTCCAGATTGATAATGATTCCCAGATTCCTGCAGAACTGGAGGAGGTCCCTCCCTTGCTCTTCTAAGAGGGCCTTTGAGTTGGAAAGGCGCAACCAGTCGTCTAGGTATCTGATGAGACGGATACCCCGTTCGTGAGCCAATACTGAGACCGTCGCGAAGACTCTCGTGAACACTTGAGGGGCCGTCGACAGGCCGAAGCAAAGGGTCCTGAACTGCAGGATCTGGGAGCCCCATTTCACCCGGAGGAACTTCCGACTCGACGGGTGGACAGGGATCTGGAAATACGCGTCCTTGTGGTCGACCGTCATCATGTAATCTTTCTCCCTCAAGGACATCAGGACGGATTTCGGGGTGTCCATCTTGAAGTCCGTCTTCTTGACGAACTTGTTGAGGGCCGACAGGTCTATCACGGGTCTCCACACCCCCGTTGCTTTCTCTACCAGGAACAGGCGGCTGTAGAAGCCTGGCCCTGGGAGAATGACTTCTTCCATGGCTCCCTTCTCTAACATGGAGGAAACCTCTCTTTGAAGGGTGGCCCTTTTCAACGGGTCCCTGGGAGCCAACCATTCTGTCTGGGTGGCTGGAATAAGAGGGGGTGGATCCGCTATGAAGGGGAGCCTGTAGCCTTCTTTCAGGACGGACACCGTCCAAGTATCCGCCCCTTGTGTTTTCCATGCTTGCCAATGAGGTCCGAGGCATCCCCCAACCCGAGGCTTGGGCGGGAGTAGGGGGCCTCTCCCTCTACATTCTCCTAGAGGGGCGGCCTGATCTGCCTCTCTTCGAGGCGGAGTAACCCGACCTGAAAGAGCTGGCAGAAGCTGGTGCTCCCCTGCGGGAGGGCTGCGGAGTTGTTGTCCAATAGGAGGAAGGGGCGTCCCTCCTCGAAGAGCTGGGGGCGGCCTGAGGAGTCACGGCGCTATCCGAGACTGATCTCCTGTATGGCGGCCTTCTGGAAGATGCTTGTCTGGGGACGTTGGTCTCTCTCCTCTTGGACACCTTCTCCATTAGCACTTCTAGTTCCTTCAGAGGGAACAGAGACTCACCCCCTAGGGGTAAGCTACGCACAACTCGGGCTTCCCTGTCCGGGATTCTCCTTGACAACTTAGAGAGCACTGTGTCCCGTTTTCTAAGTACCCAGTTGGCCGTCAAGGCGAGTGCTTGGTAAGCCAGAAACTTGAGGGTTTTCCCCCCGGAGGTGAGAAGGTCCGTCAGGAGACTCTGTTGCTCAGGATCTTCGGGGTCTATGGAGGCTTGTACGTTCACCAACGTGGAGGCCCACCAGTCCAGCCATGAGGAGACGTTCACCAGGTCCCTTGACATCTCCTCCATCATGGCGGCTTCCGTGGGTGAGAAGGAAACAGGGGCTGAAGAGGCCCTTTCGTCCGAGCCGCCTTGTCCCAGGATGTCTAAGGCTGGGTCCACTTTACAGGGGCCTGGGCGCCGTCCCTCAGGAATATACACCTTCCCCTGCGTCTTGAGACCCTGGAGTAGTTTGGAGGCACTCTGGGACTTGGGGGCCTCCGCATTGCTGGCCACCAAGTTATCTATGTACTCTTGTCCCAGTACTAGGTCTGGGGCAAGAGGAAGGGCCAGGGAGGACTTCGGAAGGGCGTCGTGGTGAGTGAATCTCAGGAGGCTCGACCTCCAGGAATTCACCTTAGACGCCAAGGGTTCTGCGATCCCATGGAGCCTCCTGATGAGACCTACCACCCTTCTGTAAGCGGAGTCCTCCGACGGGGAAGCCTCGCCTCCGTTGGCCGTGGCGTGGGGGAGCAGGGTTGCTTGGACGGTAGACCGGGCGTCCTCCTCTTGGTTCCAGGGAGGTCGACCCGTAACCGTAGGGCGCTCCGTACGAGGGTGGATCTCGCCGTAAGGCGGGTGCCACCGGCTCAGGGAGGGCCCTCGGCTGCCCCAAGGCTCTGGAAGCCAAGGACACGGTCCCGGTGGGATGACCCGACAACGGGAACCGGTCCTTCTTGCTCGATGACCGCACCAGCTGGGCTGGTTCGGTCAGGCTGCCTTCCCGGAAGCGCGTTTCCTCCCGCTGGGCGGGGTGAACCAGAGGCCTCGAGGACTTATGCTTAAGAGCGAGGTCCTTCCTGCGTGGCAGGTCGAGCGGTTCTAGGGTGTGCGTAGGGAGCGACAGCCTAGAGGCTCGTTCACTGGACCGAGAGTCTGGAGAGTGGAGCCTTTTGGACTCCCCTGAAGGGACGTAGACCCATTCGCCGCCGGGAGAGGCATCCCTCCTATACTTACGGGAGTGAGAGCGGGGGCGCTTCCTGCTGTGTCGCGACCTTGACCTGGAGCGGGAACGATCGCTTTCGGCCCGCTCTCTCTTCCGGTGCCGTTTCTCCCTGACTTCTCCCCCGGAGGATGAATCCACCTCTGAAGAGTCTGAGGGCGCCACGTTCCTCGCGTAACGGCTGCCCGCGTGATGCGTGGGGGAAGCTCTTCGCCGTCGGGCGTCCGAGACAGGATGTTGGAGGAAGTCTTCGGGAACTGCTGTGGAGATCGTGGGCACTGAGTCTACTCTATCCATGCTAGGGGGCCAGGGGTCCAGGGTCACGTCCATCCATAGCAGTGACCTCCCCGGAGTTTTCGGCATCTTCCACCCGAAAGCATCGCTACTAGGGCGGCGAACTCTAGCGTGGTTGTCCTCTGGCGGGGGAGAGCCCGACGCACCGGCCCACGAGGGCGGTGGGGACTTCGAAATAACGACACTGCCCCATACGGGGTCTTCTGAGGACGCGTGATCCCCTGCCACGTGGCCCGATTCACCCGAAGCACTACCGGACCCTCCGTTATCTCTAGAGGGGCCTGCCCTTGGTTCTTCCCTCACACTGGGTTCACCGGGAAGAACGCTATGGCTAATTACAACACTGGGGGCTTGGTGCCCACTCCCCTGCGAAGGAGACGGAGAAGCCGAGGCTTCGTCGGACCGATCACTGACCGACGGTAAAGAAGACACGCCACTCACTTTCCTGGGGGAACGCTTAGACGACTTCTTCTTCTTGGTACTGTACCGTACCCACTGTATGTCGTCCCAGCTTACGCACTCCGGACACGTGTCCGAGGAAGAGCAAACTTTTCCCCTGCTCGTGGAACAAAGGGAATGAGGGTCCACTTCTGACTTAGAGAGGAAAGCCCCACACGACTTTCCGGCTCTAGGACCAGGGCAACGACGCACATGCTCCATCGTTCGCACACGAAGGGCCAACACTATCGAGTTACAAGCACACTGGGATATACTCAAGGGGAACGTACTGAAACACTTGCGAATAACGCACTACGCAAGAAAAAACACAAGTCCCCACACTGCAAACACGTGGAATCACAAATGCGCCAAAGGATCGAGAGAGCGAGAGAGTGAGATGTATCACATCTCACGACCAAGAACTTAATGGCGATGCTGACCCGGAGAGGCAGTGACCTGCCCTAATCCTGCCCTCAGGGCACATCCTGGCGGCGGGGGTAAAAACTATATAGAGCGGGATAGGGGGATAACGGCGGGAAAACCTTGGTCGAGATTGAGAGGTCACCAAGTGACTCCACAGGAAAGTAGTTCTCGGTGAGTATTTGTGTCGGAACAAATATATATATATATATTTCAAATAAGCCATATATATTAATACATTAAAGTCTGGATTCTCTTAACGACCTGGGGATCAGAGCCCCTGGCGGAACCGCCCAAAGACTATGATATCGGACCAGCGGGGATTTGAACCCTCGTCCAGGATATCTGTATGCCAGTGACCATACCACTCGGCCACAAAGAAAGATAAAAGTCAATGACAATTCTTCTACACATATACCTGTCAAATTCAGGTTTTCTGTACTTAGAATTGAAATCAACCCATCTTCACCATCGTAGCTAATTGGTAGGTTTGGGACTTGGCATTCGATTAATGATAAATTTTTTTGCACATTTAAACGTGTTTCTTTCATATTTCAAATAAGCCATATATATTAATACATTAAAGTCTGGATCCTCTTAACGACCTGGGGATCAGAGCCCCAGGCGGAACCGCCCAAAGACTATGATATCGGACCAGCGGGGATTTGAACCCTCGTCCAGGATATCTGTATGCCAGTGACCATACCACTCGGCCACGAAGAAAAATAAAAGTCAATGACAATTCTTCTATACATATACCCACCCTGCTAACTAGCAGATGGGGTTAGTTATCCCTCACTAAAATTGTCTTGGCTAGTTTTTTGTTACCGAAAGTTAACACCCCTATAAATAGCAAAGGTTTGTATGTGTCGGAACAAATGTAAATTTGATTAAGCCTGTTCATGAGCATTGCAAGTGCAAAGTTAATGTTACTGGAGTCTTATTAAATGAATTTTCAGTGAACAATGGAGTGCTCCAAGGGAATGTCTCGCCACCTGTGTTGTTTATCCGCCTCACGGATTTTATATGTATAGAAAAGTTGGGGATGGTGGAGAAGGATTGGACTGGATTGGTAACAGGAAATTAGCTGACCTAGAGTATGCTAATGATGCTGGCCTTATTGGCAGCATCACTGGACTTCCAAAGATTGCTTACCAGAATGCATGAAATAACACATGAGGTTGGTTCAAGTTAAATAAAAGAAGGACAGAGATGATGAGAATGGAATATGCAATGGAAGATGAAATATTAACCAAAGGAGAAAGGATTAATGAAGTTGAATCATTTATTATTTAGAAACTATGATCACAAATGCAGGATCTTAAGAATTTGAATTAATGACATTGAAAAAATCAAATCAGACAATGGTTAGCTTAAGGGGACCGTCCACCATGTCCGCCATTTTTTTTCTAATGATCCAAATTACACCATTTCTATATATGTTTTAGACATATATAATACCTTCATCATATAAAAATTTCAAGTCATTTGATCAAAAACTTTTGGATTTATGAGCAAAAATCATGATTTAAAAAAAAAATTACGTACATTTTCCCCCACTACTATTATACCAATTGTATTGAAACTTATACCATAAAAACTACTCAATCAACCGAACAATTCAGTTGGACAGAATTTTGATTTTCTTTTCTGTTTTTTTTTAATGAATTTTTATTTTTTTTCTCGTCTAGACAGAAAATAATCGTGAAAAAATATAAAAAGAAAATCAATATTTTGTCTGACAGAATTGTGGGATTTTTATTCTTCTTTTCAATGATATCTTTCTCTCTAATATCGAACAACAAATAAGTGAGAAAAATGTACAGTAGGGTCCCGAATTAAGCGTGTTCGAATTACACGATTCCCCTTTTCCGCGATCGCTATTTTTCAAAAATAAATTTTCTGTATCCACGAGGCTGTTCAAAGTTCGCGAGTCAAGCACTACAAAATGTATCAAATCTATTGTCTTTTTAAGTATATTGGTAGCCCTAAATACAGTGATTTATAATAAATGTTACAAAACAATATTAACATTACAATTCATTAACATAATTTCATAATGAATAGCCTATTTAAGGATAAAATTCCACATCAACAATGAAATCAACTGTTAGTCTGTTAACTGTGCGAGTCCAGCTGACAAAATGTAAACAGAAATGTGGTTACGTTCTCGGCAATCTTTATCTTTCTCCAACCTTACGATAATTGTAATGGTAGTGTTAATGATGGTATATTAAAGCATTATTTTTGTTTAGTACAGTATATTTAAAAGCCTTATTTTTCCCTCTGGGCGTTCAAGGTTTTCACGAGTAGACTGGGTTCGTTTATCGGCAGTGAATAGCCTAAACTTAGGTAACGAGTCGTCAATATTTTGTCATATTTTAAACAGTATACATTTGATTTGCAAACATTGGTTTTGTAGAGTAGACGGTAAAATAAAATCTAGAGAGAGAGAGAGAGAGAGAGAGAGAGAGAGAGAGAGAGATTTGATGGCAGAAATCTCTCTCTCTCTCTCTCTCTCTCTCTCTCTCTCTCTCTCTCTCTCTCTCTCTCTCTCTCTCTCTCTCTGTAAGAAATAAAACCATAGTTCACATATGGCAACTTGAGTTTAAGAATGAAATTAACATGAATATTGTTAGTTGTGGCGATCAATTCCTCGCTTCAGGGGGTACACGAAACAAAAACACGACATTCAATTACAACAGCTGATTCTCTCTCTCTCTCTCTCTCTCTCTCTCTCTCTCTCTCTCTCTCTCTCTCTCTCTCTCTCTCTCTCTCTCTCTCTCGTTATACAATACTTACAAATAGATGAAGAAACCAAAATCAGTTTTCTTGAAGTGTCAATTAAATACAAAACGAAAAAATTATACCGTGTATACATCCATTTCAATCATAGCTTAAAATACGGTAACCGATTTCGTCCGCAAACCACTATTTTTTAGGAAACACCATTCTATTCCAGAAAATTTTTACTCTTTAAATGTCAATTGCGCTATAATAAAACATGTACTTATGTTGTTAAATTTCGGGTGTGTTTTAAAAATTGAGTATTGCTAACTTATTTTTGTTTTACTTTTGGCTATGATCACATCAGCTGATGTCTAGCTTCCGCGCAAATACAATAACAAAGAATTGTTTACACCATTTCTTAACTTATTCAAACCATCTATACAGTTAATATTACATAAACACCAATGTGTTATAACCTATCATATTTATTGTTTAGTACTTTAAAACCATCCCTCTCTCTCTCTCTCTCTCTCTCTCTCTCTCTCTCTCTCTCTCTCTCTCTCTCTCTCTCTCTCACATCGAACGTTATAGCGGTAACCTAATTGTTCGGTGACTTTAAAAATAGGCCTAGTACTTTCTTCTTTTACCTTTTTTGCATATGGATCCATAATTGAGGTGGATACAAGTTGACTTATAACTGAAGTTAGGAAAAGTATTTTGGATATGGAAAGGACAATTATCTTTCGTAACAGTTTAGAATTATCGGAAGTTATCACTCTGTCATTAGCGGCAGTTTGCTATTGTGGATTAAACGCATAAGGAAAAAAAAATTTCCAGCTTTGCTACGAATTTAGGAATTTATATGGATACGGTAAGTAAAATATTTGTAATAACATAATGTTTACTAAATGTTTGTAATATCATTAGTTATGACTTAGATCATGTGTGTTTAATGCATTCGTTTGTTTATTATGATCGAAGATGGAGCGTAAACAAATGGAAGGTTTCCGTTTCAGGCGGCATCATAAAGAAAAACATTTCATAAATGGCATTCATTTCATTTATTTGAAAGTTCTAATAAAAAATAATTAGAACATTGGTAATAACAAATTCAACATATAATCTATACTTGGTAAAATTGCTGTCAATTCAAAAACACAGATGTATAAATGCGTCTGTTTCTTCGTTGTGATCAGAGATAAACGTAATCAAAACATTGGTTGTCGTTTTCTATTGTGCGTTTTAGCGTGTTTAGGAAACGCATGATATAAAATCGCCTTTATTTTGATAATTCTGGATTTTCAATCATACAACAAGCTAGTCTATAGAGTGATGGTTTTGCTATTCACCAGTTGTATTATACAATAGATATGACAAACATTAAAATTTGTCTGTATTTTGGGTTGTGTTATAACGGGAAATATATGGTGTTTACACCTATCCTGGTTGTAATTTTAACTATTTTTCAAGTTATTAGAACTTTAAAGTATATTAAATGTTTTATTTATTTACAAGAACAATTTGATATTATAAAGAAATACAGTATAGTACAAAGAAAGTATTGGAAATGGGTAGTAAACACATTTGAATAGGCAAATTGCTGGTTGCCATGGCCGCAATGGAATTATTTCTGTTAGTTGTGTGTTTCAAAATTCGCGATTTTCCATTTACACGAGGTCATTAATCGACCAAATTCTCGCATAATTCGGGACCCTACTGTACCTAAGTGTGAATAAGCATGTTTTTGAGTTATGAGCTCCCAAAGATTTGCAACAAATTTTTGCTTCTTTTCTTAAAGAAATAAAGATAATATTATGATAACTTTTATTGTTTATTCTTACATAAATGCACCCTAAACGAGGTATTTGAACCCTCAGTTTACTATTCCGAGTTGCCAGCTGGTAGTTTTCATTTACCTACCCTCTACCAATGCCTTTCATTTCTGCCAGAAGTACGATATATCGAAACATAATAGTAAGAGAGGGAGAGAGAGATCATGAATTTAATTTTGGAGTGATAGAATTTGGTTGATATACTGTAGATGGCAGTTCACAAATTGAGAGAGAGAGAGAGAGAGAGAGAGAGAGAGAGAGAGAGAGAGAGAGAGAGAGAGAGAGAGAGAGAGATCAACCATTATTTGATTCTAAGAGAGTTGAACATTGGTATTACTGTATAGAATTTGTATAAATGGCAGTTTTAAATAATTTGAGAGAGAGAGAGAGAGAGAGAGAGAGAGAGAGAGAGAGAGAGAGAGAGAGAGAGAGAGAGAGAGATGCAAAAATAAACATAACTACGATTCTGTCAAACTCAGTCATGCAGACGACGCAGTAAAGATGACGTGATCATTTAAAGACCGCTATTTACTCATAGTTTGGAAAAATGATAGACTATTTGTTCTTTTTATGACCTTAGGTAACATTGGCCTTGCTATAAAGTTCCCGAGGACGTTGTGAAAACACAATGTACATACGAACTTCAAGTAAACAAACGCATGCATTATAACTTCTATAAGTGTTTGGAAACTGGCTTCTGTTCTCGTAGGAGTAGATTTCATTCAACTACGCTCTACCAATGCCTTCCATTTCTGCCAGACGTACGATAGATCGAAACATAATTGAAAAATCGCTATTGATATGCATAAATAACACACAAAGATGATTTTGTCAAACTCAGTCATGCAGACGACACAGTAAGGAGCAGACGACACAGTAAGGAGGACGTCATCATTTAAAAACGGCTATATCTTCGTTATTTGTAAAAATAATTGGCTGCAACTTCTGGGGAGCATGTACGATATGTTTACGCATACATAGAAGCAATAAAATTATTTTCGATTTCTGAAAGTTATGTCAAAACCTCATGGCGGACGGTCCCTTTAAGTAAAATTTGGAAATCAAATTTCTGAAATTTTATATATAAATCAGGCTAAATATACCGTACTAGGTGGCATATCTTAGAAATCTGTTTGCCAACGGTTATACTCGCATCAGCGGATGAGCAAATTGGTGGAGTAATGAGAGCATTGCATGGGGAGGAAATGCCCCTCCCCCCCTCCAAATCTCTATGAAGTCACTGGCAGCAGGGTGACGGATTGGGTTTAAGGCTATGGACAAACTCTCTTCGGTTTTTACTCCTAATGCCTGGCGGTTGATCTTACTAGAATTAGTATGGACCGGCAGGGGGTCACTTGCTCTTAGTTAGACAGGCACTACACATCACAAGGAACTGGCTATCCTTTGATGTATCTATCCAATGAATCCTCTATGAATTTTGTTAGTCATGGAAAGACAAGATGACAGAATGGCCAACAGTCCCAGGTGCAGCGGGGTGCTAAGAATCTCCCGGTTTAAAAATACAGTGGAACCTCTACGTACGATTGCCTTTACATATGATTGTTCCAACACCTGAAGTACATACATACATATACCAAGGCACTTCCCCCAATTTTGGGGGGTAGCCAACATCAACAATGAAACAAAACAAAAAAGGGGACCTCTACTCTCTACGTTCCTCCAGCCTAACACGGGACTCAACCGAGTTCAGCTAGTACTGCTAGGGTGCCACAGCCCACCCTCCCACATTATCCACCACAGATGAAGCTTCATAATGCTGAATCCCCTACTGCTGCTACCTCCGCGGTCATCTAAGGCATCAGAGGAAGCAGCAGGGCCTACCGGAACTGCGTCACAATCGCTCGCCATTCATTCCTATTTCTAGCACGCTCTCTTGCCTCTCTCACATCTATCCTCCTATCACCCAGAGCTTTCTTCACTCCATCCATCCACCCAAACCTTGGCCTTCCTCTTGTACTTCTCCCATCAACTCTTGCATTCATCACCTTCTTTAGCAGACAGCCATTTTCCATTCTCTCAACATGGCCAAACCACCTCAACACATTCATATCCACTCTAGCTGCTAGCTCATTTCTTACACCCGTTCTCACTCTCACCACTTCGTTCCTAACCCTATCTACTTGAGATACACCAGCCATACTCCTTAGACACTTCATCTCAAACACATTCAATTTCTGTCTCTCCATCACTTTCATTCCCCACAACTCCGATCCATACATCACAGATGGTACAATCACTTTCTCATATAGAACTCTTTTTACATTCATGCCCAACCCTCTATTTTTTACTACTCCCTTAACTGCCCCCAACACTTTGCAACCTTCATTCACTCTCTGACGTACATCTGCTTCCACTCCACCATTTGCTGCAACAACAGACCCCAAGTACTTAAACTGATCCACTTCCTTAAGTAACTCTCCATTCAACATGACATTCGTCACGACACCCGAAGTCTTGCTCCAACATCCGACGTAGATCATACACGTAGAATTTTCTCGAAGCGTCGGTCGTAGTTTCTTGTTTACAGTACACTGGTAGACGGCAGGACGTTGGAGGGAGGCCACTGAGCGTCGCGTCGGTCAGTTCTCTGTTCTCGTGCGCATCGTGTGGTTGTCCTCTGTTTAGTCCGTTATTAACAGTGCTTATCATCTTCTTTTTCTCTTGTTTCCTTTTTGATTTTACGTATAATCATGGGTCCTAAGAAGCTTAGTTTTGGTACAGGTAGTAGTACTGTAGTAGTAGTGGTGAGAAACGGTAGAAGGCAATGCTTTCATTAGAATTGAAGCAAGAAATTATAGAAAAACATGAGCGCGGTGTGCGTGTGAATGATCTGGCTAAACAATATGTCCGGAATATGTCTACGATCTCAACGATCACCAAGCAGAAGGCAGCCATTAAAGCAGTCAAACCATCGAAGGGGATCACCATTATTTCAAAACGTCGTAGCCCTACCCTGGAAGAGATGGAATGCTTTTTGTTGATATGGATAAAGGATAAAGAGATTGTTGGCAATACAATCCCTGAAACAATCATTTGTGAGAAGGCCAGCACTATCTATTGTGACTTGAAGGCAGCGGGCTCTGGGGGTGACGCGGGGGAGAGTTCAACCGATCCTACAACGGAGGAATTCAAGGCGTCACGCGGTTGGTTCGAGAAATTTACAAGAGACAGACCGGGATTCATTCAATTGTTCAGCACGGAGAGGCTTCAAGTTTGGACACCAAGGCTGTTAACGAGTTTGTTAAGAAGTTTGAAAAGATCGTGGAGGATGAAGGCTACGTAGAGCAGCAATTTTTCAATTGTGATGAAACCGGTCTGATTTGGAAAAAGATGCCTAGTCGAACATACATCACCGCCGAAGAGAAAAAAATGCCTGGACTTAAGCCTATGAAGGATCGGTTGACTCTTGCCCTATGTGCCAATGCCAGCGGGGACTACAAAATGAAGCCGTTATTGGTTTATCATTCCGAAAACCCTAGGGCATTTAAGGCACATAGAGTCAATAAGGACATGCTTCATGTTTTCTGGCGTGCTAATTCTAAGGCTTGCGTTACTAGGCATTTCTTTGTTGAATGGGTAAACCAAGTTTTCGGCCCTGCTGTCAAGAAGTACCTTCAGGAGAGGAATTTGCCTTTAAAGTGCTTGCTTTGCTTGGATAAGGCTCCTGCTCACCCCCAGGACTCGAAGATGATATCAACGACTAGTTCAAGTTTATCAGAGTGCTGTATATTCCACCGAACACCACCCCTATCCTCCAGCTCATGGACCAGCCAGTCATCTCTAATTTTAAGAAGCTCTACACCAAGCACTTATTTAAACAGTGCTTTAATGTCACCCAAAGCACCAACTTAACTTTGCGTGAAGTTTGGAGGAGCCATTTCAATATCGTGCACTGCTTGAAGATCATAGATCAGGCTTGGGAGGGAGTAACTCGACGGACACTGAATTCAGCTTGGAAGATGCTTTGGCCTGATGCTGTGTCTCCCAGAGATTTTGAAGGTTTTGGCCCCGAGCCTGAACCTGTGCTTGCCGTAGAGGAAGACGTAGAAGAGATTGTATCCCTTGGCAAGTCCATGGGTCTGGAGTTCGATGAAGATGACATCACCAAACTTGTCGAGGAGCATCATGAAGAGCTCACCACCGAGGAACTCAAGGAGCTGCATGCCATGCAGCATGATGAGTTCCAAGCGCAGTTGAGTGAGTCGGAGTACATCGAGAAAGCACATCTGAAGTTCGGTTGAAATAAAAGAGATGTTAGCATATCATTAACACGTGGTTGATTTCATTGATAAGTATCACCCACAGAAACTTCAGGTCTGCCGTGCAGTTTCGCAATTCAATGATATCTGTTAACCCATTTCAGAAAAATTCTGAAAAGCCGTACCAAGCAACTTTCTACCTATAGTTTCTTTAAAAAATCTACGAAGCGGTCTAGTGATCGTGATGAAGAGAAAGAAAGTGAAGCAAAGAAAACTAAGATTGAATTGAGTGAAAGTGATGAAAATTAAAAATCAGAAAGAAAAAAAATATTAAAAAAGAAAAAAATATAAAAATAAAAAATAAGAATAAATAAGCTAAGTTAAGTTGAAGTTCACGTAGTGTAAGTTAGAGTAAGTTACGGTACGTTATCGCAGTCACACATCTCTACATCCTCGCCGACCGTCCGTCTCCTCCTGCGTAGCAATTCCTACACCTGCGTTGGCCTGTCTCTAAGGTAAAGTGACAATAAAAACCCTTTTTTTATTTATTATTTCTTTATAATC
Organism: Palaemon carinicauda; assembly: GCF_036898095.1. Taxonomy (NCBI): domain Eukaryota; kingdom Metazoa; phylum Arthropoda; class Malacostraca; order Decapoda; family Palaemonidae; genus Palaemon; species Palaemon carinicauda. Next base: position 158,865,456 of record NC_090725.1, on the reverse strand, counting down.
ATTCTTTTTAACATCTATTATTGTTATGTGTAATTATGTGTAGTAATTTATTAAGGAGTTATCATAGGTTTTCGGGCTGAGGAACGAATTATACAAATTAAAGTGTATTCTTATGGGAATATTTGCCCCAACATACGATTGTTTTTACATACGAAGCAGTTCCCGGAACGAATTAAGATCAAATGTAGAGGTTCCACTGTAGTGGCATTGAGTGGAGAGATATTCCTTCCACGAAACCAACCACAGAATACTCTCCATTTAGCCTGGTAGACCAAGGCTGAGGAACTACGCAAGTATCCATGGTAGATCTGGTCGTGGAGGGAGTTTTCTTGGTAGATCTACTAAAAGATGCAGGCGGTCCGGTAACCACTGCATGGTGCCATAGGAGAGCTACAAGGGTCATCATTAGATCTTGAATACTCTGGTCTTGTTGAGCAGTCTTCTCTTCAGACAAAATGGGGGAAGGCCTACATGTCGAAGTTGTCCCATCGTTGTTGGAATGCATCTTGCCATAGAGCCTGAGGGTCCGGACTGGAGAACAGTACAGCGAAAGTTTGCTCTTCAGAGATGTTGCGAACAGGTCTACAGTCGGGGAACCCCACAAACTCAGGACTTTGTAGGCTATCTGACGATTCAAAGACCATTCAGAGCCTACTATCTGAGATAATGTTCTTCTGACCATCTGAGGATCTTTTCTGCAAGAAGGCATAGAGATTGCAAAAAAGGTACTGCCCTGTTTGGTCATGTAAGCCACTAGTGTGGTATTGTCGCTCATCAACACCACAGAATGACCTGCCAGCAACTGTTGGTACTGATGAAGAGCTAGGTAGGCTGCTCTCATCTCTAGCAGATTCAAGTGCTGGTACCTTCCTGACTCTGACATAAGGCCGAAGATCGTATGGTGCTACAGGTGAGCTCCCCACCCTTCTTTTGATGCATATCTGTCCCCTTCAAAGGTTTTCATCTACCATCCACCAACTCAAATCCGTCACCTGATCTTGAGTTATAGGAACTCATGTGTCTGGTGGATTGGAGTGTTGGTTCCACAGGGACTTCAGCTGCCACTGTGAAAAGCATGTCTCAGTGATGAAGAAGGGTCATCTCCCAGTCTGCTAGGATCAGCCAGATATCTGAGAAGACGGATGCCGTTCCTGTTAGCCCAAAATGACACGAGCAAAAAACTCTGGTGAATACCTGAGGAGCTGTCGTGACACCGAAACATAGAACCTTGAACAGGTATGTCTTTTCCTTCATGAATGAACCTTAAATACTTCCTTAAAGACGGATCCAAAAATTCAACTATAGAAGCCTGGGGACCCTTCTGCAACCCTTTGGCGAGCGCCCTTCTGCAGCATGGTCTGGATTTTGGCCCTGAGGGCCGGCTCCTATGCGTATCCCTTCGCATAGAAGCTTAAATGCACTGGATCCCGAGTCAGTGGAGAGAGAGAGATTGAATGAAGAGGACGCAATACTCTGGGGTGATCACTTCATGGTGAGACAGAAACTCAAGAGTCCGGTTACCTGACAACCGGAAGGACTACAAAGTCTTCCTGGCCAACTCCTTCAAAAGATCGTGGGAGCGAACCATGAAGCCTAAGGATCGCAACAATACCACGAAGCAGCCTAAATGGCGTACTTCGCGCTTCTCTCTATGTTCAGGAGCTAAACTGCCGAGAGGGAGGGCTTCAGAGAGGAGAGGGTTTGAGTTAGAACACCCTTCGTTATGGACTCTACCAAAGAATCGAGGGTCATGGTGGAGTGTGGTTCCCCTTCAATCTCATAATACTTCCTTTATAAAACGAAAGGAAGTGGAAGGGACCGAGAGGAGGAACCTGCCCTCAAGGAACTAGAAGTTCTAGCTATCTGAGTGACAGCTTTCCTTTTGGCAACTGTCTGACCTTTGGACAAGGGCAAAGCTGCACTGGACCTGGAAGGCTTCTGGGTCTCGAATATTTCATCGAGAACCATATCCTTCCCTTCCTGGATGGTGGAACCAGGAGTGGACAGTCTGCTGATGACCCTCATACAGGCGAGGACCTGCCTAAAGTTATGTTCAGACTCCCGTCTCTCCTGTTCAGAGAGATAGTTCGGATTGGCCACCTTTGGAAGATTTTCATACTTCGAGTCCAAGGGGGTCGTCCACTTCCAGGCTAACATCCAGAGCCTGGGATAGGTCAGGGTCGTCAACAGAATCACTGGGTGGGCCCGCCACAGGGTATCACCTCTGTGCCTCAGTCAATATAGCTTCCCGTGCCGCAGCGTTCTTAGGTTTCGTCTGAGAGTCCTTCGACTCCCTATGCACAGAACGTTCCTCCGCGGTCTTAGGAGGGGTGGAACTTGCGAGGTCTTCGAGGCACTAGCCGAAGTCTTGGCAGCAGGAGATGGAGGCTCCTCCTCTGGAGGAGGTACAGAAACTGGAAGCTGGTCCGGAGGCACTACCTCGATGTCTTGAGATTTGAAAAGATGGATCATGATCTCCCTGGGCGAGCCTATGTCCTTACTCGTCCTAGGATGGATGATATCGGCATGAGGTGGTGTTACGCCTTTCATCCTTCTCTTCTGCTTCTTAGTTATGACCACCTTTATCTTCAATGGTGTAAAGGGTAAGTTGGCTATATAAGAATATGGAGTTTTTATGATAAAACAAAGTTCTATGAATACTTACCTGGCAGTTATATATATATATAGCTGAGTCTCCAACTGCGGCAGAATTTAATCGAAAATCGTGGCAACCGCCTTGTGGTGGTTGTGTGGTTAGATGGTTAACAACCCTTACAGGGTGGTACTTGGGATCATTCCCGTTTTCTGTTCCTCAGATTATCTTTGCCCGACCTGTCTCCTGAGGGGAGGTGGGTGGGCTTTAAAATATATATATAACTGCCAGGTAAGTATTCATAAAACTTTGTTTTATCATAAAAATCAATTTTTATGAATAGTACTTACCTGGCAGTTATATATATACATGTATAGCTGATTCACACATTTGGAGGAGGGAAACAGACAGAAAAACATAGTTGGGGAAACAACAAAAGAGTTGTAGGAGAACAAACACCTTGATTCCTTACCTGCTAAGGTAGCTGACTTCAAAGGTAACTGCCTCTAGAGTCGCTTTCCCTTAGGAGTGTTCAGCCAGGAGTAGACCTGCTACGCTGCAAACAACTCAATCGAGTCTGTCAAAGGGGTAGGACCAACAACTTGACTAGACTTCAGAAACTACCTTCCCATATAATAAAAACCTGCAACCTTACTAAAGCTAACCACCTAACCTTGCAGAAATAGATATAAACTATCTATCTGGACTGAGGGAACCGTACCACAAGACGAGGACCTCAGACAACCATAAAAAACACAAACCCATATACAAATACATAAACTAAGGTTGAGTGGGGGTAGTAACTCCTTTGCCTAATACAGAAGCCGCAGCTACGTATGGGCCCAAGGTATAACACTTGTCATAGTCCACTCTTACCTCTCTGAGGTAATGAGAAGCGAAGACAGAGTTGCTCCTCCAGAACGTTGCGTCCATGATCTGCCTAACTGACATATTTTTCCGGTATGCCAGCGAAGCAGCAATGGCCCTTACTTCGTGAGCCCGTACTTTTAACAGGGCGAAGTTTTCTTCCTCACAAAAGAGGTGAGCTTCCCTAATAGTTTCCCTCAGAAAAAAGGACAAAGCGTTCTTTGACAGGGGTTTTTGAGGATCCTTCACCGAACACCATAAGGAGTTGGAAGCACCCCTCACGCTCTTAGTGTGGGCCAAATAAGCCTTGAGAGCCCTAATCGGGCAGAGGAGGCTTTCCTGTTCCTGACCCACTAGATTCGTGAGGTTAGGGACTTCAAAAGTCCTGGGCCAGGGTTTCGAAGGGTTCTCATTCTTGGCGAGAAATTCGAACCTCAAGGCATAAACCGCTCCATTTAGGGTGAAGCCTACATGTTTCTCGATTGCCTGGACCTCGCCGATCCTCCTGGCAGTCGCTAGAGTCAAAAGGAAGAGGGTTTTCTTAGTCACATCTCGCAGAGAAGCTTGCGAGATAGGCTCAAACTTCCTGGAGCACAAAAACTTAAGCACCACATCCAGGTTCCAAGAAGGGGGTCTTAAGTGCACCTGCTTCGTTGTCTCAAAAGACCTAATGAGGTCCTGCAAGTCCTTATTCTGAGATAACTCTAAGCCTCTATGCCTAAAGACAGTTGAGAGCATGCTCCTGTATCCTTTAATGGTAGATACAACCAGCTTAGCATCCTGCCTGAGGTACAAAAGAAAATCTGCAATCTGGCTTAGAGAGGTAGAGGACGAGGAAACCTTGCGCCTCCTGCACCAAGCTCTAAAGGTCTCCCACTTCGACTGGTAGACTCTTTGTGAAGAGATCCTCCTTGCCCTGGCAATAGCTTTCGCCGCTTGTGCCGAAAAGCCTCGAGATCTAACGAGCTTCTCGACAGTCTGAAGGCAATCAGATTGAGAGCGAGGGAGTTTTGGTGAAATCTCTCGAAGTGGGGTTGTCTGAGAAGCTCTGGACTTGCCGGGAGTCTTCTTGGAAAGTCCATCAGCAACCCTACCACTTCAGTGAACCATTCCCTCGCAGGCCAGAATGGAGCCACTAGGATCATTCGTCCCGAATCGAGGAGAGCGAATTTCCTGACAACCAGATTGATGATCTTGAATGGGGGAAAGGCATACATGTCCAGCCCCGTCCAATCCATCAAGAAGGCGTCCACTGCTACCGATTCCTCGTCCGGGACTAGGGAGCAGTAGTTGGGGATCCTCTTGTTTAGCCCGGAGGCGAAAAGGTCTATTACAGGTCTGCCCCACAACTTCCAGAGGCTCCGACAGACATGCGGGTTGAGAGTCCACTCTGTGGGAAGGACTTGTCCCCTCCTGCTGAGCATGTCTGCTCTGATGTTTCTCTGCCCTTGAACAAACCTTGTCAACAGCTGTGTCTCGTTCTCGTTCGCCCAAAGGAGAAGCTCTCTCGCAGTTGAGAACAGAGAGAGGGAGTGAGTTCCCCCTTGCTTCCTTATGTACTCGAGAGCTGTGGTGTTGTCGGAATTGATCTCCACAGTCTTTCCTGACACTGAGGTTTTGAAGGCCTTGAGCCCTAACAAAATGGCCATCAATTCCTTCCTGTTGATATGCCAACTGGTCTGACTCCCTTCCCAAATACCTGAGACCTCTTTGTTCCCTAGTGTTGCTCCCCAGCCTGACTCGGACGCGTCTGAGAATAACACTAGGTCGGGGTTCTTCTTGAACAAGGAGATCCCTTTTCCCAACCGAGCTGGGTCCAGCCACCACATCAAAAGATCCTTGATGTTTGTCGGAATGGGAAAAGAAAAAGTGTCCTTCTGGATCTTTCTGTTCCAAACCTTTGCAAGGAAGTGTTGCAGAGGCCTTAGGTGCAGTCTCCCCAACGGGACAAACTGCTCGAGGGAGGATAGAGTTCCCAGAAGACTAATCCACTCCTTCGCTGAGCATTCCTGCTTCCTCAAAAAGTCTTTGACCTTGTCCAGGCACCTGGTCTGCCTCTCCTGGGAGGGAGAAGCCTGAAAAAGAACTGAATTCAGAACTATCCCCAAATAGAGAATAGTCTGATTCGGCTCGGTCTGAGACTTCCCCCAGTTGCGATAAGTCCCAGGTCCTGAGTCATCGTATAAGTCTTCATTAGGTCCTCCAGACATTTCTCTTTCGACTGTGACCGGATCAGCCAGTCGTCTAGATAGAAGGAGACCCTTATCCCCTCCTGGTGTAACCAGCCTGCCACATTTGCCATTAGTCTGGTGAAAACTTGGGGAGCTGTGCTGAGACCGAAGCAAAGTGCCCTGAATTGGAAGCACTTGCCCTGGAACACAAACCTCAGATATCTCCTCGAAGACGGATGAATGGGGACGTGAAAATAAGCGTCCTGCAGGTCGAGAGAAACCATCCAGTCTCCTGGACGAACTGCAGCCAGCACTGACTGAGTCGTCTCCATGGAGAACTTTGTTTTCTCCACGAAGGCGTTCAGAGAGCTGACATCTAGGACTGGTCTCCATCCACCCGAGTTCTTGGGAACCAGAAACAGGCGATTGTAAAAGCCTGGGGAGGCGAGGTCTTGAACCGGCTCTATTGCTCCCTTGAACAACATCTGGTCAACTAGCTCCAGAAGAGCCACTCGTTTCCCCGCGCCGGTGTACTGAGCCACTAAGGCTAGGGGAGAGTCTGAGAGAGGTGGTTTCTTTAAAAAGGGGATCTTGTAACCTTCCTTGACGACTGAGAGGGACCAGGTGTCCGCTCCTCTCCTTTTCCAAGACTGCCAAAAACGAGACATTCTTGCCCCTACTGGTGTCTGGAGGACTTCCATCTCATTTTTTGGACCGGGGCCTAAACGCACCCCTGCTGATCCTTGGCCCTGACTCTTGTCTTCTCCCCCTAAAATCCGCTCTCGAGGAGATCCTGCCCCGAAAGGGCTGTTGAAACTTCTTCTCTTCCTTCTTCAGAGGAGCAGGAGCAACAGGTAAGGTCTTTCTAACCGACCGAGACAAAAGGTCCTGAGTAGCCTTCTGAGCCAGAGAAAGGGAGATATCTCTGACCAGAGCTTCAGGAAAAAGATGACGTGAAAAAAGGGGCGTAAAGCAGCTCCGACTTCTGGGCAACAGTCACAGATCTGGAGGTGAAGGAGCACAAAAGGGCCCTCTTCTTTAAGATCCCTGCTGAGAAAAGGGAAGCCAATTCATTAGCTCCATCCCTTAGAGCTTTGTCCATGCAGGACATGATACTCGTCAGGTCCTTCGTGTCCTCCAGGAGTTCAGACTTCCGGCCAGAGTCCCGAGAGACCAGTCCAGGAAGCTGAAAACCTCGAAAACCCCGAAAATTCCCTTGACGAGGTGATCAAGCTCCGACATGGACCACATCACCTTGGCAGAGCTTAAAGCATGCCTTCTTGCCGAGTCCACAAGAGCCGAGAAGTCACCTTGGGAGGAGGCAGGCACACCTAACCCCAAAGGTTCCCCTGTCTCATACCACATACCGGCCTTGGAGGCGAGCCGAGACGGTGGAAAAGAAAAGGTGGTCTTGACAGCTTGTCTCCGTTCCTTCATCCAATCATCCACCTTAGCGAGAGCTTTCCTGGCCGAAATTGAAAGTTTCATTTTGATGAAGGCCGAAGACTTAGTAGCTTTCTTCCTGGTAAATTGAGACTGAGGAGAACGAGGGGCCGAAGGTTGAAATTCCTCCCCATAAAGTTCCAAAAGAGAGCGAGAAAGAACCTTGTAATCACTAGAAGAGTCGGCAGGTTTTTCTTCCTCTTCCGAAATATCTTCGAGGTCCTGCTCAAGGATAACATCCTGAAGAGTTGGGCTGCCAGCAGTCTGGCACCGAGAGCTGTTTGAATCCTGGCGCCGAGCGCCGCTAACATCCAGTCGGCAAGAAGCGGTATCGTCACGATGACGAGAAGCGGTATCGTCACGATGACGAGAAGCAGTATCGTCACGATGACGAGAAACGGAATCGTCCTGAAGATGCAGGCTGCCTTCGCCTTGAAAATGCAGACTGCATTCATCCTGTTTCCTAAGAAACGAGGCAGTAACGTCCTGGCGTTTCGAAAGTGAAACGGAATCGTCACGGCGCCGAGAACGAGAGGCAGTATCGTCCTGGCGCCGGGAGAGGGGGGAAGGAAATTCCTGGCAGCGTGCCGATGAAGAGGGTGTGCGTTGTCGTACGGCCGACGAAGTGCGCAGAGGTTTCTTGGGAGAGATACTAAGATCTCTCTTAGAAGAAGATCTCTTAACAGGTAAAGAGACGTCCTTACGTCTGACAGACTGAGAAGGGTGGCTGAAAGCTTGAACTAACGATGAAAGTTGTTCCTGCATAACAACCATGAAAGCTTTAGCAACCTCCGCTGGCTCTCGCGGTGCCGAAGACGGCAGTTGTCGTACGGCTTGACTGGGAGCGCTGGCAGAAGTAGGGAGTCTAGCAGGATTAACTGGGCTAAGGACTCTCTGTTTCGCCCTTTTAACAGGAACAACATCGAAATCGTCTTCCGAAGGATCAGGATCTTGGCTACTCGAACCGGGAGAGGGAGAGCGAGACTGCACGTCCCGGTTCCACCCTCTCTTCATTGGTCTTGATTCGTAATGCCAATTACGTCTGGGAGAACGATCAGGCGAAGACACAAACGTATCAGACACGCCTTTCCTACGGCGGTCAAGAGCAGCCTGGGAGATCGCAACAGGACTGTCTGAGGCGACGACTGACCGAGGATAAGCACCTCTCACCCCCTTTCGGCTTTCGACGTACCTTCTCCCTTGGTCCTGGGAGCTTGGTAGAGGTCTAGACCTAGGGGTATGACAGATTCGATCAGTCGCCACCTCCACTGCACTTTCACAAGCACTAATTTCACTTACACCCTTACCTTTAAAGGCCTCCAATTGTGCTTTAATGGCCTCTAATTCAGCAGCTAATTTAGCATACCCAGGGTCATCCGTAGGCACTGATCCTGTAGAAGGGGCAGGAGTTACTACATTCGGGGAAGGAATAACTTCCAAAGAGGTTACAAGCAAAGGGTCAATAGATAAATCTAAGCTAGGCTCACTAGCAGACTTTGACTTTGATTTAGCTCTTCTAACTCTATCAATCTCAAGTTTGCGCACATAGCGCTTCATAGCTAACCAATTATCATCACTTAAAACCTCGCATTCCTTGCACTTATTATCTAAAGCACATTCAAACCCCCTGCAACCCATACAGATAGTGTGAGGGTCAACCGAAACTTTCGGCAACCTCACCTTGCAAATATCATTCGCACAAATACGATAATGAATTTTTTCACTCATGATAAGAAAGGAAAAAAGACAAAAAACAAAAAACAAACACGATTGCCAAATCCCAACACAGTGTACTTCACCAAAAACCAAGTCTAAACAGGCGATGAAGGGAAAGCGATCCGAAAAAACTCTAAAGGGCGGACCAACGATGTTGTCGATCTGGCCGGCAGAGATAATCTGAGGAACAGAAAACGGGAATGATTCCAAGTACCACCCTGTAAGGGTTGTTAACCATCTAACCACACAACCACCACAAGGCGGTTGCCGCGATTTTCGATTAAATTCTGCCGCAGTCGGAGACTCAGCTATATATATATAACTGCCAGGTAAGTACTATTCATAAAACAGAAGGAACAGGGTCTTCAGCACACGATCAGGGTGAAGGTGATCTGCACGGTCTGACTACCGTCAATCTCCTTCTAGGGTCCTGACTCCCAACTGACGAACCCGACGAGGGTTCTAGGGGGATCCTAGGGGTTGCCTTGACTCAGACAGTCAAAGGTAGTGGCGGTGGAGTAACCACATTCAGAGCCTTCACCCATGGAGAAAGCTCTGAACCACTAGGTATACACTGGAATTCCCTAGGAGCGTGTCCTTTGGGTGGAACTCTAGAAGGAGCTCCAGTCGACAGAGGTGATAACCTCTGAGGGAGAGAAACACGTCCCTTTGAACGCGAAGGAAAGTCTGGACTAATAGGAACGTTCGCAAATCTATAAGGGGTCTTCTTGAACCATTCTGGGAAGGGTGTTGTCTTCCGCTGGAGTTGGAAGACAGAGGGACGAGGCGAAGGTGTTGGTAACGCACTTGCTTGCGCTTCCGATGCATCTGCTCATGAATTGCTAGAGGAAACCACCAATTTACTCGTGAAAACACAAGATTCACGCCCAAAATCCCGAGTTACAAGCATCAACTGACGCGATTCACGAGCAGAAGTGCTCGCAACAGGAGCACTAGGAGTCGAAGAGGAAGGTCTAACGCCTTCCTGCTGCCTACGAGAAGCATCTATGTTCGACGAAATCGCCAGAGGAGGCCTCTGAGTAGGGACTATTCTAGTTGGAGAATGCGTCACAGAGGGACGCGTTTCCAAGCGTCGCATAAGTAAACGCTTTGCTAAAACTCCCCAGGCGATGAAAGGCACTGGGGGTTTGGCTGTACGTCTGTTAGAAGAATGGTCAAACTCATCTTCAGGTCCAGTCAGATGTCGTTTGGAAGGTCTGGTTGAGGGGCTACGTGCTGATGGACTGCCCATACGCCTACCTCTACCTCTAGACGAGGAACGTCTAGACCTTAATCGCGAACGAGAGCGTCTAGTTCTCGTTCGAGAATAGCGTGAACGACGCAAATGCCTAGCTCGCAAACATAAGAGTCAGCCTCGCAATCGAGAACGCAGCTCTCTTGAACTATACCCTCACAAACGTGAATGACGCCCTCGTGAATGTGAGCGTCGTGCTCGCAAGCGCGAGCGCCGTTCTCGTAATCTAGATCACAGAGATCTAGAATACAAGCATCTAAACCTAGGTCTAGACTTTGCATGTGATAGTATAAAAGGCGATCGTGACTCGTCCTCATGAAGAAGAACGTCTCCGAGAGAACGTTGAGACCTGCAGGTTCGTGAGTGCGAGGCTCTAGTGTGTGAGCGTCTTCCAGAAGAAGAGCGCTTGGATCGTGATGACGTACGATCCATAAGAACTTCCAATCGTCACAAACAGCGATCAGGGGAATAGAGTCCAGAAGGGCGAGGCAATGGTGATGCTCATCCTTTTGCGCTGCTGATGGTAGGAGCGCCAGTCCCCAGAAGATCCACACCTGTAACCTGCTGGTTCCTGTGGGGAGAAACAGAAGGTTGAAGGTTAGGGGACGACAAGGTCCAAGGATGGATAGAGGATTCGTTGTCAGCAGGGGCCGTTGGAGAGGCAACGCGAACGATCACCTCGTCCACGCGTGGAAGGACCTCGAGAAGGCAACAGATGGACCTCGCACAGTTCTAAAGCATGAGATGTCAATGGCTGTGGAGAAGGTTCCTTCCTGGCACCACACTGAAAGGGGCCCTGCAGTTCCTCCTTCAAAGGGAGTCCTGAAATCCCAAAGGACGACCACACCTGCAGCAGATCTGAAAGAGAGAATGGCTCGCCAGCAGCTGGAGGAGAAGTTGCTCCTATAGGGGAAGCAACAACCCCAACAGTACCCAGGGATGCCAAGGAGTTGAACGATCTACGCCATTACTCGATCGTCCCTCGTCAGGGCGATGCCCTTGGCAAGTAGGACACAAGGAGTTCAGGTCGGTCTCCAACAACGACCTGAAGGTCCCGCACGCGGCACCCTCGCACCCTGGACAGGTTCGCATGATGAAAGCGATCTCCAAGAGAAAACACGAACACCTGAAAATAGAAAGTAGAATTGAAAAAGTCCAATGACAGTCAGGAGGAGAGCGGACACGTCCAATCTCTACTGAGCCAAAAGAAAAAGTAACATCTCTCACCGCTGTGATAGTATATATAGAGGTGGATGGGTAGCCCCCAGCCACCCACAGCCTACCCGCTCAAGTGGTTATACAGGGTTGCCACCTCGTAATTAAAGTCTAATGGCTACCTCCAGCAGCCCCTGAAAGAATATCCACATAAATAACAGAAGGTTTGTTAGTATGGGAACAAAGATTATTTCTAAGGAAATAGTTGTCTTATTAGTGTACTAGATCCGACAGACTTGTGACGTCACATCATTGAAAAATGTGGTCGTAAAATCGAAGTCGTAAGTCGCATGGGTAGTAAGTTGACAAATACCGGTATAGTTCTTGATTATGTGAAGTTACAAGTCATTTGATTGGTAATTCATAACTATTATTATTATTAATTTTAGAACTATTATAAAGTAAAGGATGCTTTTATTTTGTAAATTTGATTATTAGTAGATTATGTTTATTTTGCCTTTGCGTTTTATATAGCGACTAACTTCGTTTTATTAATACCGTAGTATTGTTTTCTTTTATATATGGACACTAAAGCATTGGAAATATTGCAGTTGCTTTTTAATTTTTCATTTTTGCTACTAATAGAAATAAAATATACTTTCTAAACTGTTGCTGTCTGGTTACTATTACCTTACTTAATGTTAATAAAACATACTTTTTCAAGTATTCTATTTCATTACTGTATATTAAGCTTGTTGAGCTTGTTTGAATATACCTGTGTTTACTATGGAAGTAAATGGGAAAATGCGCTTCGATGAACGAATTTTCGCTGAACGACTGAACCTCATTTGCATAACGGGGCATTGGTGTAAAAGGTAAAATTGAACCAATTCTTAAGAGAAAAAAAAATCTAACTCTTTCAACAATCTCTTAAAAAGTAACAAGTAATGATCTAACCCCTTCTGAGGAAGAAGAATCTCCACGCGAGGGTCCTCCTCTTGAACCACGTCTACTTCCATTGACAGCCTTATTTGTACCAGTCATCTGATGCCTTCTAATGGAACTCCAACTGCTCGTTTCTCCAACAGACCCCTCATAAAACATACCAGATGAATCGGTACCACTCTCTGTTTCAACTGCTAACTTATCTGGAAGAAAAGAAGGATACTTTCAAGATCAAAATAATTCTCTACAATCTATTCCACAATACATAGCTTTCATACAGCATATTATTACCAATATAAAGAATAGGGATTTAAACATGACAAATTCGGAGATAATTTGTATTTTTCCTAACCATACAAACCTTAGCTATTTACATGGGGTTTTACTTTCGGCGTAGCTGAAATGGCGAGCCATCAGAATTTTAACGAGGGTTAATTTCCCCCGCGCTAGTTAGCAAGGGGGTAAGAGAGTGGTAGCTAGCTACCCCTCCCCCCCCTCACACACCGGTGAACTGCTTCACTTCACTTAGAGGTAGGACTTGCCTTGGGGGACAGGGCTGGCGGGCAAATATGTGTAAATAGTTAAGGTTTGTATGGTTAGGAAAAATACAAATTATCTCCGAATTTGTCATTTGTTCCGTAACCGAAATACAAACCACGCTATTTACATGGGGTGACTTAACCCTTAGGTAGGGTGGAGAGTCCCGGCCTTACTAGCTTTGGCTTTACCCAGGGACTCAGAATCCGAGTGAGCAGCACTCGAGAAAAAGAGTCCCTGCACCTCGCAAGTTCCTTGCTCCGCAAGGAACGTGCGGCCTACATAAGCTTATGTGTGGAGGATTGAAGTGTTACTCGTCATAGGAAGTTGACCTGAAGTCCTTTAGATGGAATTCTAGGCTAGGACGTTCCCAATACCACCTCGTCAGGGTATGGGGGACGCGACAGTATTATCTTAATACTAGGAACACAAGGAAGAATGGTTTACCTGCAGAGGTTCGAGGTCAGCTATGCAGAGAACCCAGGATGCTGCTTTCCCCAAGAGAGGGGAGGTTGAAGAAAGAAGTAAGGGCCAGACATACTTTTTCATTCATGCAGTCTAAAACCGGGTAACAATGCCCTCAACCTTCTGCTACCTGTCCATTAAGGAGCCTGAGGTTAGACCAGCTGTTGTGCAGCCACCACAGGGCCGATCGAGAATGTATCAAGGCTCCTGTGGGTCACGTCCTGCAGGTAGTGGGCTGTGAAGGTCGTTTGACGCTTCCAGACCCCAGCTTGTAGCACCTGCGTCACCAAGAAGTTTCTCTTAAAGGCCAGAGACGTTGCGATGCCTCTGACATCGTGTGCTCTGGGACGACGTGACGGAGGAGGATCTGGATTCAAGGCGTGGTGGATGACCCTTCGAATCTAAGCAGAGATGGTATTTTTGGTGACCCTTCTCTTCGTCCTTCCCGTGCTCACAAACAGGGCTTGCATGCGGGGACGGACTGTAGCCGTTCTCTTCAGATAACGCCTCAGACTTCTCACTGGACATAGTAGCAGATGGTCTGGGTCACTTGTTACAGAACGGAGACTCGAGACCCTGAAGGAGTCGAACCGTGGGTCCGGCACTCAAGGGTTCTGAGTCTTAGCTACAAACTCTGGGACGAACCCGAACGTTACCTCCCCCCATCCCCTTGATGGGCGACGTCGTATGAGAGACCATGAAGTTCACTGACCCGCTTGGCTGATGCCAAAGCGAGCAGGAACACCGTCTTCCAAGTCAGGTGTCGATCAGAGGCCTGCGTAATTGTTTCGAACGGAGGTCTCTTAAGAGCCCTGAGGACGCGAACCACGTTCCATGGAGGAGGTCTCACTTCCGACTGAGGGCAGGTAAGTTTGTAGCTTCGTATGAGTAAAGAAAGTTCCAGCGAGGAAGAAATGTCTATTCCTTTCAGCCTGAAGGCTAAGCTTAAGGCTGAGCGATAGCCTTTCACAGCAGAGACTGAAAGGCGCATTTCCTCCCGCAAATACACGAGAAACTCCGCTATTGCTGGAATCGTGGCATTGAGGGGAGAAATACCCCTCCCACGACACCAACCACAGACGACTCTCCACTTTGCCTGGTAGACCCCTGCGGATGACTTTCGCAGGTGTCGAGACATCCTCTCCGCAACTTGTTGCGAAAAGCCTCTCTCAGTGAGGAGACGCTGGATAGTCTCCAGGTGTGAAGCCGAAGCGAGGCTACGGCCTTGTGGTAGATGTTGCAGTGTGGTTGCTTGAGTAGCTCGTGTCGTGGGGGGGGAGTTCTCTTGGGAGTTCCGTCAGGAGCTGTAGAAGGTCCGGGAACCACTCTGCGTGATGCCATAGCGGAGCTATTAGGGTCATTGAAAGATTGACCGATAGTCTGGTCTTGTTGAGCACCCTTCTCATCAGACAGAACGGTGGAAAGGCGTAGACGTCGATGTTGTCCCACCGTTGTTGGAAGGCATCTTGCCAGAGTGCCTAGGGATCCGGGACTGGGGAGCAGTACAGCAGCAGCTTGAAGTTCAAAGCTGTCGCGAACAGGTCCACTGTCGGGGAACCCCACAAAGTCAGGACTTTGTTGGCTACTTGAGGATCCAAAGACCACTCGGTACTCACTATCTGCGATGCTCCGCTCAGACTGTCGGCGAGCACATTCCTTTTGCCCGGAATAAAGCGAGCTGATAGTGGAATCGAGTGGACTTCGGTCCACCTCAGTATCTCTACTGCAAGATGGGATAGCTGTTGTGAAAAGGTACCTCCCTGCTTGTTGATATAAGCCACTACTGTGGTGTTGTCGCTCATCACCACCACAGAGTGGCCCGCCAGGGTCTGTTGGAACTGTTGAAGGGCCAGATAGACGGCCTTTATTTCTAGCAGATTGATGTGGAGGTACCTTTCTGATTCTGACCATAGGCCTGAGATCCTCTGGTTCAGAACGTAGGCCCCCCACCCTTCTTTTGACGCGTCCGAGAACTGCATCAAATCCGGGGGGATGACGAGAAGATCAACTCCCTTTCGAAGGTTTTCGTCGGTCAGCCACCACTGCAGGTCCGTCCGTTCCGCGGGTCCCTTAGGGACCAGAGTGTCTGGGGAATCATTGCCTTGATTACACCGGGACTTGAGCTGCCATTGAAGGGATCTCATCTTGAGGCGGCCGTTCGGAACTAGACGGGCCAGAGAAGAAAGGTGACCTAGGAGACGTAACCAAGATTGGGCTGGAAGCTTCTCTCGTCTGAGGAAAGGTCTTGCGACCCTCCTCAGCCTTGCTATCCTGTCGTCTGATGGAAAGGCTTTGTGGAGATTGGTGTCTAATATCTTGCCTAGATATACCAGTCGCTGAGTTGGAAGCAGAGAAGACTTCTCGAGATTTACCATGATCCCTAGATCTTGGCAAAGTCCCAGAAGCTTGTCTCGGTGTCGAAGAAGGGTCGACTCCGAGTCTGTCAGGATCAGCCAGTCGTCCAGATAGCGAAGGAGACGGGTGCCGATCCTGTGTGCCCACGAAGATATCAGGGTGAACACTCTGGTGAACACCTGAGGTGCTGTGGAGAGACCGAAACACAGCACCTTGAACTGGTAGATCTTGTTGTCTAGGCTGAATCTCAAGTACTTCCTGGAAGACGGATGGACTGGGATCTGGAAGTACGCGTCCTTCAAATCCAGAGTGCACATGAAGTTTTGACAGGTCTCCAGCCTCCGGACGCCTTCTTTACAAGAAAGAGTCGACTGAAGAAGCCTGGGGAGCCGTCGACGACCTCCTGGAGAGCATCCTTCTTGAGCATGGTCTCGACTTCTGCCCGAAGGGCTAGCCCCTTCACCGATCCCATGGCATAGGAGCTCAACGACACTGGATTCACTGTCAGGGGAGGAAGAGATGTTATGAACGGGACGCGATATCCTTGGCTGATCACAGAGATCATCCAGGAATCGGCCCCAAGTTGCTGCCACTTGTCCGCGCAACTTTGTAGGCATTCCCCCACTGGTGGACATGCAGGGGGATTGCCAATCCTAGTGTTTACGGCCTCGGCCGCTCCCCCTAGGATTCTTACCTCCCCTGGAGTTCTTTCCGCCTGAAAGGACTGCTGCTTAGACACCTTTGCCTTTGCTGCCGGAGCCTGTCTCGATGTCCTAGACTGACGAGGCTGCTGATGTTGTTGTTGAGGAGCTGGAGGCTTGTAGGACCGAGATGTAAGGGCCCTTTGGAGGAGCGAATCGTGATTCGACTTCCTCCACCTCTCAGCTGTCCGTTCCACATCCTTGGGCTCGAACAAACTCTCTCCAAGGATAGAGGAGTGTCTGAGCTTGCCGACATCCACGGCTGGGACTTTCGAGTGGAACCTCTTGGTCACGGCATCACGACGTTTTAAGATAGAGTTTGCCCACAAGTTCGAAACTTGGTGAGCTAAAAACTCGATGGAGCGCGTGCCCGAGAGGAGGAAAGTCTCAAGGGCCTTCCTGGTGCTTTCCTTGGACAAGTCCTCGGATCGCAATAGGATGCCCAGAGACCCCAGCCAGATGTCCAGCCACGAAGTGGCCTGCATGGCACACTTCGTGACCTTCTCCTGGCTTAGGATCTCCGTAGCCGAGAATGTTACCTACCGGGCGGAGAGTTTCTCAAGAGAAATTCCCCTAGAGAGCTCCTCCACAGAGTGGTGGAGGGGAAGAGCTAAACAAAACTCCCCCATGATCTGTAAGTACCTCCTCTGTTGTATACGAGGAGGTGGGAGGAGTTTGTTTCCGGCAGAGGAACGGCTGGAGGAGGCGAGTTCGGCGAGCTGGCCCTCAACCTTGTCTCTGGCACTCTTCACTCCCTGGGACCAGGGCAGAGCCGCGCTGGCCTTTGGGAGTTTCTGGGTAGCGTAGACTTGGTCCAGGACCGTATCCTTGCCTTCGCGGGGGGCGGTCTCGGGGTCCTTGAATTCGTTGAGTTGCCTCATTAGACTCAGGACCTGCCAGAAGGCATGCTCCGACTCGTGCTGCTCTCCTCCTTGTGGACTGGCAGCAAGGTCTCCTGTCCCCAGTAGCTCTACGTGGGGAGATACGTGGACGTTCTCCTGGGGTCTCGTTAGCTCTGGTCGAATCCGGGTAGAAGACTTAGGAGCAGTCTTCGAGTCCTTAGGCTCCCTCCTGGGAGGGATACAGGACTCAAGCAAAGAAGCCTGGGGGCTCCTCTCCACGCGAGATGGTTCTTTTCCTCGAGGTGGGGTTCCTCCCATTGGTGCCGTGGGAGAACGCCTCACCTCGCTGGATACTCCTGAGGACGGAAAGGCTTCGTCCACAGGGGAAGGAGATGGCGTCTGCGAGGGGGAAGGGGCCTTCCTGAAGAGCTTCTTGGGAGCCAGCTTAACCCTAAGAGAAGTTACCACGAAGTCCAATCCTCTCCTTCTCTTCAGCAGGGACGCGGGTGTCGTTGGTTTCAGTCCCAGATCAGCGAGGGCCGGCTTTATAGCCTGCACGACCGCTTTGATCACGGACCCGAACCAAGGCTGGCGGCTGACTGACGCAGTGTCAGCAACACCCGCTGGAGGGAAGGGGATCGGCTGATCCTTAGGAGTGGATACCACGGGGCCTGCCTGAAAAGAAAAATGTTGCGTAGACCTCTCCGAAGATTCTTCCTGCTCCTGGACGTGCGCAGCTCTGCGTTTGCGGGGTGGAGATCGCGAGGACGAAGATCTGGAAGCCCGCGTCCCCGAAGACTCGCACGGTTGGGTACGCTGCGAAACCCGACGGGAATCGCTGGCGAGGTCGCGCTGGCGCTCGCGCGATGGTAGAACCGCTGGTTCGCGCGCGGGCGAACGTTGGCGCGCATGCGCGCAGGCGCGGGGGCGTGTGGGAGAGTAGGCACGTGGGCGCGCAGGCAAAGGTGCGCGTGGGCCCACAGGCGAAGGTGCACGTGGGCGCGCAGGTGAGAATGCGCGTGGGCGCGCAGGTGAGGGTGCGCGTGGTTGTAAGGGCGAACGCTGGCGGTCGGGAGAACGATGGCGCATAGGCGATCGGTGGCGCGTTGACGAGCGACGGCGCGTTGGCGAGCGACGGCGCGTTGGCGAGCGACGGCGCGTTGGCGAGCGACGGCGCGTTGGCGAGCGATGGCGCGTAGCGCGAACAGGCGATCGACTACGCACAGGCGAGTTAGCGCGTGGGTGTGTCGGAGACCTTTGGTGATCTGGCGCGTGGGCGCGTTGGCGCGTATGAGAGCGCTTGCGCGCAGGCAAGATATCACGCGGGCGCATAGGAGATCGTTGGCGTGCAGTTGCGCGTTCAGAAGGAACCAACTGGGGCGTAGGACCAGAGGGCGAGGATGCGCGCAAAGGCGAAAGCTCGTGGGCGGGCTCAGGAGACATCTCGTGGGCGCGCCGCGCAGGAACTCGGGCTGTCTTAGAAGTAAGAGTGCGGGCAATGGCGTGCGGGCGATGACGCGCAGGCGATGGCTGGCGCATAGGCGAACGTCGGCGAGGAGGCGGAGGGACAGTGTCCTTGCCTGCGCCCAGATCCGGAGATCGCGGGCGTGCGGGTGAACGTTGGCGCGCATCAGGAACAGGGCGCGCAGTTGTGCGCTGACGAGCAGGAGATCGTGGACACTCAGGAGACCGATGGGGCGCATTGCGCGCAGCAGGAGCAGAAGTGCGCTGGCGAGCAGGAGAACGCTGGCGCACAGGAGGTCTCTGTAGCACAGGAGAGCGCTGGCGCGCAGGAGGGCATTGACAGGCAGGAGATCTACGGCGAGACTCGGCAGGAGATCGTCCGGGCGCTGTGAGTCCAGAGGAACCTGTGAGCGCCTGTGCGCTAGCTAAGGAACCTCTAGGACTGCGCGCGCACGCAGGTAAGACCTAGCGCTTGAGGGACTCACTCACATTGTGGGATAAGCCCTCTTGCCCCGAAGGGACCGGTGCCCGTTGGACAACGGGGTGCGTAGGCGCCCACTGCGCATCAGCGTCTAGGAACAGTGATGGAAGACTGGAAGGTCTGGCAGGCGTGAGAGATCGCGAACGATCTGCGGAGAGGTCAAGCGATGCAGCTGCAACGGTCTGCTCTCGTCGTGGAGGATCCTCTGCAGGGGACGTCGAAGGCGAAGAACCGAAGAGGCGCCTCCTAACTCCCTTGAAAGGAGAAGAAAGGCCTCTCCGGCGAAGAGGAGGGCGAGCCTTACAGCGAAGACGACCTCGAGGCACAGCAACACCATCGTCTGTCCTCCGAACAGGAGTCTCTGTCAGTGCACTCCCCCGAGGGGGAGAGTCACCCGCAGGAGAGACCGTTGGACCCAGCTCCTCCCTCGAAGGATGTTTGGAGGGGGGAACTGAGCCTTCAGCAACATCCGTAAACGCAGCAGGGATCTGACTGGACCCGTCGGAAGCCTCTGCCACAACAACGTCGACAATAGACAGAGGATCTACCTCTGCTATTACCGGCGACTGTTTGACAGCTGCACCCAACTGGATCAGGTCAAACAGGGCTTCTCTGGAGGGCGAGCCCTTAAGCCCCAAGGAAGCCCAAAGCTGTAAGAGATCATCGTTAGCAACATGGTCATCAACAAGATCAATGCCCTCCCCCGGAGTAGGAGGGGGAGCTGCCTCGCTATGGGAGGCAACGCCCTCTCCCGAACCCCGAGATTGGGAAACAAAAGAAGGGCCAACGCTACCACTCGCCAGCCTCTCGCGAGAGACCGATCGAGTGGGAGCTTCGGAGGAGGTTCGGGCGGCAGAAGAAGAGTCTTTGGAACCTTCCTTCTTCAAGGCAACCCTTGAAGGAGAACGGTCACGCTTAGACTTCTTCTTACGCCGCCGGGCAAACCTCTCCCACTGGGAGGTAGGCCACTCCCTGCACTCACTACAGGTATTATCCCTTTCACACCGTTGACCTCGACACTGCGGACATAAGGAGTGAGGGTCCGTCTCGACCGCCGACATGAACGTTCCACAAGGGCGGTCGGGAAGTCCAGGGCACTTCCGCATGATGGGAAGAAAAGATGAGGCCAACTTCAAGCGCACAAGCTGAAAGAATAAGCAAAACAAAATTAAGGCTGTCAATAATGCGAGGGCGAAGCAGAGACGTCTGCTCATCACCCGAGCCAAAAGTGAAGTGAAGCAGTTCACCGGTGTGTGAGGGGGGGAGGGGTAGCTAGCTACCACTCCCCTACCCCCTCGTTAAAATTCTAATGGCTCGTCATTTCAGCTACGCCGAAAGTAAAACTCCATGTAAATAGCGTGGTTTGTATTTCGGTTACGGAACAATTATTAGGCAGGTGGTAAGATATCCTAAAAATGACAAATTCGGAGATAATTTGTATTTTTCCTAACCATACAAACCTTAGCTATTTACATTGGGTTTACCTTTCGGCGTAGCTGAAATGGCGAGCCATTAGAATTTAACGAGGGTGTATTACCCCCGCGCTAGTTAGCATGGGGGTAGTGGAGTGGTAGCTAGCTACCCCTCCCCCCTCACACACCGGTGAACTGCTTCACTTCACTTAGAGGTAGGACTTGTCTTGGGGGACAGGGCTGGCGGGCAAATATGTGTAAATAGCTAAGGTTTGTATGGTTAGGAAAAATACAAATTATCTCCGAATTTGTCATTTGTTCCGTAACCAAAATACAAACCACGCTATCTACATTGGGTGACTTACCCCTTAGGAAGGGTGGAAAGTCCCCAGCCATACTGGCTTTGGCTTTACCGGGGGCTCAAAATCAGAGTGAGTCGCACTCGAGAAAAGGAGTCCCTGCACCTCACAAGTTCCTTGCTCCGCAAGGAAACGTGTGGCCTACATAAGCTTGTGTGTGAAGGAAGAAGTGTGACCCGTCCTAGGCAGTTGACCTGGAGTTCCAGAAGGAACTCTGGGTTAGGACGTTCCCAATACCACCTCGTCAGGGTATGGGGGACGCGACAGTATTGACTCAATACTCGGAACACAAGGAAGCATGGTTTACCTGCAGAGGTTTGAGGTCAGCTATGCAGAGACCAGGATGCTGCTTCCCCAGTAGAGGGGACGATGAAGAAAGAAGTAAGGGCCAGACATACTTCTTTCGTTCATGCAGACTAAAACCTGATAACAATGCCCTCAACCTTCTGCTACCTGTCCAAAAAGGAGCCTGAGGTTAGACCAGCTGTTGTGTAGCCACCACAGAGCGATAGAAACGTATCGATACTCCTGTGGGTCACGTCCTGCAGGAAGCGGGCTGCGAAGGTCATTAGACGCTTCCAGACTCCAGCTTGTAGCACCTGCGTCACAAAATAGTACTACTCGAAGGCGAGGGACGTTGCGATGTATCCGACATCGTGCTGTAGGGCGACGTGACAGGGGAGGGTCTGGAGTCAGGTCGAGATGAATGTCCTTGAGTCCGAGCTGAAGAGGTATACTGGAGACTCTCCCCTGTGTCCTTCCTGTGCTCCCAACCCGGCTGCACATGAGGACAAACTGCAGCTGTTCCCAAAGATAACCCCTCGATTCCTTTACTGGCAAGAAGGAGAAGGTTTGGGTCATCTGATACAGAATGGTGACTCAAAATCTTGAAGGACTTGGACCGAAGGGCCGGGACCCCAAGATTCTGAGTCTAGCAAACAACTCAGGAGCGAACCTGAATGTTGCCTTTCCCTATTCCTTAGAAAGGGCGGAGTCGTACGAGACCAAGAAGATTGCTTACACACTGGCCGAGGCCAGAGTGAGCAGGAGCACCGTCCCCCAAGACGGAATACGATCAGAGGCCTGACGTAATGGTTCTTGAGAAGATCTCTTAAGGGACTAAAAAGTCCGAACCATGCTCCATGGAGGAGGTCTCACTCCGACTAGGGGCAGGGACGTTTGCAGCTTCGCATGAGCGAAGAACGGTCCAGCGGGAAGGAAAAAGTCTATTCCTTTCAGCCTGAAGGCCAGGGAAAGGCTGAGCGACAGGCTTCATTGCCGAGAGCGGAAAGGAGTTTCCTCCCGCCGAAAAGCAATAAGTCCGTTATTGCTGGAGAAGAGGCCTCAAGGGAAGAGGTATCTATCCCACGACACCAACCACAGAAGACTCTCCACTTCGCATGGTAGACCCCTGAGGATGACTATCCCAGGTGACTCGACCTCCGCTCCGCAACTGTAGCGGGTTGTCTCTTCTTGAGGAGGCGGCGTAGTGTCTCCAGGCGTGAAGCCGAAGCGATGCCCCGGCTCGTGAAAGATGTTGTAGTGTGGTTGTTTGAGTAGCCTGTGCCGTGGGAGAAGCTCTCCCGGGAGTTCCGTCAGGGGAAGCAGAGGGTCCGGAAACCGTTCCGCGTATAGTCACAGTGGAGCTCTCAGGGCCATCGAAAGGTTGACAGACAACCTGGTCTTGTTGAGACCCATTCTCAACAGACAACAATGGTGGGAAGACGCAGGCGTCGATGTTGTCCCACCATCACCGGAAAGCATTTTGCCAAAGAGTCTTGGGGTCTGAGACCGGGGGGAAGAACAGAGGAAGCTTGAAGTTCCAGGCTGTCGCAATCAGGTCCCCCAGGCCAGGACTTGCTGGCTACTAAAGGCCAAAGACCCCCAGGTACCCTCTATCCGCGAGGCTCTGCTCAGATAGTCGGAGAGAACATTCCTCTGCCCGGAATGAGCGAGCCAATAGAGAGGACCTCGGATCATCTCAGTATCTCTACTGCAAGCTGCGAAGGTATGAAAGTACCATGAAGTCGTCGCGCACGGAGCGACGCGGCAGGAACTGTAGGATCTGTAGAGGGGCCAGACTACGGCCCATAAGCCTGCCTGAATGATGGAGAGGTATCCTTCAGCTCCTGACCATAGGCCTGAACCGGAACATGCCCCCCCCCACCCCCTTTTCTTTGACGAGTCCGAGAACAGCATCAAAATATGGGGAAAGGACAAGAATATCCACTCCCATCAAAAGGTTCCATAGGTCAACACCCATTGCAGGTCTAAATGTTCCGCTGGTCCCATAGGGGCCAGAAAGTCCGGTTAATCGTTGCTTTGATACCACCGGAACTTGGGCCGCCCCACAGGGAACTTATCCTGAGGCGACCGTTCGTGACTTTAGACGGGTCAATGAGGAAAAGAGACCCAGGAAACGTTCCAAGGTAGGGCTGAAAGCTCTGCTTGACTAAGAACAGGTACTGCGACTCTAGTCAGCCTTGCCACAGTCAACTGAAGGGAAGGCTCGGAGAAGGAGGCAACAGCATCTGGCGTCCCCAGGCGGTCACCCATCCAAGTACTGACCAGACCCAACGTTGCTTAACTTCGCTGATCGGATGAGAAGCGGTGTTTCCAACGTGGTAAGGCCGTCTCAATATCATGGCTAGATACTCCAGATGTTGAGGCAGAAGAAGAGAAGGCTCCTAGCAAATTACCATGATCCCTCACTCATGGTAAGGACCCGGAAGCTTATCCCGGCGTTGAAGAAGGTCGAACCCGAGCCTACCGGAGTTGACCAGACCTCCAAAAGGCGAAGGAGGCAGAAGCCTGCTCCTGAGCGGCCATGAGGAAAGCAGGGAGAGTTCTCTGGGGAAAAACCTGCGATGCCGCGGCGGGATCGCCACACCGCATCTCAAGTCTAGGCTGAATTCCAAGAGCATCCTGGAAGATGGATGGAATGGAAACTGGAAGTACCCGTCCTTCCGATTCAGGGCCTAAGGAGTCCTGTCGCCTCGTTACCAGTCTGATCGATTCTGCTGTTCCACGCTGGACGAACTTTGTTCGACAAACTTGATCAGAGCTGAGAGGTCGACTACGGAATTCCCGTCTCAGATGCTTTCCTACGAGAAAGGATCGACTGAAGAAGCCGGGGGGTGAAGCCGTCGACGACCCTATGGAGGACCTTCTCCTAAGGCATGGATCATTCTGCCCAAACGGGCAAAACTCTTGCCGACCCCATGGCATAGAGGTTCAGTGACACTGAAATCGTTGACAGAGACGGAGAGATGGTAAGAGCAAGGCGCGATATCCTTGGCTGATCACGGAGATCGTGCAGGAATTGGCATCGGGAAGCTGTTATCCGGATGAGTAACCTTAGGCATCCTCCCAGCGTGAAACCTGCAAGGGGGGGTTGCCAATCCTAGAGTTTGTGAACTCTGCCGCTCCCTCTAGGATTATGCCCCCACGGGAGAGCCTCCCGTGCTACCTGTCCCTGACAGGAGGGGACTGCTATTGGACACCTTGTTTTAGCTGCCGTAGCCGGTCCGATAACTTAGGCCGAAGAGGCAGGCCTCCAGCGCCTCGCTGGAGGCCTGCAGGGTCTGGAAGAAAGCGCCTTGGAGGAGAGAAAACGGAAGTCGACTTCCTCCGCACAACCGCTCCACGGATGAGACACCCGAGAGGAAGCCCTCGGTCACTGCGTCTAGATGGTCCAA
The DNA here is from genome assembly GCF_036898095.1 of Palaemon carinicauda. Classification (NCBI taxonomy): domain Eukaryota; kingdom Metazoa; phylum Arthropoda; class Malacostraca; order Decapoda; family Palaemonidae; genus Palaemon; species Palaemon carinicauda. Next base: position 158,840,997 of record NC_090725.1, on the reverse strand, counting down.
CATCGAGCTTGCCCGCAAGTTCGAAACTTGGCGACGAAACGCCAAGGTGCTTGAGCCCGAGAGGAGGAAAGTACCCATGATCTTCCTGGAGCTTCCTTGTACAAAACCTCGGGTCGCAACCGAGGAGGGAAAGGACCTGGTAAGCCCCTTCCACGAGATGGAGAAGAGGAAGGGCTAAACCAGTCACCCCTTGCCCGACGGAGAAATCTCGAACGGAAAGCTCCCTGGCAAGACCCTTCCAGGGAATGACGAGGAAGGGCTAACACAGGTTCTGGAAAGAAGAATGTTGCTCAGACCTCCCTGAAGATTCTTCCTGCTCTTGCATGTGCCATGCTCTGCGTTTACGGGGTGAAGACAGTGTTCTGGAAATACGCTACAGAAAACTCGCCAGGCTGGCCATGTTGCGAAACCCCGACGGGAATCGCGGTCGCAATCGCCCTGGCGCTCGCGCGATGGTAATCAATGGTTTGCGCGTGGGCGAACGTGGAAGCGCCCGTGCGCGGGCACGCAGAAGCGCTGACGAAAGTGCGCAAGGGAGCGCAGAAGGAGGGCGAGCGTGGTAGGAAGGGCGAGAGCTGGTGGTTGGAATCCGAAAGTTCACAGGCGAGCGATGACCCGTAGGCGAGCAATGGATACTGCAGGAATCGAGCCGACGTTCGCGCGATGGAACACCGTCGGTTAGCGCGATGGAACACCGTCGGTTCGCGCGACGGAACACCGTCGGTTCGCGCGACGGAACACTGTTGGTTCGCGCGACGGAACACTGTTGGTCCGCGCGATGGAATACCGTTGGTTCGCGCATGGGCGAACATTGGAGCGCATGTGCGCAGGCGCGCGGGCACGTGGGCGTGCGGTCGCGCGGGCACGCGGGTGAGCGCAGGCGGTCGGGAGACCGACGGCGCGTAGGCGGGCGATGGCGCATTGACGAGCGATGGCGCGTCTTGGCGAGCGATGGCCCATAGGCGAGTGAAGGCGCGTTGGCAAGCGATGGCGCCTCGGCAAGCGACGGCGCGTTGGCGAGCGGTGGTGCGTTAACAAAACGCTAGCGTGCAGACGAAGAATCGCGCGGGCGCGTAGGCGATTGCTAACGCGTAAGAGACTAGGGATGGCTAGCGCGCATCGCGCTAAACGGAAGGCGCGCAGGTGCATCAGGAAGGTGAGCGCTGAATCGAGCTGTCAATAAGGCGATCCTGGACGGTCAGGAAAAACCGTCGGCGCCCATTGGTGCGTGGCAGGAAAGGGCGCGTAGATGTGCGCTGGCGATTGAAGAAAGCTGGCGCACAGAAGGACAGAAGTAAAGGTGAGCGCTGGCGAGCAGGAGTAAGATCTACGGCAAGACTCAGCTAACGGAGATCGTGGTCCACAGCAGGCGAGCGCTAGATCGCTACTGATGGTGTCCAGGGGACCTGACACGCGTGGCAGATCGATGGCGATCGTTGACGCGCAGGAGATTGCTGACGAGCAGGAGAGCGCTGGCGAACAGGAGAGCGCTAGCGTTCAGGAAAACGCTGATGAGCAGGAGAGCGCCTGTGCGCTAACACTGAGCAGGAGAGAACACTGCAGAAGGGCGCACAGGGGAACCCTGACACGCAAGGGAAGCACCCCCGTTGGAGGCAACCCTTTCGAAGGGACCGTTGTCCGTCGGAAGACTGTTGTCCGTCGGAAGACTGTTGTCCGTCGGAAGACTGTTGTCCGTCGGAAGACGAGCTCAGACTACTGTCCATCTGCACCAGGGGCGGAAGGTCAAGAAGGCGGTGGAGATCGATCCCCGGAGAGATCTAAAGAGGAAGGAGCTGCAGGCTGCAAACGGAGATTCAAAAAGGCACCTCTTAGCACCCTTATAGGGAGATGGGAGGCCCTTACGACGTAGCGGACGGTGAGCCTTACGGCGAAGGCGGCCAACAGCAACAAAAGCAGAAGAGTCCTCCGAAGAGGAGTCTCTATGAGTGTACTCTCTCGCGAACGAAAGAGAAACACTTCATAGAAGAGACGGGTCAGCCAGTGACCTAAAAAGAGCAATCCTCCGAAGAGGAGCTCCTGCAGTTGCCCAGCCCCTTGAGCGTAACTGCAGGTGCGACCGCTCAGCACCAAGAGCATAGTCGCACGAAAAAAATGCAAGAGAAGAACCCCCCCCAAGGGAAAAACTCAAGCCTGGACAAGAAAACTTCCCTCGAAAGCAAAGTTCCCCACCCAAGGAGGCGAGCCTCCTGAGTATTCTAAAATGAACTGGAGAGCTGTCAATCGTCACGGGAGTACTTCCAGGAGAAGGAGACACGCCCCTGACGAAGGTCTATAGGGGAGGCAGCAACAGCCGAATCCCCAGGCCTCAACAAGACAGCTCACTCCGTTGTCACATTACAGAAACGAACTAGATCGGTAACTGTGAAAAATAAAAACAAAAATCATTAGTTAACATTCATTCCCCCGGGAAGGCTCCGAAGAGGAATCCCAAGGGAAAGGAACACAAGAATTACACAACAGGCACGTGCCCTCATAACCACTTACACTCACGGAAGGAGAGCTGTAACCAAAACAGAATTATAACAATTATAATTATGTAATTTAAAAATGAATGAACACTAAAGAAAGAACAAAAACCCTGAAAGGAATCGTTCTACAAAGCTGAAAAATCAACAAATACAATTAGATTCATAAACTAATTGAGACAAAACGTACGGCGTAGCAACCCCACCCACACGGGAAGGAAGCTACTCAGACGTAGTAAAAGTAACGTAGTAAAAGGGTGAACGACCTCAAGAGAGAGAGAGAGAAAGACCGTAGTCAAACTCGATCGCGACCCATGAAAATACACCATGGTGGCCTAACTGCTGAGGGCTCCACGGAGATATCGTATACTAATCACACAAGCACAAACTCTGAAAAGGAAACTTACTGATTTTTATACTCAAATATATACATAAACACGAAAAAATGTTTACATATATATTGAGTAAAAGAAAAGTAAGTGATTAAGTAAAGACAAAACAAACAATGGCTGCCAAGCGAGGACAAAGACAGAGACGTCTGTCCATTGTCCGAGCCAAAAGTGAAGTGAAGCAGTTCACCGGTGTGAGGGGGGGAGGGGTAGCTAGCTACCACTCCCTTACCCCCCTGCTAACTAGCGCGGGGGTAATACACCCTCGTTAAATTCTAATGGCTCGCCATTTCAGCTACGCCGAAAGGTAAACCCAATGTAAATAGCGTGGTTTGTATTTCGGTTACGGAAAAAATTAAATTTTAGATATTTTTATACCTAGAAATCTTAATAAAAATGTCTTAGGGGATTCTTGTGCTGTGTGGTCTAAAAGAACTTTCCTGTTAAAGTCTAGAACAGGGAATCCAATTACTATTATTATTACTAGCTAAGCTACAACGTCAGTTGGAAAAGCTGGATTCTATAAACCCAAAGGGTCCAACAGGGAACAATAGCCCAGTAAGGAAATTAAATAAGGAAATAAATACAGTAAACTACTGTATATGAGAAGCAATGACCAATTCAAATAAATTTTAAGAACAATAACATTGAAACAGATCTTTCATATATAAACTATAATAAGAGACTTATGGCAGCCTATTCAACATAAAAAACATTTTCTGCAAGTTTAAACTTTTGAAGATCTACCGATTCAACTACACGATTAGGAAGTTCATTCCACATCTTGGTCACAGCTGGAACAAAACTTCTAGAATACTCTGTAGTATTGAGCCTCATGATGGAGAAGGCCCAATTATTAGAATCAACTGCATACCTAGTAATACGAACAGGATGGTACTGTCCGGGAAGATCCGAATGTAAAGGATGGTAAGCATTATGAAAAAACTTATGCAACATGCATAACGAACTAATTGAACAACGGTGCCAGAGATTAATTATTAATCTCTGGCACCGTTGTTCAATTTTTTATTCCTGATCTAGATATTAATCATTAATATCTAGATCAGGAATAAAAAATTTAATAGACCCTAGTTCCTGTCCAATATATTAAGATAAAAAACAGCTGCTAAAGACAAGATGAGTGAACAATACACAAACCTTGTAAAATGAAAGAATTAAAACACTTCAGTATAGATTGATCACCGAAAATCTAACAACTTTCTCAATAAGCCAATTTTTTTGTGCAACAGACCTAATGTGTTTCACCACATTAATTTAATATTGATAATTGCACCTAAAAGCCTAAAAGTCAAACAGAATTGAAGAAATATTTGCAATGCTGATATCCGGATGTTGAGGAGCGACTGTCCTTGACCTACTTACAATCATACTTTGAGTTTTGTTAGGATTCAACTTCATACCCCATAATTTGCACCATGCACTAATTTTAGCTAAATCTCTATTAAGGGATTCACCAACCCCAGATCTACATTCAGGGGATGGAATTGATGCAAAGAGAGTAGCATCATCTGCATATGTAACAAGCTTGTTTGCTAGGCCAAACCACATGTCATGTGTATATAGTATGAAAAGTAACGGGGCCAAGAACACTACCCTGTGGAACACCGGATATCACATTCCAATACTCACTATGGTGCCCATCAACAACAACTCTTTGAGATCTATTACTTAAAAAATCAATAATAATGCTAAGAAATGACCCACCCACTCCCAACTGTTTGAGTTTGAAAACAAGGGCCTCATGATTAACACGGTCAAAGGCAGCACTAAAATCAAGGCCATTCATACAAACTTCCTGACCATAAGCAAGGGATTTCTGTACAGAATTGGAGATTGTAAGAAGGGCATCACATGCTCCAAGGCTTTTACGAACACCAAATTGCAAACTAGGGAATAGATGATTACCTTCAGCAAACCTATTAAGAAGACGTTCAAAAACTTTAGATAACATGGGAGTTATGGAAATTGGGCAGTAATCAGTGGGACTTGAGCTACCACAAACACATTTACATAGAGGAGTAACATTACCAATTCTCCAACAAGTGCTAAAAGCTCCTCTTCTTGCTAACTTGCGCAAAATAACAGATAACTTTGGAGCTAAGAAATCTGCTGTCTTTATAAAAAACAAAGGAAAAATACCATTTGGGTCTACACCTCGTTAAGCATCAAGGTCCATCAACAGGGCTTTAAATTCACGAGATAGAAAAGCTAAACTAGTTAGTTTAGCCTCAGGAAAACAGGAATGAGGAAGTTCAAGTTTTTCATTACTCTGTTTACTGTCAAAAACATCAGCCAAAAGGGTTGCCTTTTCCTTTGGACAGTGAGTGACTGAGCCATCTGGTTTAAGTAAAGGAGGAACTGTTGCATCAACACCAAAGAGCGCAGATTTAAGGGTAGACCACCATTTATGTTCTTGAGTTGTACCAGAAAGGGTTTCTTTTATGGTTAAATTGTATTCCTTTTCAGTTGAGGCATAAACTCTCTTAGCAAAAGCTCGAAGCTGAGTATAGTTATTCCAGGTCAAATCTGATCTGTTACCCTTCCAAAGATGATAGGCCTCCAGCTTCTCCAAATAAGCACGTCTACAATCATCATTGAACCATGGTTTGTCCTTCACTCAGTACCTTAGCACACCAGAAGAGATACGCCTATCAATTATGTTGACTAGATTCTTATTCAAAGGGACAACAGGATCTACACTACTATATAATTGTGACCAATTCAAGCAAAAAATATCATGCAAAATCCCATTCCAATCTGTTTGGGATTTCATATAAATTTTACAAGAGTATGATACATCAGGGACAGGCTGCTCAGTCTTCACTACTAATGAAATCAAGGCATGATCAGATGTCCCAACTGGAGAACCAACCTTACTAGTTATAACGCCAGGGGAGTCAGTGTATATGAGGTTCAAGCAATTACCAGACCTGTGAGTACCTTCATTTATGATTTGCTCACAGCCTGATTCAGAGGCAAAGTCTAAAGCTCTTACGCCATGGCGATCGGAAGGAGAGATAGTACTTAACCACGCCCTATGGTGAGCATTAATATCACCAACAAAGACAAAAGAAGCCCTTCTATTATTTTCTTGTATCTTAGCCATAATGGTAAGAAGGCAATCGAAGATAGAATCATCCATGTCTGGATTCCGGTAGATCGAACACAAATAAAAGTCGTTATGCCTGCCACAAACTTTTATTACCTGAATCTCATGACATCCAAGTTGATAGCAGGACTTGCAAGAAGCAGGGTACTCAGTCCTAATATACACCGCTATTCCCCTGGCCCTAGGGATGGCATCACGTTTCAACATTATTGGCTTCTGAAAACCAGTTATAAGGAGCTCAGATGAGTGCCTCATATTAGAAACCAAAGTTTCTGAGCACAAAAGAATATCATACTGTCTGGACGCAACTGTAAGGTCTTGAATATTTGCATGAAGACCACGAATGTTGCAATACAGAAGACGACATTGACGAAATCTAGGACGTACAGGTCCCGGATTTCGCTCAATGTCTCCAGACAGCATAAGAATTAATAGAAATAAAAAAGAGACATCATACTTCAAAACTAGATTAACAAGAACTATAACAAAAACAATATGTACAGAATTATAAATAAAGTGATAGATGAAACCCATAGACTATAGTAAAAAGTTGGAAAAACTGGTCAACATGGAGGAGCCGATACACCATGCAAGGCTAAATACCCTCCCGGATAGCCACTTCAACTGAAGGGAGGACAGTAACGATGGGTTTGAGAAGAAAAAGAATTAGAAAAGGAAAAGACGACCTCTTGATAAACCACCAGGAATCCATGGCCCTTCTATTAAGCCTGTCCAACACACCATTTCAAAAAAACAAGAGGAAAAAAAAAATAAGATGGAAAAGTGTGCCTGAGTGTACCCTCAAGCAAGAGAACTCTAACCCAAGACAGTGGAAGACCATGGTACAGAGGCAACAATGGTTTAATTTTGGAGTGTCCTTCTCCTAGAAGAGCTGCTTTCCATAGCTAAAGAGTCTTTTCTAACCTTACCAAGAGGAAAGTACACTGAACAATTGCAGTACAGTAATTAACCCCTTGGGTGAAGAAGTGTTTAGTATCTTATTGTTGTCAGGTGTATGAGAAAAGACGAGAATATGTAAAGAATAGGCCAGACTATTCTGTGTATGTGTAGGCAAAGAAAAAATAAACCGTAACCAGAGAGAGGGATCCAATGCATTACTGTCTGGCCAGTCAAAGGATCCAATAACTCTCTAGTGGTAGTATCTCAACGGGCGGCTGGTGATAAATCTCTAGTGGTAGTATCTCAACGGGCGGCTGGAGTTTTACTTTTAAAACTCTTGATGACAATTGTCACGCGTGTAGACATGATCACGCTCGTAGCGCTGATTGCGCGAACACTTCGCGAGACATGAGTCCGAAGACTCTCTGACATAATGGTCGAGGAGGAAAAAATGTGCTTTCTCCCTTGATGGTAAAAGTCCTTCTTGTACTAATGATAGCCTTAGCTGCCTCCTTCGAAAACCCTCCAGATCTAGGGAGTTCTTCGATAGATTGAAGGCAGTCAGACGTAGAGCTTGGAGGTTTAGATGGTTTCTTGCCAAGTGGGGTTGTTTGAGAAGATCTATTCTTAATGGCAGGCTTCTTGGAATGTCCACCATCCATTCCAGAACCTCTGTGAACCAACCTCTTGACGGCCAGAAGAGAACTACTAAAGTCAACTTGGTTCCCTCGTGAGACACAAACTTTGTAACATCTTGTAAAGTACTTTAAATGGTGGGAACGTGTACAATACCATGTTACGAGCTGCTTGACGCTCGGGGTCGCATTGTGCTTGATGATTCATGTAACGTCTCGATAGACGCTCGACGTCACATCTTACAGGACTTCCTGTTCCGCTGGAAGCTCGACGTCCTGTTAGGTGGATGTACGACGTCACGTCTGTTTGTTTGACTCCTTGCTAGGGAGTTGTAAAGATGTTCGTCATCAAGAACATCTTGACTAGTAGGCTCACTACGCTTGGTGTCCAGGCGTAAAGTTACCTGACACTCAAGATCCAAGTCTGTTACTTTCTTGTATGCAGGCCGACAAACTAGCATGGGCAAAGAGAGCTTCTGTTGCAAATCTAGTAGTGTAATAAAAGTAGGGTCAAACTGTTGTGGTACAGGAGACGTCATGTCTACCACAAGCTCTCTTTCTACACCGTTTAAAAACATGCAGTGTCCAGAAGACGATAACCAGTTTGATGGTGGAGAAGGAGCATGAACTGAAGCCATGCTAGGCTCAGAAAACTGTCCTGCAACTGAGAGAGTTGGACGTTATTTGACAGTTGCTAATATCCTAAAAGGATGTTTGGTAGGAGGGTTTTTCTTCGGTAGAAAGAAAAAACGCTCTGAACTGTTCGAAAGACTACAACCAGAAGCTTGCGGTGTCAAGAAAAGACGCTGATTGACCGTGTCCATCTTCCTCTTTAGAAGTCTGGAAGTTGATGCCAGCCTCGTCTGGGAGCTGAGTCATCTGAAGACGACGAAAAAACTTTCACCTCACCTTTCCTATGATGAAGGTGAGAGACCTGTGAGACGTCAAAAGGTATGCTCGAGTAGGCGACTGCTCGGGAGCTAAAGCCTCTTGTTTCCTTTATCGTTTGATATTTCTTCTCTCCGGGAAAAGGGAGTTGGGAGAAGTTTCAAATCGACATTCCTTGGAAGAGGTCTAAGGATAAGAAACAATGATATGCCCTCACAGACGCACCCTCTATTTGAGAGGTGGTGCTTAGCCCGAAACAAAGAACTCAAAACTGGACAGCTTCCTCCTATGCACGAACCTTCCGGTAGCTTGAAGTTCGGATGGATGGGGAAGTAGAAGTAAGCATCCTGGAGATCTTAAGAGATCATCCAGTGGACCTTCTTTACTGCTGCAAGCATAGTCTTCAGGGTCTCCATAGAGAACTTTTGTCCTCTGAACGTAGCTCAAACAGTATGAGACTGACGTTGGACGTCACAGTTTATTTGACGTTCAACGTCACGAGCTTGTTGCTCGATGTTACGTTTAGCTTGACGCCCAACGTCACGTTCAGCTTGACACCCAATGCCACGCTTAGCTGCCTAGCGATCGTCGCCGCGCTTGAAAGATAAACGCTCGATGACACGCTTGGCCGTTTGATGTCTGGTATCAAGAGAAGCAGACACTCAATGGGATATAGAAGCCTTATCATGCTGTTCAACATTTAGCTTGCTGGTAGGCCGCCTGTGCGACAACGCGTCCTGATAAGAATCATGACGAACCATCGCTTTGCTAACAGCAGGCTGATAAGACTGCATAAAAGATGAGAGCCGCTGCTTCATGCTAGCAGCATAGTCCAATTAGGATCAACATTAGGTGACACCAGTGTAAAAACTTCGATCGCGAACTCACCTTCCTCATCGCTTACATAACGCTCCGCATTTCAGCAGACGGGAACCAGTCTGGCAGAAGCGGCAGTGCCTGTACCATAACACCAGACTCAGGAACAAGATCTGTATCAGTCTGAACTAAAGCTTTGCCAACTTCTGACATCCTGACAGGACGTACACAGCAAAAAAGGGACACTGCCTTCTCTCACAAAAGCCCTAATGCACTTCCTGCTGTTGCAGCTAAACGTGCTGCTGCACCAAACTCTGCAGTTAGGTTCTTTATGCTGCATTGAGGACGCGCTATTGCACTGCCCTATCAGCAATGTCTTTTTGACGTTGTTACTTTTCTCAGAATGATTTATTAATAATTTATTTTCATCATTTATTTAATTCCTCATTTCCTTTCCTCACTGAGCTATCTTTCCCTATTAGACCCCTTGGGCTTATAGCATCTTGCTTTTCCAACTAGGGTTGTAGCTTGGCTAGTAATAATAATAAAAATAATAAACAGAGACTCCTTCGACGTCTTCCTTAGCAAAAAAACTCTGAAGGCGGGACGAGGAGCAGCAGGTACAAAATAAAATGGAAACTCTTCAGAAAAAACTTTCATGAGTTTCTGAAAGTCACTCCCTTCCTCCTGCAAGTCTCTAATCTAGGTAGAGATGTTTTGTTTCCTAGAAGTCAACTCCTTAAGATCCTGAATTTTGACCTCAATGTTTTACAGGTTTAACTCTCGCTCTCCCACAAACACCAAGAATTAGTTCAAGCAGGCCTTGGTCTGAGAACATAATATCTTTCTAGCTAATATTTATTTATTAATATAGCGCCTGGCGTAACAATGTTCCAACGCTAGACGCTCATGGTAATGTAGACATCAAGTCCTACTGTTGGAGTTGCTTGGCGTTCAGCATCACGTGACTCTCGGAACAATACTATTCATGATTCAGACGCTCGCGATCTAGACGCTTGGCGCTATGCTTGACACGTGACGTTCAATTACTTGATGCTCGACGACACGCAACTGCTTGGCGTTCGGAGTTATGATTAACTGCTTGACACTCGACGTCAAGTTCAACTGCGTGAAGCTTGATGCCATGCAAACTCTTGATGCTCGGCGCCACGTGACTTTCAGAACAATAACGCTTGCGATTCACACGCTCGGAACTATGCCAATCGCATCAAGAACGGTAGATCATCGAACAAGAGAAACCAAGAAGTTGCACTAAGTTACAAACATCGAGTCAAACTCTTACAGCAGCGTTAATAGTTAGCCTTGCTGAACGCTCGATGACCAATGCTCTGTTGTTGTCGCGCTTAGCTTGGCGCGAGGCGTCACGCTCAGCCACCTGGCGAGCGCCATCATGCTCAGCTGCTTGGCACGCGCCATCAAGCTCAGCCGCCTGGTGCGCGCCATCACGTTCAGCTGCCTGGCGCTTGTCGAGCGCCTGAAAGGAAGACGCTCGCGCTTGACCACTTAATTTTAGAAAACACTTTTTCCTCGCCTCACCTACGGCGAGGGCAATCGTTCTGGGAATCATCATGGGAATCGTCAACAAAAACGCTCGAGGGAACTTCTGTTCAGGTCTTATGAGACTTTCGGCTCAAGACTAATGCCTCTTGCTTCCTTTCGCCGATCAACTTTACTTCTCCCATGGGTCCGGGAGCTTGAAAGAGGTCAAAGGCAAGGAAAACGACAGGTTAGAACAGAAGCACCCTCCACTGTATTGAATAAAATTCAATGCAATAATTTAGCACTAAAAATTTGCATTTTTTTAAACTCTTTGGCATAAAACCATAAGTAGACACGCCCGTAGAGGGAGATCTTACTATTCTGTCAAGGGCTTGAATGAGAATGCAATAGTCACTGAATCCTATATAAAATGTAATTATATATTTTATAAAAAATATTAAATGAATAGATATAGGAATTATATATCTATATATTTAAACCAACCCTTATTACTTAAGGGGTTCCAATAAAAGACGAAGTTACATTTAACAATTGGAACATTTATAAATATTATACGAAAAAATTTAGTATTCCAAAAACAAACAAGTAAACAACGATACAAAGAATCGTGAGACTATATCGATTGTCATGAATACTACGTCCGATCAAAAATTAACTGAACGCTAATTTTGTTTAATCTTTGTAAACAGATTAGCTAAAGAAAAAATACTAAAAGGACCAATAATTGTAAAATAACATATTCCTTTTATCTAATACAACTTGGAAACTTTAGTTTTAAAAGAAAAATGTACTTTTCATAAATATCGATACAAAGAGTAATTCTGTAACGATAGATTGAGGACTGTGTAGCATAAATAAAATGACAAATTCGTAGGTAATTTTTATTTTTCCAAACTATACAAACTTTAGCTATTTAATATGGGTAATTACTTTCGGCGTAGCTGAAATGAGGAGCCATTAGAATTTTAACGAGGGTTTACTACCCCACCAATAGTTAGCGGGGGGTAGGGAGGGTAGCTTCCTACCCACCCACCCCCCCACCCCCTCACACACACCTGTGCTGAGCTCACTTTGGTTAGAGGTAGGACTTCACGGGGGATAGGGCTGGCAGGCAAGTTTGATTAAATAACAAAGGTTTGTATAGTTAGGAAAAATACAAATTAACTACGAATTTGTCATTTGTTCGTAACTGACATACAAACCACACTATTTAATAGGGGTGACTCACCCATTAGGAAGGGTGGAAAGTCCCAGCCAGTACTGGCTTTTGGCTTTGCCCGGGGACTCAATATCTGAGTGTGTCAGTACTCAACAATAAGGAGTCGCTAAACCTCGCTAGCACCTAGCTATGCAAGGGCTGTGGCCTACGTAAGCTGTGTGTGAAGGTTTGAAGAGTGACTCGTCCTAGGAAGTTGACCTGAAGTCCTTTAGATGGAAACTTTAGGCTAGGACTCTCCCAATACCACCTTGTCAGGGTATGGGGACGTGACAGTATTAACTTAATACTAGGAACACAAGGAAACATGGTATACCTGAAGTGGTTTGAGGTCAGCTGTGCAGAGAACCCAGGATGCTGCTTTCCCCAAGAGAGGGGAGGATGAAGAAAAGAATAAGGGCCAGACATACCTTTTCATTCATGCAGACTAAGACTGGGTAACAATGCCCTAAACCCTCTGCTACTTGTCCATTAAGGAGCCTGAGGTTTAAACCAGCTGTTGTGCAGCCACCACAGGACCGATAGAGAATGTATCGAGTCTCCTGTGGGTCATGACTTGCAGGTAGTGGGCTGTGAAGGTGGTCTGACGCTTCCACACCCCTGCTTGTAGAACCTGCGTCACTGAGAAATTCTTTTTGAAAGCCAGGGACGTAGCTACGCCCCTGACATCATGTGCTCTAGGGCGACGTGACGGAGGAGGGTCAGGATTCAGGGATAGAAGGATTACCTTCCGAATCCATGCCGAGATGGTATTCTTGGTAACCCTCCTCTTCGGCTTCCCAGTGCTTACAAACAATGCCTGCACTTGGGGACGAACTGCAGCCGTTCTTTTAAGATATAGCCTCAGACTCCTTACTGGCCATAGTAGGAGATGGTCTGGGTCATCTGTTACAGAACGAAGACTCGAAACCTGGAAAGAGTCGAACCGTGGGTCCGGCACTCCCGGATTCTGAGTCTTGGCAACAAACTCAGGGACAAATCTGAATGCTTGGCCGAGGCCAAAGCTAGTAGGAACACCGTCTTCCAAGTTGGGTGGCGATCTGAAGCCTGGCGTAATGGTTCGTAGGGAAGTCTCTTTAGAGACCTGAAAACTCGAACCACGTTCCATGGAGGAGGTCTCACTTCCGACTGAGGGCAGGTAAGTTCATAACTTCATATGAGTAGGGAAAGTTCCAGCGAAGAAGAAATGTCCACTCCTTTGAGACTTAAGGCTGAGCGATAGCCTTTCACAGCCGAGACTGAAAGGCGCATTTCTTCTCGCAAATACACGAAGAACTCCGCTATTGCTGGAACAGTGGCATCGAGTGGAGAGATACCCCTTCCACGACACCAACCACAGAAAACTCTCAACTTTGCCTGGTAGACAGATACGGATTACCTTCGCAGGTGCCCAGACATCCTGTTTGCAACTTGTTGCGAAAATCCTCTCTCTGCGAGGAGACGCTGGATAGTCTCCAGGCGTGAAGTCATAGCGAAGCTACGGCTTTGTGAAAGATGTTGGCGTGTGGTTGTTTGAGTAGCTCATGTCGTGGAGGGAGTTCTCTCGGAAGTTCCGTTAGGAGTTGCAGAAGGTCCGGAAACCATTCCGCATGATGCCATAGCGGAGCTATTAGGGTCATCGAGAGATTGACCGATATTCTGGTCTTGTTGAGTACCCTCTCATCAGACAGAACGGGGGAAAGGCGTAAACATCGATGTTGTCCCACCGTTGTTGAAAGGCATCTTGCCAGAGTGCCTTGGGATCCGGGACTGGGGAGCAGTACAGCGGAAGCTTGAAGTTCAACGCTGTAGCGAACAGATCCACAGTCGGGGAACCCTACAAAGTCAGGACTTTGTTGGCTACTAGATGATCCAAAGACCACTCGGTACTCATTATCTGAGAATCTCTGCTCAGATTGTCGGCGAGCACATTCCTCTTGCCTGGAATGAAGAGAGCCAATAGTGGAATCGAATGGACTTCGGTCCATCTCAGTATCTCTACTGCGAGATGGGATAGCTGCTCTGAAAAGGTACCTCCCAGCTTGTTGATGGAAGCCACTACTGTGGTGTTGTCGCTCATCACCACCACAGTGACCAGCCAGGTATTGTTGGAACGGTTGAAAGGCCAGGAATACGGTCTTCATTTCTACCAGATTTATATGGAGGCACTTTTCTGATACTGACCACAGGCCTGAGGTCCTGTGGTGCAGAACGTGGACCCACCACCTTTTCTTTGAAGTGTCCGAAAACAGCATCAAATCCGGGGAAAGGACGAGAAGATCCACTCCCTTCCGTAGGTTCTCGTCTGTCACCCACCACTAAAGATCCGTCCGTTCCGCAGGACCAATCGGGATCATGACGTGCGGGGAATCGTGTCCTTGATTCCACCGAGACTTGAGTCGCCATTGCAGAGATCTCATTCTGAGGCGACCGTTGGGAACTAGACGGGCCAGGGATGAGAGGTGACCGAGGAGACGTAACCACGATTGGGCTGGGAGTTCTCCTCGTCTGAGGAAAGGACTCGCGACCCTCCTCAGCCTTTCTATCCTGTCGTCTGATGGGAAGGCTTTGTGGAGATTGGTGTCTATTATCATGCCTAGATATACCAGTCTTTGAGTAGGGAGCAGAGAAGACTTCTCGAGATTTACCAGGATCCCTAGATCTTGGCAAAGTCTCAGAAGTTCGTCTCTGTGTCGAAGAAGGGTTGACTCCGAGTCTGCTAGGATCTGCCAGTCGTCCAGATAACGGACGAGAGGGATGCCAATCCTGTGTGCCCACGATATCAGGGTGAACACTCTGGTGAAAAGCTGAGGTGCTGTGGAAAGACCGAAACACAGCACCTTGAACTGGTAGATCTTGTTATCTACGCAGAATCTTAAGTACTTCCTTGAAGACGGATGGACTGGGATCTGGAAGTACGCGTCCTTCAGATCCAGTGTACACATGATATCTTGAGGTCTCACTGCAAGTCTGACCGTGTCTGCCGTCTCCATGCTGAACAAGGTCTGCTTGACAAACCTGTTCAGAGCCGAGAGGTTGATGACTGGTCTCCAGCCTCCAGACGCCTTCTTTACAAGAAAGAGTCGACTGAAGAAGCCTGGGGACCCGTCGAGGACCTCTTGGAGAGCGCCCTTCTTCAACATGGTCTCGACTTCTGCCCGAAGGGCTTGCCCCCTTGCCGATCCCATAGCAAGGGAGCTCAACGACACTGGATCTGCTGTCACGGGAGGTAGAGATGTTATGAACGGGAAGCAATATCCTTGACTGATTACAGAAATCGTCCAGGAATCGGCCCCGAGTTGCTGCCACCTGCTTCCGCAACTTTGCAGGCATCCCCCTACTGGTGGACATGCAGGGGGACTGCCAATCCTAGCGTTTGCAGCCTCGACAACTCCCTCTAGGATTTTTCCCTCGCCTGGAGGACTTTTTGCCTTTCTTGTCTTTGACAGGAAAGGGCTTTGACACCACTGTCGCCGTTGCCGGTTTCGTCTTCTTGGTAGGACGTGGTTGCCTGCTCCACGTCCTTAGGCTCAAACAGATTTCTCCCCTCTGAGCCTGTTGATCTCGGTGTTGGGGACTTTCTGGTGGAACCTCTCAGACACCACATCTCGACGCTTCAAGTGGAACCTCTTCATCCGAACGTATCTACATCCGAATTTTC
Organism: Palaemon carinicauda; assembly: GCF_036898095.1. Taxonomy (NCBI): domain Eukaryota; kingdom Metazoa; phylum Arthropoda; class Malacostraca; order Decapoda; family Palaemonidae; genus Palaemon; species Palaemon carinicauda. The sequence goes on along the minus strand of NC_090725.1, from coordinate 158,825,376 downwards.
CAACATCTGAAGTAAAATTCGAGCAAATTTTTTACTCTACACCCGAATTTTATTTCGACACACGAAGTAAGCAATTTTCGTCGTACCGGTTGTATCCGAATTTTTCGACACGCGAAGTACAATTCAAACACGTTCCTACTCTACACCCGAATATTTTTTTCGACACCCGAAGTAAACAATACTCGTACGCGTAGTCGGTTCTCATAGCGCCTGAAGTGTTTTTTATTTCCGCCGATAGAAGGCAGCACTTCGACCTCGGAGGGACCCTCAGTTAGCGCGGCTTGGGTCAGTCCTCTGTTCTCGTCGGCTTCTTGCGGTTGTGCCCTGTGCGTTCTGCTATTAACTGTGTTTTAATCGTGATTTTTTACGTGCATCCTTTTACGGTAATTTACGTAAAGTATGGGTCCTAAAAGGCTTAGTTTTGCAAGTGGTAGTGGTAGTGGTGAGAAAAGGAAGAAGGAAATGCTTTCTTTAGACGTAAAGCAGGAAATTATTGAAAAACATGAGCGTGGCGTCCGCGTGAGTGAACTTGCTAAACAGTATGGCCGTAATATGTCGACGATCTCGACAATCCTTAAACAGAAGGAAGCTATTAAAGCAGTGAAACCTTCTAAGGGGATCACCATTATTTCAAAACGCCGTAGCCCTATCATAGAAGAGATGGAACGACTTCTGCTAGTGTGGAACAAGGACAGAGAGATTGTTGGCGATACCATCACCGAAACCGTCATCTGCAAGAAGGCGCACGCCATTTTTACGGACTTGAAGGAGGAGAGCTTTGGGGGTGATGCTGGGGAGAGTTCAACCGAACCTTCCTCAGACGATTTCAAGGCATCTCGTGGCCAGTTTGAGAAATTTAAGAAACGGTCCGGGATTCATTCAGTTGTTCGCCACGGAGAGGCTGCTAGTGCGGACACAAAGGCTGCAGCTGACTTTGTCAAGAACTTTGAAAGGATCGTGCTGGAAGAAGGCTGCGTAGAGCAGCAAGTGTTTAATTGTGATGAAACCGGGCTGTTTTGGAAGATGCCCAGTCGAACCTACATCACCGCCGAAGAGAAGAAATTGCCTAGGCATAAGCCAATGAAGGATCGGTTGACTCTTGCCCTATGTGCCAACGCTAGCGGGGACTTTAAAGTCAAGCCCTTACTGGTTTACCATTCTGAAAACCCTAGGGCCTTTAAGGCACACAACGTCGATAAGGACCAGCTTCATGTGTGGGTGCAGCGGAAGACGTAGAGGATATCGTCTCCCTTGGCAAGTCCATGGGTCTGGAGGTCGACGCAGATGACGTTACGGAACTCGTCGCTGAACATCACGACGAACTTACCACAGAGGAGCTCAAGGAACTTCATGCTATGTCTGAGCACATGAGTGATGACAAGGAAGGGATCGAGGAGGTAGAACATGTGTTAGGTTCGGCGCATATAAAAGAGGTGTTATGAAAATATCAAGACGTGGTCGACTTCATCGACAAATACCACCCAAAAAAATTGCAGGTTTGTCGTGTAGTTGCGCAGTTCGATGATGTTTGTCTAACTCACTTTCGAAACATTCTGAAAAGCCGTACCAAGCAACTATCTATCGATAATTTCTTTAAAAAAACTACGAAGCGAACTCGTGATGAAGAGGATGTAAGTGATTCAAAGAAAACGGCAAAGAGTGAAGCAGAAGAAAGTGAAACAAAGAAAACGGCAAAGAGTGAAGCGAAAGAAATTCAATCAATTTTAAGTGTAGAGAGTGAAAGTGATTAAAATTAATCATCAAAAAGAAAAAAAGAAAATGTAAAAAAAAATATAAAATATATAAAAAAAAAAAATATAAGTTAAGTTATGTTAAAGTTCACTTAGTGTAAGTTAGAATAAGTTACGGTAGTGTACGTTCATCGTAGTTAACCTCTCTACCTCCTCGCCGCCCGTCCGTCTCCTCTCTGCGTAGCAAGACCAACAACACCTGCGCTGGAGTTTCTAAGGTAAAGTGACGCTAAAAACCCGTTTCTTATTTATCATTTTTTGCTAATTCTTCTTTTTTACATGTCTATTATCTAATTTAGTGTGCATTATTCTCATGGGAAATTATGTGTAGTAGTTTATTAAGAAGTTATCATAGGTTTTTGGGCTCAACCACGGATTAATCCTATTTCAATGTATTCTTATGGGAAAATTCGTTTCGACATCCGAACATTTTCTATATCCTAAGTTGGCTCTGGAACGGATTAAATTCGTATGTAGATGTACCACTGTATTAGCCCACAAGTTCGAGACTTGGTGGGCTAGAAACTCGTTGGTACGAGTGCCTGAGAGTAGAAATGTCTCCATGGCCTTCCTGGTACTTTCCTTGGACAGGTCCTCGGATCATAGCAGGATGCCTAGAGACCCTAGCCACGAAGTTGCCTGCATGGCACACTTCGCTACCTTCTCCTGGCTGAGGACCTCCGTAGCCGAGAAAGCCACTTGCCGGGTGGAGAGTCTCTCAAGAGGGACTCCCTTGGTAAGCTCTTCCAAAGAATGGTGCAAAGGAAGAGCTAAACAAGTCTCCTCCATGATCTCGAAGTACCTCCTCTGATGGACTCGAGGAGCGGGAGAGGTTTGTTCCCGGCGCTGGACCGGCTGGTGGAAGCAAGCTCGGAGAGCTGGCTCTCAACCTTATCTCTGGCACTCTTAACCCCTTGGGACCAAGGCAAAGCCGCACTGACCCTAGAGGGTTTCTGAGTACCAAAGACTCGGTCCAGGACCGTGTCCTTGCCCTCACGAGGAGGAATTTCTGGGTCCGAGAACCCGTTGAGATTCCTCATAAGGGTCAGAACCTGCCAGAAAGTGTGTTCTGACTCCTGAAGCTCCCCTCCTGGAAGGCTGGCAGCGAAGTCTCCTGTCCCCAAAGGCTCTTCTCGGGGGGACTCGTGAACGTTCTCCGAGGGCTTGGCTGGCTCTGGTCTAATCCTCGAGGACGACTTCGGAACTGTCTTGGAGTCCTTCGACTCCCTCTTAGGAGGAATACAGGACTCCAGAAGTGATGGTGGGAGGCTCTTTTCCACCCCTACCCGAGAAGACTTCTCTGCACGAGGTGGGGTTTCCCTCATTGGTGCGATGGGGGAATGCCTCACCTCTTGGGACTCCCCCCAAGGACAGAAAATCCTCGTCCGAAGGGGAGGGAAAGTCTGGGGGGGAGGGGGCCTTCCTCAAAGACTTCCGAGGAGTCAACTTCGCCCTTGGAGAAGTTACCACGTCCACTCCTCCTCTCTTTCTCTTCAGGGGAGTCGAAACTGCCACTGATTTGTGTCCTAGTTCAGAGAGAACAGGCTTAAAAGCCTGTACGACCGCTCTGACGAGGGACCCAAACTAGGGCTATCGACTGACAGCTGTGCTGTCAGAAACTCCCTCTGGAGAGAAGGGGATCGTTCGATCCCTAGGAGGAGTTACCAAAGCAGGGTCGGCCTGAAAAGAAGGAGGCAAGATCCTGGACCTATCTGGAGTTCTCCCTCCCTCCGGCAAGCACGCTGTTCTGCGCTTGCCGAAGGGGGGGAGGATTGCGCTGGCGATTGCGTTGGCGATCGCGCTGGTGGTCGCGCTGGCACTCGAGCAATGGAGTTCCGCCTAAATCGCGCTCGGGCGATTGCTTGCTCGCGCGGGCGCACGTGGGCGCACGGGTGAGCGATGGCACGCGGGCGAGCGATGGCACACGGGCGAGCGCTGGCGAGGGCGCGCGTTGGCGCGTGGGCGAGCGATGGCGCGCATGTGAGGGCGCACATGGGCGAACGATGGCCCGCCGGTGAGGGCGTGTGTGGGAGCGTGGGCCAACGATGGCGCGCAGGGGCGCGTTCTGGTGATAAAGGCAAGCGCGCAGCAGGCTGAATAAGCACTCGCGCGCGTGGGCACACAAGATCATGCTGAGCCCGTGAGGGCGAAAAACGGTGGGCGCGTGCGCGCAAGGGAAATATCCCTTACGCGCGAGCGCGCACATCCTGAACAGCAACAGGTGGGCGCGCAGGGCGCGCGATGGCGCATAGGTGAAGGGAGGCGTGTTGGCGAGCGCCGACGAGCAAGGGAGGAGATTATCTTCCCCTTTGCACCCAGATCCGAAGATCGTGGGCACGCAGGAGAACATTGGCGCACAGGCAAGAGCTGGCGCGTAGGAGAATGCTGGCGCGCAGGCGATCGTGGGCGTGCATCAGGAAGAGGGCGCGCAGTGGGACGCTGGCGGGTAGGTGAGCGCTGACGCGCAGGTGAGCACTGGCGCGCAGGTGAGCACTGGCACGCAGGTGAGCATTGGCGCACAGGAGAGCGCTGGCGCACTCTAACAGGCTCTGGAACAGGACCGCGCCTGCACGCAATTGCGCGCTGGCGCGTAGGAGGTCGATGGCGCGCAAGGGATACCTGGCGCGTAAGGGACTTACTCTCCAGGAGAGAAAGTCCCTTGTGCCCCGAAGGAACCGATGCCCGCTTGAAGACAGGATTCGTGGGCGTCCACAGCGCATCAGCAGCCAGGAACAGCGACGACAGGTCAGCAGGTCTGGCGGGTGGAAGGTCGGTGCGTCCTTTGCAAGGACGACCTTCCACCAAAGGAGATCGTGAACGATCTGCAGAGGTCCAGGGATGTAGCTGGCAGGGTCGGTGATCGATGACGAGGTTCCTCTGCGGCGGACTGCGAAGATGACGAGCCGAAGAGGCGCCTCCTCACGCCCCTGTGGGGCGAAGGAAGTCCTCTACGGCGAAGAGGAAGGCGGGCTTCACACCTTATACGCCCTCTGGGGGCCGTGGGGTCAGCAAGCTGACCAGCAGTCCTCCGAAGAGGAGTCTCTGTCAGTGAACTCCCCCGAGGGGGAGAATCACCTGCAGGAGAGACCGTTGGACTTGGTTCCTCCCTCGAAGGATGTTCGGAGGGGGGAGCTAAGCCTTCAGCTACATCAGGAGCAGAGGTTTGACCCAACTCGTCAGAAGCCTCTGCCACAACAACGTCGACGATAGACAGAGGATCAACCTCTGCTAAAGTCGGCGACTGTTTGACAGCTGCTCCTAACTTGATCATGTCAAACAAGGCTTCCTTGGAGGGCGAACCCTGAAGCCCCAAGGAAGACCAAAGCTGTAACAAATCCTGGTTAGACACATTAGCATGAGAATCAATATCCTCCCCCGGGGGAGGAGGAGGAGCTGCCTTGCTATTGGAGGCAACTCCCTCTCCCAAACCCCAAGATCGGTCAACAGAACTGCGGCCTAAGCTACCACTCGACAGTTTCTCGGAAGAAACCGATCAAGAGGGAGCTTCGGAGGAGGTTTGGGGCACGGAAGAAGAAGCCTTGGGTTTTTCCCCTTTCAAAGAACTCTTCGAAGGAGAAATATCCCTTTTGGACTTCTTCTTCCGGCGCTGGGAAAACCTCTCCAACTGGGAGGTAGACCACTCCCTACACTCACCACATACATTATCTCTATCACACCGTTGGCCCCTACAGAAAGGACATAAGGTGTGAGGGTCCGTTTCGACCACCGACATATAAGTCCCACAAGGGCGGTCAGGTAAACCGGGACACTTCCGCATCACAGAAGCCAACTTCACACTCTGTCGAAGAAAAAGCACACAAAAGATCAGTTAAATGGCTGTCAGAAAAGGCGAGGGTGACAGCGGACACGTTCGTCTAGCACCCGAGCCGAAAGCAAAGTGAACTCAGCACAGGTGTGTGTGTGTGTGTGTGGGGGGGGGGGGGGGGTGTGGGGGGGGGGGTAGCAAGCTACCCTCCCTACCCCAGCTAACTAGCGGTGGGGTAGTAAACCCTCGTTAAAATTCTAATGGCTCGTCATTTCAGCTACGCCGAAAGTAATTATCCATATTAAATAGCGTGGTTTGTATTTCAGTTACGGAACAACTGAACGCTAGATAATCTTTAAAACAGATCGAAGATTATCCAAAGAAAGCATACCAAAAGGACAAAAATTTTCTTAAAATAACATCTTAAAATAACAATCATTTTATTTTATATAACTAAATACTTTGTATGTACCCTCAGCATACCCGCTTAAGCGGTTAAGCAAGGTTGCCACCTCGCAATTAAAGTCTAATGGCTACCTAAAGCTGTCGCTGAAAGATAATCAACACAAATAACTCCAGGTTTGTTAGTATGGGAACAAAAACGGTTTACTGTACATTGTGCAGGTTTCCTGTGATAGGGTATCAACTCTACAATGTAGCATAAACCAACCACAAAAACATTATGTACTCACGTGATGACGTAGGAGTTCTGACTCTCTTGGACCGAGTACGAATAGAGAAAGGAGAATTGAGCAATAAAGAGCGGAGTGACATCCGTGGAAAACCTGAAGATGAGTTACTCCCATTTCCACTTCCATTCCCTCCTCGTTCCACTGATGTGATGGAAGGATAGGTTCTTGTACGTACTCCACCACCCTGACATCCAGCTCCACCACCATGTGAATCAGTCATTTTCTTATAGGCTTACCACCTCCTCCTGTAAAGGTTAACAATTTGAATTGTTTAGGATTCTTATTATGATATAAACTACTGATTGAAGACATTAAGGTAAAACATATAATGGCTATACAGTGGAACCTCTACACACGAACGTATCTACATCCGAATTTTCCAACATCCAAAGTAAAATTCGAGCAATTTTTCGACTCTACACCCGAATTTTATTTCGATACACGAAGTAAGCAATTTTCGTCGTACCAGTTGTATCGGAATTTTTCGACACGCGAAGTACAATTCGAACACGTTCCTACTCTACACCCGAATTTTTTTTCGACACCCGAAGTAAACAATACCCGTGCACGTAGATGGTACTCATAGTGCCGGATGTATTTTTTATTTCCGCCGATAGAAGGCAGTATTTCTACCTTGGAGGGACCCTCAATTAGCGTGGCATGGGACATTCCTCTGTTCTCGTCGGCTTCGTGTGGTTGTGCCCTGTGCATTCTGCTATTAACTGTGTTTTAATCATGATTTTTTACGTTCATCCTTTTACGGTATTTTACGTAAATCATGGGTCCTAAAAGGCTTAGTTTCGCAAGTGGTAGTGGTAGGGTGAGAAAAGGAATAAGGAAATGCTTTCTTTAGAAGTAAAGCAAGGAATTATTGAAAATATATGTCGATGGATATGCTATAGTGATGCAATCATCCTTATAGTCAATAATGAATTGGTAACTGAATACCCATTGGAGAGAGAGAGAGAGAGAGAGAGAGAGAGAGAGAGAGAGAGAGAGAGAGAGAGAGAGAGAGAGAGAGAGAGAGAATAGCTGTAGATGGATGTGCTTTTGATACTATCATCCTTATAAACAAGCAATGTAAAAGAACTTACTACAGAGGAGCTCAAGGAACTCCATGCTATGTCTGAGCACATGAGTGATGACAAGGAAGGGATCGAGGAGGTAGAACATGTGTTAGGTTCGGCGCAAATAAAAGAGGTGTTAGGAAAATATCAAGACGTGGTTGACTTCATCGACAAATACCATCCAAAGAAATTGCAGGTTTGTCGTGTAGTTGCGCAGTTTGATGATGTTTCCCTAACTTATTTTCGAAACATTCTGAAAAGCTGTACCAAGCAACTTTCTATCGATAGCTTCTTTAAAAAAAACTACGAAAAGAACTCGTGATGAAGAGGAAGGAAGTGGTTCAAAGAAAACGGCAAAGAGTGAAGCGAAAGAAAGTGAAACAAAGAAAATGGCAAAGATTGAAGAGAAAAAAATTCAATCAATTTTAAGTGTAGAGTGAAAGTGATTAAAATTAATCATCAAAAAGAAAAAAAGAAAATGTAAAATAAAATATAAAATATAAAAATATAAAAAATAAATAAGCTAAGTTAGGTTAAAGTTCACTTAGTGTAAGTTAGAATAAGTTACGGTAGTGTACGTTTATCGTAGTTAACCTCTCTACCTCCTCGCCGCCCGTCCGTCTCCTATCTGCGTAGCAAGACCAACACCTGCGCTGGACTTTCTAAGGTAAAGTGACGCTAAAAACCCGTTTCTTATTTATTATTTCTTGATGATTATTCTTTTTTACATGTCTATTATCTAATTTAGAGTGAATATTGGCATGTGTAGTAATTTATTAAGGAGTTATCATAGGTTTTTGGGCTCAACCACGGATTAATCCTATTTCAATGTACAGTGGAACCTCTACACACGAACGTATCTACATCCGAATTTTCCAACATCCGAAGTAAAATTCGAGCAAATTTTTTACTCTACACCCGAATTTTATTTCGACACACGAAGTAGCAATTTTCGTCGTACCGGTTGTATCCGAATTTTTCGACACGCGAAGTACAATTCGAACACGTTCCTACTCCACACCCGAATTTTTTTTTCGACACCCGAAGTAAACAATACTCGTATGCGTAGTCGGTGCTCATAGCGCCTGATGTGTTTTTTATTTCCGCCAATAGAAGGCAGCACTTCAACCTCGGAGGGACCCTCAATTAGCGTGGCTTGGGTCAGTCCTCTGTTCTCGTTGGCTTTATGTGGTTGTGCCCTGTGCGTTCTGCTATTAATTGTGTTTTAATCATGATTTTTTACATTCATCCTTTTACGGTATTTTACGAAAATCATGGGTCCTAAAAGGCTTAGTTTCGCAAGTGGTAGTGGTAGTGGTGAGAAAAGGAATAAGGGAATGCTTTCTTTAGAAGTAAAGCAAGGAATTATTGAAAAGCATGAGCGTGGCGTCCGTATGAGTGAACTTGCAATAAGTTCCGCGCAAATAAAAGAGATGTTAGGAAAATATCAAGACGTGGTCGACTTCATCGACAAATACCATCCAAAGAAATTGCAGGTTTGTCGTGTAGCTGCGCAGTTTGATGATGTTTCCCTAACTTATTTTTGAAACATTCTGAAAAGCTGTACCAAGCAACTTTCTATCGATAGCTTCTTTAAAAAAACTACGAAGCGAACTCGTGATGAAGAGGAAGGAAGTGGTTCAAAGAAAACAGCAAAGAGTGAAGAGAAAAAAATTCAATCAATTTTAAGTGTAGAGAGTGAAAGTGATTAAAATTAATCATCAAAAAGAAAAAAAGAAAATGTAAAAAAAAATATAAATTATAAAAAAAAAAAGCTAAGTTATGTTAAAGTTCACTTAGTGTAAGTTAGAATAAGTTACGGTAGTGTACGTTTATCGTAGTTAACCTCTCTACCTCCTCGCCGCCCGTCCGTCTCCTCTCTGCGTAGCAAGACTAACAACACCTGCGCTGGAGTTTCTAAGGTAAAGTGACGCTAAAAACTCGTTTCTTATTTATCATTTTTTGCTAATTCTTCTTATTTACATGTCTATTCTTCTTATTTACATGTCTATTATCTAATTTAGTGTTCATTATTCTCATGGGAAAATTATGTGTAGTAGTTTATTAAGAAGTTATCATAGGTTTTTGGGCTCAACCACGGATTAATCCTATTTCAATGTATTCTTATGGGAAAATTCGTTTCGACAACCGAACATTTTCTACATCCGAAGTTGGTTCTGGAACGGATTAAATTCGTATGTAGAGGTTCCACTGTATTCTTATGGGAAAATTCGTTTCTACATCCGAACATTTTCTACATCCGAAGTCGGTTGTGGAACGGATTAAATTCGTATGTAGAGGTACCACTGTACATGAATTGCTGTAACAAGGAACCTTTTACAGAACTACATAAGTTAAAATACTACAAATTTTAAAAGGTGATTTGTATTTTTCCTAGTTATACAAACCCGAGTCATTTATATGGATTTACTCGTAAGTCTCTTTGCTACAACCAGAAAAAAATAAAATACGCTTATCTGGTATCAATGTATGATTACCAGCTATACCTCCATGCTGGGTGAGTGTGCGCCATTCTTCTGATGGTCAAGACTTGAGGAGTGGGACATATAAGGTAAATAACTCAAAGTTTTTAAAGATAGGAATATAAACCCTTCATCATTTTATGAGGAGTCTTCCATGGAAGGAGGAAGTTTCTGTCATAGGACGGGTGCTTGTCCAACCGTGATCCACAAATAAAATTACAAAATATTCAAACTAGCTCGTGAAGAGGCAAGGTCTTGATGTTAGCCTCATACTAATAAGTCAATAATCTGACAAAGCGTAAATATTTTAGTATGAACCAATAATGTAAGATATATCAACAAAATATCTCAGTAATTTAGTGTCACAAAAGAAAATAAAAACCTTAGTCTTAACTGCATAAGGGTTTCTTCGATGAAGTTACTCCCAAGTGAGGGATGGACTGAAGAAAGAAGTGAAGAATTCCCTTACTCCGTTTTCACACCATTTATGACAAAACATGACAAAAGGTTATTTGTCCTGTTAAGAAATCAACTCTAGATCATTTGTTGAGCGGCAAATATAGGTTCCACAGAAAAGGTCTCAAGTGATCTTTTGATAAAGTACTTTAGATAGTGTGTTCTTGCAACTCAAGAATAAGTTGGGGATTTTTGGGCAAAACACAGCAGTTCTTCAAAGTATCACCGAACCATCCTAATAGGACAGAGTAGCAGATTATTTTGTTCATCAACTAGCTTTTTGATAGGAGAGATGAAAAAGTGAAATCTGTTATTGTTAATAGAAGGGTTCTGGATCTTTGCCACAAACTCAGGAACATAATAAAAAGGACAGAACATTCCTACCCTTGGAGTGTGATGTTAAGAAAGATAGGCCATGCAGTTCACTTAATCTTTTCTCCGATGCTAAAGCTAAGAGGAACACAGTCTTTTAGGTGAGGTCTCGATGTGAGGCCTTATTTAGGAGTTTATAACGTGCCATTTTAAGGGACCGTAAGATCTAAATAACACTCCAAGTTGGGGGTTTGAGTTCCCACGGGGACAGGTCTGCTCAAAACTCTTGATTAGAGGGGAAAGTTCCCACGAGGAAGAGAGGTCAACTCCCTTTAGTTCAAAGACCTGACTCAAGTCAAAGTGATAGCCTTTAACTGCTGTGACTGACAAATTTCTTTCCATAAAAACAAAAGAAAAATGGTATTTTTATTTCAAAATAAATTTTCAAATATACTTACCTGGTAGTTACATATATATAGCTTAAATCCTGCATTTTGACGCGGCACGGCAGAAATACATCCAGGTTCCAAGAGGGGGTTGGATTGTCCTTCCTCTTAGTCGTCTCAAAAGATCTAATGAGATCTGAAAGATCCTTATTACCTGACACGTCAATGTGTCGATGACGAAAGACAAGAGGCTAGCATGCTGCGGTAACCCTTGATGGTAGGCACAGCCAGCTTCTCTTTAGTACGCAGATACAACAGAAAATCTGTTATATTGGCTATAGAGGTACTGGTAGAGGAAAATTTTTTATTCCTGCACCATACTAAAAAAAATGTCCCGCTTGGATTGGTAAACCCTAATAGTGGATGTCCTTCTAGCTCTGGCGATAGCTCGTGCAGCCTCCCTTGAAAAGCCCTTCGCTCTTGCCAGCTTTTCGATAGTAGAAAGGCAGTCAGATTGAGAGCAAGGAGATTCTGGTGGTACCTCTCTAAGTGAGGCTGTTTGAGTAGATCCCTCCGATTTGGTAATGTTCTGGGGGTATCTACCAGCCACTCCATTATCTCCGCAACCCAAGGTCTCATGGGCCAAAATGGAGCTATCAGGGTCATGTGGACGTTGGGCGATTCCCTGAATTTTTTCAGGACTCTGTCCAGGATCTTGAATGGAGGAAAAGCGTACACGTTTAGACCCTCCCAGTTCAGAAGAAAAGCGTCCACTGCGGCTGCTTCCTGGTCTGGGACTGGAGAGCAAAATACCGGCAACCTCTTTGTCATTGTGTGGCGAAGAGGTCTATTGAGGGTTGACCCCACAACATCCAAAGGCTAGTGCACACCTTGTGATGCAGGGTCCAATCAGTAGTTAGAACTTGCCGCCTTCTGCCGAGCAGATCCACCCTGACGTTTTTCTCCCCTTCTATGAAGCGAATAATCAGGGTTATGTCCCTCGCTTTCGCCCAGAAAATTAGATCTCTCGCAGCCTCGTAAAGTACGGCCGAATGAGTGCCTCCCTGCTTTTTGATGTAAGACAATGCAGTGGTGTTGTCTGTGTTGATCTGAACCAATCTTCCTCTGACTTCCTTCTGAAAGTGAATGAGGGCTAGGTGAATGGTCACTAGCTCTTTGATATTTAAGTGCCCTTTCCTCTGAGACTACCCACAGACTCCTGTTCGAGAATCATATGCGTCAAACAGGGACGAAATCGACCTCTTTAGTTCAGACAGATCAGACACTTGATGCGCGGCGTGTGCGTGAACTGAACCGAGTGCTGATCGCTGCGAGGGATCGTCAACCGTAGTCGGGTGACCATCAGGGGAAAGTTCTTGCGACATTTCCGGCGCCTTGTGCGCGATCTGAACCGATTCTCATCCCTAGATAAATGATGTTTTGTGAGGGCGTTAGTTGAGATTTGGCCAGGTTTACCATCAGACCTAACTGTTGCGTTAGGGACAATATCATTTGAAGAGCCTCCAGACACTTTACTTGTGATTCTGCTCAGAGTAGCCAGTCGTCCAGGTACAAAGAAATCCTTACTGTACTCCCTTTGGGTGAAGCCAGCGAGCCACGTTGGACATCACCCGGGTAAAAATGTAGGGAGCCGTGCTTAGTCCAAAACAGAGTGCTTTGAACTGATAATTGGTCTTGAGGAACACGAACCTTAGAAATTTTCTGTGGTCCAGGTGTATCAGGATATGGAAATACGCGTCCAGCAGATCCAATGACACCATCCAGTCTCCCTGTCTGTTGCCTGCAAAGACTGACGCTGAATTTTCCATGGCAAATTTTGACTTTGCTGACGAACTTGTTCAATGGACTGACGTCCAGAACAGGTCTCCATCCCACCGAGCTTTTCGGAACTAGGAAAAGTCTGTTGTAAAACCCCTCCGAGGAGGTGTCCTCTACCATTTCTATGACTGATTTTGGTTTGCTGTCTTGGGAATCTGCGAGCTTGACCTCCAGTCGCAATCCTCTGAGTTCCCCTTGAAGGGGCTCTCCCACGAAAGGGCTGACAAGTGGGAGGAGCCTCCTTTTGATTCCTTGCTAAAAAAAAAAAGCTGGGAGGACTTTCTTAGCAGTCCTAGAGAAAAGATCTTGCGTAGCCTCTTGTGCCAGAGCTGCTGACAAATCTTTCACTAAGTCCGGAGGGAAAAGATGATTACCCAACGGAGCAAATAAAAGTTCAGATCTCTGAACAAGAGACACACCTGAAGATAAGAAGGAACAGCCCTCTTTTTAAGAACTCCTGCCGTGAAAAGGGCAGAAAGTTCGATGGAGCCATCCCTCACGGCCTTATCCAGACAGGCAATCAGATGCATCTGAGCCTCGTTCTTAGGATCTGTGGCCTCTGCGAGAACTCCGAGAGTCCAGTCCATAAGGCTGAAGACTTCTATTGTCCAAAAAATTCCCATCAGCAGATGGTCCATTTCAGAATTGGACCACATAATCTTTGAATTGCTCATGGCTGACCTGCTTGAGAAGTCAACAAGTCTGGAGAAGTCTCTCTGAGAGGAGGCAGGCACTCCCAGACCGAGAACTTCCCCAGTCGAATACCACAAACTAGATCTGGAGGCCAGTCTAGTTGGAGGAAAGGAAAAAGAGGCCATCCCTAGATCCTTCCTCTTGGACGTCCATTGGTTGAGAGTTCTCTCTTAACCGATCTAGCAAGAACCATCTTCTTGAAGGAGGATGTTTTTCGGGGTCTGCCCTTCAAAAACTGAGAGGGCGGGCTCTGAGGCATAGGTTGAGTAAAGTCCTCTGGATACAGAGATAATAAAACTGTCAGCAGCTTTTTAAGGTCAGCTGCCTGCAGCGAATCCTGAGATTCGTCCTCTAAAACTTCAGCTAAAGGAACATCGATCTCCTGAGTCGAATGGGTAGGAGACAAAACCGCGTCATCCTGTCAGTTATCATCCTCCATAAAGAACTCATCCTGTCCTGATGGAACATCGTAAAGGATACCATCCAATTGAGAGAAGCATCACGTTTACGTTCTTTAAGTCTCGAGGGAGAGACAGGTTCCAGTACTTCCAGCATAAGTCCATCATGCTGTAAGGAAGCATCAACATCGTGATCCCCATGCTGCGAGGGTAAGTCCTGCTCGCGTGCATCCAGCGTGCGTTTACTAAACGCAATGCTTTATGTCAACAGCGTGACACGAGGGAGCGTTAATTGTGCATCCAGAGAGTCGCTAAGGAAAGACAACCACTTGTCTATCATGCAGCGAGAACAAGTCCTGACTGCATGAGACCAGCATGCGTCCATGTTGCCGTGAGGTTCCAGCGTGCTGCATGTGTCCCGCATGCTTTATGTTTACCGCGTGACACGAAGAAGCGTTAGTATCACGTCCAGCAATTCGTGAAGGAGAGACAACTGTTTGTCTATCATGCTGTGGTTTCTAGGAGCGTCCATGAGCGCTGCAACTCGCTTGCGTTCTTGCCGCGAGAGCGCGCTCGGAACTATGACGTACGCGATTCTGACACGGAAGAGCGTCCTACTCGCGTGTGTACAGTATGCGTTCAGCTCGCGTGCATCCAGCATGCTGCATGCATTAAGCCTGCTGTGAGGGAGCATCAAAATCCTTGCCGCCTCCCGTAACGCGATCAGATCGCTGCGAGGGAGCGTCCATGAGCGCTGCAGATCGCGTGCGTTCTTGCCGCGAGAGCGCGCTTGGAACTAAGACGTTCGCGAACCTGACGCGGGGAAGCGGCCCGCTCGCATGTGTCCAGCAAGCTGAATGCGTCCAGCATACTGTATGCGCCCAGCATACTGTATGCGCCCAGCATGCCAAATGCGTCCCCCATGCCATATGCGTCCCGCATGCTGCATGCATGCTGTGAGGGAGCGACAAGATCTATGTCGCGTCCCGAAAACACGTCCAGATCGCTGTGAGGGAGCGATCTTGACGCTCGGTCCCATGAAGAGCCAATCTCTTGTCTAGCGGGACGGGAAAACGTAAAACGCCAGTCTCGCGTCAACTGACGGCGAGGATAACACTTTTACCTCGCCTTTCCAATGGCGAGGGTGAGCATACTGGGATACAACAACAGAATTGCTCGAGGGGACGTTCGATCACTGATCAAGGTCTGACATCTCCCTTAGCCTTTCGACTTTCCTTCTCCCAAGGGTTGGGGAGCATGGAAGAGGTCCCGGGCTAGGAGTAAGACGGACACGAACGAACGCACCCTCCACTGCACTACGTCATTTTACGTGACATTGAACACTAGCACTTTTAACTATTTCACATTAGATCTTAATAGACCTTCCCGTTGCGAGAGATTATACTCTTTCACCAAGGGCTAGAAAGAAAATGCAATAGGTTATATGATTAATATTAGTATTCTCAAAATCGAAATGTAAAACAACGATACATGTATTGTGAAACAATAACGATCGTCAAGAGTATTACGTATTGTAAATTGACTGCACTGCATCATTTTACGTACAGTACCATTGAAACTAGCACTTTTAACTATTTCACATTAGATCATAATAGACCTGCCCATTGCGAGAGATTATACTCTATCGCCAAGGGCCAGAAAGAAAATACAATAGGTTATATGATTAATATTAGTATTCTCAAAATCGAAATATTAAATAACGATACAAGTATTGTAAAACAAAAACGATAGTCAAGAGTACTACAAGCGTAAATTGACTGTACGGTCGAGAAATCTCTATATCAAAAATTAACTAAGGGAAATATACTAATACTGTAGGACAAATATATACTTGAAAATAAAATATTTCCCTAAATTATAAACATACTTATGCTTACTAAGTTAATATTCAAAACATTTCTTGCAAGAAAAGAAAATAATTCACATATTGCAAGTCATACTAAGAAGATTACGTCACAGGATTGTGACGTCATCGCAATGGCGGACTGATTTCCTTCAAGGCATTCAGAACTCGCTCTGCTAAGAGTTTACTTCACATAATTGTGACGTCACAATGTTTTAATGTTTAAATGTTTTTCCTTCCATTATATCTTTAAGAGTTGTTCGTTAGTTAATAAACTAGGGGGAAAAATTCTTTGATCCCTCAATCTTACGAACATAGAAAGAAAACAAATACATACATGCTCCCTGCTACATACTGTGTGGGAACCAAGAGCAGCTCGAAAGCCAGTCTTGCCCCACACACAAAGTTTGACAACAGAGGAGACATCTTGAAAATAAAGTTAAATTAAACTGTCTAAGTTGGACCAACAAAACACTATCCTATTCAATATCTTCGATAGTTGAAAGGCAGTGAAAGCCATTAACAATAATCAGACAAAAGGTACTTCACCAAATTGTAGAATAAAGTAATATATCAGCGAAACGAATTTCCTAGGTGTTGACACTATCAACGGCAGGGAATTTCTGAAGAATGTTGGGGATGGTTCTGGTAACCTATGAGAGATGGCACTCATGTATGACCACCTACTGTCATGGCGGCGATTGCCGCGAAATTTGAATTTCTGCCATGCCACGTCGAAACGCGGGATTTAAGCTATATATATGTAACTACCAGGGAAGTTACATACTTAAAATCTGCAATTAGGGGAATAGTGGCCTTGAGTGGAGCAGTATTCATCCTACGACACCAATCAATCGCAGAAAGTTGATCACTTTGCCTGATAGCATGCTGCGGAAGACTTAGAGAGAGATCCTGAAAGTTGCTTCATTGTCAGCCTCAAAAAGCCTCTTTCGAAGGAGATACGAGGTAACTTCCAACCATGAGGAGACAGGCAGTGAACTGCATCATGGAACTTTCTTACATGTGGTTGACGCAGTAGATTTGGCTAAGCTGAAAGTTCCCTTGGAATTTTGATGAGAAGAGGCCACCTTGGTGCAACTGGTGTTACTCTCTTCTTTAACAACTCCCTTACTTTGCTTAGAACCTGAAGCATCAGGCTGAAAGGGAAAAAAGCACTTAAATTCATTCCATGCCATTGGTATTGAAATGCGTCTCCCATTGCTGTGGCTGGATCCGAGATTGGGGAGCAATATAGTACAATGGGAGTTTGTTGTTTAGGGGAGTGCAGAACATTTCCATAGTCGGGGAACCAGACAAAATCAAAACACTTTTCATCACTTGAAGAAGCAAAGGCCATTCTGAACCAACTGTTGTCCCCAGTTGGCTCAGATTGTCTGCTACAGTATTACATTCCTCTTCCTGGAATAAAGTGGGCTGAAATAAAGACCGAGTTTATTTGGGACCAATGATGTATTCCCACTGCGAGATGGAAAAGCAGATGGGATACTGAGCCTCCTTGCTTGTTGATGCAAGTCACTACTGTGGAGTTGTCACTCATCAACACCACAGAGTGACCTTTGAGCATCTCTGAAAAGCAGGGTAATGCTAGATATGTCACTTTTATTTCTTGATAACTGATGTGGAAGGTCTTGCCTTCTTGCGACCATATCCCTGAAATTTGATCTTTCCGAAGATGAGCTCCCCACCCATGGAAAGACATATCTGTGAAAAGAAGGAACTCAGGTGGGGAGACTTATGGGGGTCCACGGCTAACAAGTTCTCTTTTCTCAGACACAAGAGATCCGTTCTCACTTCTTGAGGGACCTCCACAGAGGCTGCAGGAAGGTCTGATGTCTGGAACCCCTGGCTCTTCAGAGCCTATTGCAGAGAGCAGAGGTGCATCCTTTTGAAAGGAATTAACTTCACTAGGGAGGAGAGAGGTCCCAGGAATTTCTGCCAAAGGTAAGCTGGGAAGGATTCTCATTTGAGAAAGAGAGCTCCCATTTGTCTGAACCTCTGAACCCTGTCTAAAGATATATATACTTTGGCTTGGACCAAAACTATGGCTATGCCTAGGTACCGAGGCACTGCTGAGGGTTGAGACTGGACTTACGAGGTTCAACTAGATCGCCAACCCCTTGCAAAAATCAAGGAGGATATGCCTATGATAAAAAGCCGTGATCTTGATTCTGCTAAGAGGAACTAGTCATTCAGATATCTCAGCAGCTTGATACCCCCGGCATGAGCCCCTGCTGAGACTAGGGAAAAGAATCAAGTAAAGATTTAGGGGCTATGGACAGACCAAAGAATGGCACCTCAAAGTGATAATCTTGTCTCTAACTGGTAATCTGAGGTAGTTCCTGGATCTGGAATGAATAGAAATCTGAAACTATGAGTCATTTAGGTCTATGGTCAAAATAAAGTCATTCTTTCTGATGGCCTGAAGAACAGTGCTTGGGGTCTCTATATTGAAGGTTGTTTAAATAACAAACTGGTTTAAGTAAGACAGGTCTATAACAGGTCTCCAGTCACCAGATAGCTTCTTTACCAAGAAGTTACTGAAGAAACCTGGGTTGCTGTCTGAGGCCTCCTCTATGGTCCATTTGGCAAACATTAGGGACACTTCCAAATTCCGCGACACCTTTCAATTAGTATGAGAGGGTTGTCGGGGTCAGAGTCAGGGGAGGGAAACACTCTTATCAATGGGACAGGATACCCTGAACGAAGTACTTATACTGTCCAGGGATCAGCCACAAAGAACTGCCACCTGTCCCAATGACCTTGCAGGCATTCCCATACTGGTGGTAAGTTGGGGGCCCTGCCCTCACTAGCAGGAGCCACGAATACCCCTCTATTCTTTTCTTTGGTCCAGAGAAATGCCCTCTCCAACAAAAGTTAGGTAGTCTGGTCCCATTTTTTCATTGATTGATTGTTCTCTGTAGGCAGCAAGAGCAGATTGATTGATTTAAAGTTTTCAGGCATCCTGACATCTAAGGTCATTGATGCTGATATCATTTATTTTATATAAAAATTAATAGAATATTCAATTAAAACCATGAAAGTTGAATGTCATTATAGAAGTTAAAATAGTTTTCAGAAGACCTGCTTCTGAAATAAATCTAAAAATGCCGCTCACATAGTAGGACACATCACGTTTAAGAATCTTGACAAGGATGAACCTGCCATCCTCACCTCGAGCCTCAAACAGATATCTATTTCTCAAGTTATTATAATTAAGGCATTTGGTCAACAAATGCCTCACTGTTAAAGGTACTAAGCAGTCATCGCAATACGGTTGGTGTTGGCCCTTTAGCAGAAACTCGTTTCTCCCATTTTTGGGGCATCATGTTATACCTCCAAGGAGATATGACATTTGTTACTGCTCTCATTTTATTGCCATCTAGACTATCCCAGCGCTGTTGCCATTAAAAAACAATTTCTTGATGTTAGGTAGGAAATCATTACAGGGAATGGGATACCTTCTTGGTAGCAACTCGGATGCAGCATTCTTCGCCAGTACATCTGCCTTCTCATTCCCAAACACACCTACATGTGGTGGAACCCAACAAAATCGAACCATTATACCTTTCCGTTTAATAATAAAAAGCCATTCTAAAATCTTTAAAACTAGAGGGTTACTAGAATTAAAAACTTCTAAAGCTTGAAGAACACTCCTTGAATCACTAACGGTTAGTATGCCATACAGTTCGGCAGTATTTTTGGGCTCAGCCATGTCATCCAGATGGAAGGTTCCTTTAGGCAGCTTTCTAAGGGATATTTGACTACAGTGATGCTCCCAGAGAATTGACCACAGGTCTCCAGAATTCTAACTCCTGGCGCGAGTATCCTTAATATAACTTTTAAGGATATTGCATAATATCAGGGGACGTATTTCTTGATAAGACACATGGCAATATTCACCCCAAATAGAGTTTTCGCTTTGAGGGGGGAGAGTGGCGAAATTGAAGGGGAGCCGTTATCAAGGTTACCTGGAGGATCCCCTCCCCGTACTACCCCGTCGAACTATTCCTTTTGTAGTAGCGAATTAAGCACGGTGTATCTCCCAACTGCCCTCGGTTTTGTTGCTATTTCAAGGATTATTACTATGCAATCTCCAGCATCTTCATCCTCTGGAAAGCTGAGTATTTAATCTTTCCTGTGTATAATTTTTGGCTCCCTTCTCACAGTTAAATTAGCATAATTTAGATGTGTTTAGTAGAGCAGAGCCATCACCAGAAGCTGCCATTTTGGACCGCTGCTGTACGCCATCAATGCTTTATTCAGTTAGTAGTACGACGTCCCCGGTATTTAGCTTTAATGAATTATAGCTATTTAGGCAAATTATACTAGTGAAGATAAGATTACACATGTAGTATTTCCTCTTCTGTTTTACGTTTCGATAGTATACGATAGGGCCTCGGTGATGTAGCATAGCCGAGATCCCGACTCGAGTTAGGCGAGCCTAATGCATTTTAGTATACTTTAGTAACATTATCCCCGTTTATCCTCTTGTATCGTTTTATTAATTCAATCGGAGATAGCACATCTCCTAGAATTACTAGCATAATTCGATACTCGTCTCTTTTAGAGATTTAAGGATAAACCCTTCCTTCCCTCTGAGTGCCGCCATTAGGCAACAACCCTATCTTTGGTCTTGCCATAGAGTAGTGTACTCCGGCTTGACTGAGATAGTGTTTCTGTCTATCCTCTTTGCCGGCGAGTATCCCGGCTTTGAATTACGACAGTAACTCAAGAGTATTCAGTCTTGTTGTCGGCAACTCTACCGATGGGGGACCAGTCATTCCCCTGCCGGTTTCACAGTTGCCAGCAAGAGAAACCCGGCTTCCCTAGTCCACAACCGAAAGTGGTAGTACAGTTGCCGCCACCTTCTCCCTTGTGGTCTAGAAGACATGTCTTATATCCGGCAATGTCTTAGGCTGAGGAATTATTATTCTTCTGCCGGCCAAGACGGCGCCGGCATAGGAAATTACGTTTCCTTGTTTTGCTGCTAAGAGTGGGAGGCAGACGTGCCACCTTCTTTCTATGCAAAAATATAAGACCCTTTCCCTTCCCCTTCTGTCCTTTAGTGACGGCCTGGTCATCACAACATCTGTGGCCAGTATTCTACAATCTCCCCGCTTGCCGGGCTGATTACGATGCCGGCCAGGCTCCTACAAAGGCGGCTAGATTGCTACTTCGACCTTTCCCCTAATGGAAGCAAAGCTCCGGGAAAGGTTGTGCCCACCATGATGGCTGCTGGTGGGAGACCCATTACAACTTTGAGTATTCTTCAGTCCTCTCTTGGACTGCCATCCACAAACCCTGTAACCGGTAGTAGAGCCGGCAACAGATATTGTGGCTGGATGGAAGCTAGAATGAATATCAAAAATTTTAAGTAATTTGTATTTTTCCTAACAGTACTTACCTCGAACTACTTTCTTAGGAGTATCTGGGATCTCCTCCCAACCGACCAGAGTTTTGTGTAGTTTACCCTATTCCTATTTTCTATGAGGGGTAACCTCAGGCGGAGCGATACGCACCGAGGCTAACCCCGGGTCAGAGAGCATGCTTGCTCAGGTCTTGACCTCCAGTAAGTTCTTGGTAGCTTAGGTTTCTAAGAAGTCCAGTAAGGCACTCGGGGAAGGAAGGGTGGGCCATTACCTGAAAGTAGTTCGAGGTAAGTACTGTTAGGAAAAATACAAATTACTTAAAATTTGTGATTTGTTCCAACACGGAGTACTTACCTCGAACTACTTTCTTAGGAGACTTAAACTTAGGAGGTGGGAGTGGCCTTCCAGACCTAGAGACCGTGCTGAAACATATCCAAGGAACCTAGATGGGAGGCTAGGTTCTGTTGACCCCAATAAACACGAGAAAAAAGGTAAAACTACACAAAAACCTTATGTTAGTGTCTAAGTAACTCACCTCTGCAAGAAATCGTCGGAGACATGTCATTCCAATGACAGTGTATCGTGTAGCCGACTCAGGGGGCTATCGGAGTCAATATTTGAGCGGAAACAGGGGAAGGCAGAACAAGGGGGTTAAGAAACGAACCTGTGTCTCTTGGACTTACTACCCGCTTTTATCACTGAGGTTACCTTTAAATCGTTTGGAGCGCGGAAATGACGGTACCTATCGAGAACCCGTCCAGGGACCTCCTCGAATAGTCCTTCAAGTAGTGAGCTGTGAAGGTTGATTGGTTACCCCAGGTGCCTGCTCTCAGGATCTGGCCCACTGCCATATTCTTCTCGAATGCCAACGACGTACTTAGGCCCCTAATGTCGTGGGGTCTGGGTTTGCCCGGCAGTAGAATTCCTGCGCTACTGTAGGCTCTGATAATCACCTACCGCAACCAGAAGGAGATAGAGTTTTTCGAGACTGGCTTCTTCACTGGGCCTGTGGAAACAAAAAGACTTTTGATCCCGGGTCGAAGTCTGGCTGTCCTCTCCAAGTATTTCCTTATTGCCCTGACCGGGCACAGCCGGAAGTCCCTCGGGTTGTCCGACCGATGGATTGCTGGCACTGAGAAGCCCTCAAACCTGGGATCCCACATGGCTGGATTCTGGGTCTTTGCTATGAAGGATGGCACGAACCTGAAGGTAGCTTCTCGCCAACCCTTCGAGTGTGAGACCTCGTAAGACAGTCCGTGAATCTCCCCTACTCGTTTTGCTGAGGCCAACGCCAGCAGAAAAACTGTTTTGAGGGTGAGGTCCTTGTCCACGATGTCTTTTAGGGGGTTCGAAGGGCGGTTCTGACATCTTCAGGACTGGCCACATCCCACTGTGGCACCCTAACGGCCTGGGGGGGCACGACTGCTCGAAGCTCTTGATGAACATCGAGATGTGTCTAGAGGCACCCAGGTCGATGCCCTTCAGGAGGAAGACTTGGCCCAGCGCAGCCCGGACCCCTTTGATGGCCGGGATGGACATGTTAACCACGTCCCTGAGATAGACCAGGAAGTCCGCTACTGTATCTCTAGGATAGAGGCCCTCAGTGGTTTGATGTTCTTAGAGGCGTACCATTTCGTAAAAGTGGCCCACTGTGCTTGGTAGACCGCTGCCGATGATCGTCTCAGATAGCCTGATATCCTCGCTGCCGTTCCCGACGAATAGCCTTCCTTCCTCAGGAGACGCTCGATAACCTTCACGCGTGAAGACGGAGGGACCGAGGGTTCTCGTGGAACCTTTGAAAGTGGGGCTGCCGGAGAAGGTCTGGTCTGTCCAGAAGGGGCCAAGGTGGAAGGCGCACCAGGTCCTTTAGATTCCCGAACCATTCTCTCTCCGGCCATCAGGGCGCTACCAAAGTCATCCACAGGTTGTCCGCCCGCTGTACTCTGTTGAGGATTTGTCTGAGCATCCCGAAGGGAGGGAAGGCGTACTCGTCGAGGTTGTCCCAAGGGTGTTGGAAGGCGTCCTCGAACGCCGCTTCTGGGTCTGGCACAGGAGAACAAAACACGGGGAGCTGTGCGTTCAGTCTCGTTGCGAAGAGATCCATCACTGGCGATCAACATTTCTGAATGATGGCTTTGGCCACTTCCGGGTGTAGAGATCATTCAGACCCTACTACTTGTCCCATCCTGCTGAGACCGTCGGCCAGGACGTTCCTCTTTCCTGGAATGAACCTTGCTGAAATTCTGATATGCTCCCCTTCGGCCCATTCCAGAAGTTCCAACGTGAGGACGCACAACTATTTCGATTTTAGTCCTCCCTGCTTCTTTATGTAGGCCACCACCGTGGCGTTGTCGCACATCAGTGCCACTGTGTTCCCCCCGGAGTAGATGGGCGAACTCCAGGCATGCCCTTCGCACTGCCCTCATTTCTAGAACGTTTATGTGTTGGGTTTTCTCCTCGTCCGTCTAACTTCCTCTTGCTGATCTTCCGAGGAGATGGGCACCCCACCCCTCCTTGGATGCGTCTGTGAACAGGAGCATCTCCGGAGGGTCGGCTGCAAAGGGCATCCCCTTGAGGGTGTTCGATCCGACGTGCCACCACTCCAGGGTTCCTTTCATCTCCGGGAAAACTGGAATCACTTTGTGGGGGGAGTCTCTCTGGTTCCAGAGCTCTTCCAGATTCCACTGGACACCCCTGAGTTTGAGTCTTCCCTGGGGGACCAGTTTCTCCAATGACACTAGGTGGCCTATCAGTCTCTGCCAGTCCTTCGCTCTCTTGGGCTGGCCCGACAGGAAGGGACGGAGGATCTGGTCTAAGTTGTCTAGCCTCTCCCCGGAAGGGAAGGCTCTCGCCAACCGGGAGTCTAGGACCATTCCGAGGTAGGTCATCCTGGTGGAGGGTATCAGTTGGGACTTCTCTAGGTTGATGCTGATACCCAGGACGTTGCAGAACCGCAGTAGCTTCGCGCCTTGCTCCCTCAGTACTTCCCCTGAGGCAGAAAGTGACAACCAGTCGTCCAGGTACCGAATCAGGCGGATACCCTGTTCGTGTGCCCAGGCTGAGACCATTGTAAAGACTCTCGTGAAGACCTGAGGTGCCGTTGACAACCCGAAGCAGAGGGTCTTGAACTGCAACGTCTGGGAACCACATTTTACCCTTAGGTATTTCCTGCTGGAGGGGTGAACTGGAATCTGGAAGTATGCGTCCATGAAGTCTATGGACATCATGAAGTCCCCTTCCCTCAAGGACGCTAGGACCGACTTCAGGGTGTCCATCTTGAAGTCGGTCTTGTATACAAACTTGAGGGCTGAGAGGTCTATGACCGGTCTCCAACCCCCTGTCGCTTTCTCCACCAGGAACAGCCTGCTGTAGAACCCCGGGCCTGGATCCTTGACTGGCTCTACCGCCCCTTTCGCCATCATCGCTGAGACCTCCTCTTGCAGGGCTGTCCTTCTCAAGGGGTCCTTGGGAGCCAACCACTCTGCCTGTTGATCTGGCATTAGGGGTGGGGGGTCTGCTAGGAAGGGTAACCTGTACCCTTCTTTCAAGACTGCTACGGTCCACGGGTCCGCCCCGTGGTCCTTCCATGCTTGCCAAGAATGTCTGAGGCATCCCCCCACCTGTGGCTTCGGCAGGAGTAGGGGTCTCTCCCCCTATCTTCTTCTAGAGGCGCGGCCTGACCGCCCTCTTCTGGCCGCTGCGTAGGAAGGCCTAAACAAAAACTGAGCTGGGGCTGTTCCCCTACTGGAGGGCTGCGGTGGCTGCGACCAGGCCGTAGTAGGGACGTCTCTCCTGGGCTGGCTAGGTGAAGTCCGAGGAGGGTGGGGAACGTCGGAGGTGGTTCTTCTCGCTTGAGGGGGTCTGGAATCTCCCGTGTCCTTCAGTTTCCTGACCCGTTCGATAGTTTCTTCTGCCGCCTTCAGGGGGAAAATTGAATCGTCCCACAGGGGCAGGCTCCTCAGGGACCTCGCTTCCCTGTCGGGGAGGCACCTGGTGAGCTTATTGAGGACTGTGTCTCTCCTCCGCAGAACCCAGTTGGCGGCCTGTGCGAGGGACTGGTACAAGAACTTCAGGGCCTTACCTCCAGAGCTATTCAACTCCTTCCGTAAGGCCTGGTTCTCTGGGATAGTGAGGTCGTAGGAGGACTGGACGCCTACTAGCGTGGAAGCCCACCAGTCCAGCCAAGAAGACGCATTTACGAGGTCCTTAGCTATCTCCTCCATCATGGTCGCTTCTGACAGAGAGAAAAAGACTGGTGCTGTAGAGGCCCTTTCTTCCGCTGCTCCTTAGCCTAAAACGGCGACTGCCGGCTCCACCATACAAGCACCTGACAGATGTCCTTCCGGCAGGTAGAACTTGCTCTGCGACTTTAGGCCCTGAAGCAGCTTGGAGGAACTCTGGGTCTTGGGGGCTTCGGCATGGTTGGCCACGATTTTATTCACGTGGGCCCTACCTTGCCTAACGTCCCTGGCTAACGGGAGAGCTAGAGAGGGTCTCTGCTGGACAGGGGACATCCACTAGCCTGCTGAGACTCGATTGCCAGAACTCTTCGGAAGAGGGCTCGGGCTCATCCAACCTATGATGTCTCCTGATGAGCCCTATCATCCTCCTGTAGGCTGACACCTCCGCTGCCGAACCCTCTACATGGTCGTCCAGCTCCTTCGTAGGACGTCCAACTGCTTGAGACGGCGCCCCTCCGACGGAGGCCTCCATACGGGGGGAAGGAGATGACTTGATCCGCTCTGACTGCTGTGGCTCTGGACATAGGGCGGGCATCGCCGTCAAGACGGGGGCCTCCGTCCTAGGTCTATCCTTCCTCGCGGAGGTCCAGGCATCCGCAGGTCTACTCGACGAGAGGAGTCGCTTCCCACGATCCTGCTGATTCAAAGATAACTTGGGGGTCAGGACGAGGCTGCCAGACCGAGGGGGGACTCTCTCCGCTGGGCGGATGGAGCCGGAACCCTCGCGGGCTTATGCCTGTCCGCTGGGACCTGAAGCGACGACTCCCTCCGTCGGTCGTATCTGCTGTAGGATGCATATCTCTCCGGCAAACGAGTCCTAGGGTGCCAATTTGAGGAGCCCGGCACTGCCGACAGCTCGATGAGTTTACTGCGTGGGATGACCACCCAGTCTTCCCCCAGGGGGCCACTTCTATATTTTCTTCTGGGGGATCAGGACCGTCTATCCATGCGGCGGGACCTGGAGCGGGATCGAGAACGAGTGTCTCCTGCGGGACCTCTCACGACGTCTATGAAGTTTCCTCCGGGCCTCATCCTCCGAGGAGCAAGAAAGGACTTCGGCCGAAAATCCCGACGATCTGTGGGACCTCGTCGGCGGGCCCGACTCGCGTCGCGTCGTTGGGGGGTCGACTCGACGCTCAATGGCAGGCAGGGGCTGCAAGAAGACGTCCAGAAGTGTAGCTGAAGGCGCTGGTGGTGAGCGCGGGCGTTCTTCGTTGGGGGACCAGGTTCCAAAGTCTTCTTCCATCCTCAACAGGGACCTGAAGGGCGTCTTCGGCGGTACCCACGCGAGGGAGTCTGACGCCGGCGAGTCCTCTCTCTCAGCGGCACCCTCGGCTGCAGAAGCACCTGAAAAGCAAGCCCAAGAGGCGGGAGAAGAGGTAGGAACAGTTTTACCCCACATAGGGTCATCTGAGGAGACGGGCCCTGCTTGCACCATGGCTTCGTCCCCCGCACATACTCCCGACCCTCCCTCAGGCCCCTCACTTGCCTGGGATGACGCCACAACACCACTATCCTGCAACACTCTGACTCCTGGGGAGGGGCCACAGGCCTCTTCCCCGCAACGGACTTAGCTCGTCCCCTACTCTGGGTAGGGGAAGGTGGTAGGGAGGCTCGGTCTGACGACACGCCCAGCGAAGTAAGAGAAGAGACTTTCGGCTTCTTAGGTGACCTCTTCGGCGCCTTCTTTTTGGTGCCATAACGCACCCACTGCACCTCGTTCCAGGACACGCACTCCGGACACGTGGCCGTAGGGGAACACACACTGCCCCTACACGACGAACACAAGGAGTGCGGGTCTACTTCAGGTTTCGACAGGAAAGCACCACACGATTTACCGGCCATAGGCCCAGGACAACGGCGGGGATGCTCCATCATACACTAGTAACGCACCGTGAGACATAGGAATGCAGAGGCAAAGAATAAGCTAAAGCACAAAGGTACCACGTGGGGACCGCGTGAGACACAAAGGTAAGTCGGGGACACAAAGGGTCGCACTGGGTTAAGGAGAGCGTCGAGATGATATCGCGACGCGACCAGAGAACTTACTGGAGGTCGAGACCTGAGCAAGCATGCTCTCTGACCCGGGGTTAGCCTCAGAGCACGTATCACTCCGCCTGAGGTTACCCCTCATAGAAAACGGGAATAGGGTAAACTACACAAAACTCTGGTCGGATGGGAGGAGATCCCAGATACTCCTAAGAAAGTAGTTCGAGGTAAATACTCCGTGTTGGAACAAACATTCTTTCCCCTTCCACTTGAATCCTCATTCTGGAAAGAAGGTAATAGAGACAGTAGTCCTTACAACCCTTATTATTGTACTATTAACTATAATAATACGGTAGCTCTTCTATCCATTCTTTCTCTTTCTCTGTCGGTTAGTGCCGCCAGATACTAGCCTAGCCAGAAGTATGCCGGCAGAACTACAGTATAAGACTATACAGTAGCCAGTATTCCTGCAGTATAGAATAGAGCAGTTAGAAAGCTACAGTGTATAATATACAGTACAGTAGTATGATTTTCCAACATATTCTATGTGTCCTTTCACAGTCTATTGTTGAGACCACTAAGCAAATGTTGAAGTGAAGTATTCCTTCAACATTCTGATGTATCCTAGATCATCAGAACATAAAAATCTTTACCCTACAGTATTAATATTCACTTGTGGGAGGGTTAGTGCTAGTATACACTGACTCCAGCTCTATGTACGAGAGCTATTCCACCCTATATTTCCCTGATAAGGAAATTTTAAAATATTAATATTGAGGGAGGTCACAGCAATTGCCTGGACAGGAAACACAGATATGTGTCTTTCCTATTTCCTTTCTAGCTTACTATCCTAGGCTATAATTATAATAGTAATGATTACTATTTACTATACATGGATAATTATCAATATGATAAATCACCCCACACTGTACTCAATTCACTCTTTCCTTCCTTACAGAAGGAGGGCAAGGTGAAGTGTGCAGCCCTGTCCTGCAACCACAAAAGTAGGACCTTTTTGGCCAAAAGATGTGCAGGTCTCTGCTCTCCTCTCTGCATCGTATTTGGATCCCTGAGGTACTGGAACCCAAACAACCTAATACTGATTCACCCTTCTCTCCCTTACAGGAGGAGCTGATGGCGAAGTGTACAGGGGTGTTCTGAAACCACAAGAGTAAGAACTTTTGTGGGCATACGATGCACGGGTTTTATGCCCCTGCCGCATCGTATCTGGATCCCTGAGGTTCGGGGACCCGAAAGGTCACTCCAATCGCTTGACTTTGCTGACCGACGGCTTTGTAAAAGACATCCCTGACACTATGGAGTCAAGGGATACAGCAAGGGAAACCCAACAAAGGTGAGTATATTGCTTCCAGAGAACTTTCAGGGACCTTACATACCTAACAAATATTTGAAGTGCCTACTGTTCCCTAAGGCTCAATCAAATACGTTTGTGCCTCAGGCACAGGTCCAGCCTCCCTCTAGCTAACGGACGGTTGACACGGATATCAACAGGCACTGCAAGGCTTGGACATCCACCAAGATCGGATGTCAGAGGCGTCCATTGACACCAGACAGGACCTAATGCAAGAAGGCCCTGTATAAGGAGTGGTTCAACCACCTATGGAGAAAGAAGGATTCGTTTCGACGCTGACTGAGGTACCTCAGCTCACTGTGCCGGCATATTAACTTACGCCGTCAACCTCTCCAACCCCAACTCCCCAACTGGCTAGACTGTTCGGTAGGAGCGAAACGCTCCTAGAGCAAATCCAGCGGATGCAGACACTGTTATGGAAGGAACAAGAGGAGAATAAGCAAGATCTCAGAGAGGAAAAGAGAGGTACAGGGAAGGAAACGCCCTTGCGCTTCCAGGGGCTCCGCTAAGCCTCCTAAAATATCTGTCCTCCCTCACTGTTCCGAACCAACTTCCTTGGGGTAGACGGAACACATGCCCAGGTTGAATAGGAAGCTTTTATATCTCCTAGAAGTTGGGGCCCAATCCCCTTGAAGAACTTCAATTCTGGCCCAGCTTTCAGCATTCCCAGATTGCTTAGTGGGACTACGAGATGAACATACATCCTGCGAGGAGGATATACCGAAGGAAGTCATTGTCCTCGAACATGACAAGGCCCAAGCCATCCTTACCAAGACCCAGAAAGAGGCCGGATATAATAACTCCAAAGTCTCAACAGTGAACAAGAAGTATCCAACCGTCATTGCTCCTTCCTCACGAGCCTTCCTCCCTTTCAGTTAAGGCCCTAGACTATGTTAGAAGAACAGTCGAAGAGGGCAAACCCTGCCCAATCCTAGAGAATGGTCTCTAGCTATGTCCACCTGCGAGGAGAAGTGGAAAGAAGTACAGTAGGGTCCCGAATTATGCGAGAATTTGGTCGATGAAAGGCCTCGTGTAATTGGAAATTCGTGTATTTCGAAACACATCATTGCGGCAAACAGCAACCTACCCGTCAATTTTTTTTCACTCCATTTCTAGCTTTCTAGCTATATATATATACTGTATATACACTGTGTGTATGTATGTGTGTATGTATGTGTGTATGTATGTATATATTATATATATAAAACATTTATATATATATATATATATATATATATATATATATATATATATATATATATATATATATATATATATATATATATACTGTAGCTTTTATCTTAACAATACTGTAAGAAATCCTTCTTATAGATTTTTTTATAAAATACTGTACAAAATTTCTTTTATGGATAAATACAACAATAAAAAGTTGTTAAAGTTTTGATAATTTTCTATGACTGTAGTATTTACTACTGTACTATGCATAGCTTACTGTTTTCAGTATTT
Source organism: Palaemon carinicauda (assembly GCF_036898095.1). Lineage (NCBI taxonomy): Eukaryota > Metazoa > Arthropoda > Malacostraca > Decapoda > Palaemonidae > Palaemon > Palaemon carinicauda. The sequence goes on along the minus strand of NC_090725.1, from coordinate 158,795,210 downwards.
TCCGAATAATGTAGAATTATTTCCTATAGATAAAAAAAACAAAAAAGGGTTTTCAAGGTTTGATACAGTATCTAGCAATAGTTAAAAATTACAGTATATTACTGTATATCCATGATGACACTCCCACACGTAAAACACGGCCACTAGGCGCAAGTGTGCACTAGGCTGCTGTACGATAATCTACCATAATTTTCTGCCAGAAAACATCTAAGCGTCCCCCCTGGACCAGGTTGCCGCTAACGTACCGTCACTCTTTTTTTGCCCTGAGCGGTCATTTCACTAATGATAATTTTTCAAAGTTAATATCATTTCTTTATGCTTATAATTCGTAATTATAGTTAAAAGTAGGGATATTAATTAAATGGTTGAGTAAAAAAAACAATTAATACTACTATTATTTCATTTCAAATGGCTACATAATACTGAATATTCTAATGGGTTCTTTTTATCAATCGTAAATCTTACGCCTGGATAAGCAACAAAAGGAAAGGGATAAGTCTCTCTCTCTCTCTCTCTCTCTCTCTCTCTCTCTCTCTCTCTCTCTCTTCATATCGTTTCCCGTATAGTTTTCAAATATGTTCGTCATACATTTGTACATTATTTATCCACTTTATTCTCTCTCTCTCTCTCTCTCTCTCTCTCTCTCTCTCTCTCTCTCTCTCTCTCGGTGTTCCCTTTCCCTTTATAGTTTTGTGAAATTTCGTTGTCCAGTCATTCGGTAATGAGAAGTCATTTTCGCTTTCGGCATCGAAAGAAAACTTTGTTTCTTCAATATACTCATCACTGGAGGATTCAGAACTTGTGCTCTCATTATCAAACAGGTTATCATTATCAAATTCCTCAACAAGAATATCATTTATTTCATCTAAAGAAATAACCTTCCTCTTTATTATTATTATTATTATTATTAAATGCTAAGCTACAACCCTAGTTGGAAAAGCAGGATGCTATAAGCCCAGGGGCCCCAACAGGGAAAATAGCCCAGTGAGGAAAGGAAATAAAGAAAAGTAAAATATTTTAAGTATAGTAACAACATTAAAATAAATATTTCCTATAAAAACTATAAAAAAAAACTTTAACAAAACAAGAGGAAGAGAAACTAGATAGAAGTGTGCCCGAGTGTACCCTCAAGCAAGAGAACTCTAACCCAGGACGGTGGAAGACCATGGTACAGAGGTTATGGCACTGCCCAAGACTAGAGAACAATGGTTTGATTTCGGAGTGTCCTTCTCCTAGAGGAGCTGCTTACCATAGCTGAAGAGTCTCTTCTACCCTTACCAAGAGGAAAGTAGCCACTGAACAATTACAGTGCAGTAGTTAACCCCTTGTGTGAAGAAGAATTGTTTGGCAATCTCAGTGTTGTCAGGTGTATGAGGACAGAGGGGAATCTGTAAAGAATAGGCCAGACTATTCGGTGTCTTTGTAGGCAAAGGGAAAGAACCGTAACCAGAGAGAAGGGTCCTATGTAGTACTGTCTGGCCAGTCAAAGGACCCCATAACTCTCTAGCGGTAGTATCTCAACGGGCGGTTGGTGCCCAGGCCAACCTAGACCGTTCATTACAAAAGGAACAACAAATAACCACTTATGCATGAACACCCGAGCGCACTGATAGGAAACCACAGTTTTGTAACATCAAGCTACCTTCAGAAAAATAGTTGCCAGACATCATATAAGTTTCTATTCACAGTCCCCATATGCTGAGAGTGTTGCCAAGTGGTGATCCTATACTTACTATACGAGTAAACGTAATATGACGAGACTGACGCCTTGTAAAAGGCAATTAAAGTCATGAACGGAATATACAGTTGAAGGCGGTACCGAGTAGATCGTGGTGAACGGTTTATCACGTGGGTGACGCTTAACAGGTTAAAAAAACATTTTATATAGCTCGGTATTTTCTCTATCCATCCTCTCCCAGAAAACCTTCAAATGTGAATTATCGGAATGTGTGCAGATCTTGACAGTGCGATAACTAGTTAGCGACTGAGAATAAAAAAAATAAAAAGCCCGATTGACGATGCTGATGAAGAGGATATCGAATACCGATTTTTCCCTAATTGATTTTTTCTACGTTCTGTCTAATCCAATGTACAGTACATTCTTATGTAAAGGGCGAACCCCAACATTTCTTGATGCTGCTACACTTTAATTATAGATATTTTACCCCCTATTTATAATCTTTATTAATAATAAAATCTTTAGTAAAAGCTCTTCAATATCACTTTCAGGAGTAAATGCGTTTATGATCGATGATGAAACGTAAAAAAAAACGTTTTCCTTTTAAGGAGGCTTTTTTTAGGAAAAAAAAAACACGAAACAAAATTGCTCATATTTAATTTATTTTGATTTTCTAAGGATAAATAAAACAACATTAATTATAACATTATTATTACATAGTACCTGGTAAGATATCTTTTGCCGCAAAAGTTAACCTATAGACAGATGTTAAAATTGGTTAGCGAGTTCGTTATGATCGGCGATGGAACGTACTAAACAAAGTAATGGGTTTGGTTGTAGTGACATGTTTGGCAGTAGCATGATATAAAATAGTCTTTATTTAATTTAATTTTTGGTTTCAAAAGTACTATATAAAAGAATTTCAAACAATTTAGATGAAACGGAGCACAACGCACTACTACTGGATGATAGCGGTAGTCGTGCACACGAAAGCAACAAAGGTGCTCCCATGACGATGCTGTTCTGTTGATTTTTTTTTTGGAAACTTTTCAATATTTCAAATGGCACTGTTGATTCTGATGGTTTTTAATTTAAAGTTTAATGAATAAGGATTTTTCACCATAATCACAACGGAAGTATAAAAATTAATTAGTACAAATATGGAATATTATACATATAGGTGTTGGACAGTTAGGCTAGCCTAGCGACAAGTTCACACAACAGATGGGCAAACCTTAACATTTTTTCATCCAAAACTAGTCTTAAAATGTTTGAACAGAAATCTTTCTCTCACATTCTCCCCCCCCCCTTCTCAGACATCAGGAAACCATCCCCCCCCAATACAATTAAGAAAACAATAGATTTCCTACGCTTCGCGGTGCTTAACTCGCGGATTTAGAATGCTCCTCGCAGATACAGGAAATTTAATTTTTAAAAACTATCGATCGCGTAATTGAGGAATCGCGTAATTAGAACACGTGTAATTCGGGACCCTACTGTACATCTAACCTTCTTCATCTCGAAGTTGGATCCGAAGATAGCAGGTCAGCAGTTTAACGAGAACCTTCTAAAGCTGCCAAACCATCCCTTGAGAAGGGAACAGGAGATGAAAGATAAGCTTATCGCCTCCCTGTCTCGTCAGAACCGCTTAAGAAATGTGTGCAGGCCTTTAGTAACGCCCCACCCTTATGATGAATTTGTAGGTTTTTTCTCAAGTCAAAAAAGAACCGGTAGAGACCATGTGTATGCCGCATCGACGGTGAAACACAAACCGAGAAAACTGATTTCATCATGTATCGGGGGTGTAGACCCTTTCCCACAGGAAATGGTCTAAGAGGTCATTACCAAAGCCACCACGGAGAATGGGAACCTGCTCCAAAAGTGGGGCATGTCCTCAAAGAGGAAATCGTCATTAGAACTGCACAATTTCCGACTGTTACCATGACCACGGTGCCTCAAATGGTAGCCCAGCCGCAAACCACCTTCCAGATGGTCCCTCAACAGCTGGTAGCCAGTCACCTGTGTTTAATCCAGGCTTTGAAAGGCACTCGACGACCTTTTGGCCCTACAAAGGTAAGGCCCCAAAAAGAGGATCCTCCGGAAACCCCCAAGGGTGGAGGAGGACGCGGTCACGGAAACAAATCCTCCGGAAACCCCCAAGGGTGGAGGAGGACGCGGTCACGGAAACAAGTCCTCAGGAACCTCTACACAATGAGAGGTTCCAGGTAGGACGCGGTCACGGAGGCAAGTCCTCAGAAACCTCTACACAATGAGAGGTTCCAGGTAGGAGGCAGATTTTTCCACTTCGTGATCGTTGGACCTTCGATCACTGGTCCACAGCGAAATTACGAATGGAATTTGTTAGAAATGGAACAAAAATCCACCCCACTTTTCCAAAATTCTTCCAACACTCCACCCCTTATTGGAAGAATATACCTCAGAACTCTTGAATAAGAAGGTAATGAGAAAAGCGAAGTCCATCAAAATTCAAGGGAAGGCTGTTTTGTGTTCCCAAGAAAGACTCGGACAAACCCAGAGTCATTCTAGACTTATCTCCACTCAACAAGTTCATTGAGAACAACAAGTTCCGGATGCTTACATTGCAACACACAAGGACCCTTCTACCAAAAAGGGGCGTACAGTCACAATAGACCTGGCAGATGCTTCCTGGCACCTACCAGTCAGTCGCCTCCTCTCCTCCTACCTAGGATTCAGGCTACAGAAAACAAAATTTGTCTTCACAGCCATGCCCTTTGGACTAAACATAGCCCCAAAGGTATTCACAAAACTCACGGACAGGATCCTCCAGCACCTGCGCTCCAAAGGAGTACAGCTAGTAGCATACCTAGACGATTGGTGGGTGCGGGCAGCATCCAAGACTACTTGTCCGCAAGCGGCTAGAAAGGTGATCCAGTTCCTGGAACACCTGGCCCTTAAGACCAGTTGCTAGAAGTCTCGCTTTTCTCCAGCTCACAAGTTTCAATGGTTGTGAATCCATGGAAACTTGCAGTCACAACACCTCTCCATTCTATTAAAGAAGGGGAGAAAAATAGCGGTATCTGTCAGGAGACTAATCCAACACAAGAGGATTTCAAAATGCCAACAGGAAAGAGCACTGGGCTCTCTACGGTTCGCAATAGTGACAGACCCGGTGCTAAGAAGCACAGCCAAAGGATGCACCAGGAGTCTGGAGAAGATACGCATCAAATGCTCGAAGAGATCAACAAGGCTGACACCGACCCAATCGCGCACACTATTGAGGCCGTGGTCAATGAATAAGAGCCTAGCACAGACAATTTTCTTGCAACCACCACAAACGTGGCGATACACACGGAAGCCTCCCTGAAAGAACAGGGAGGCTATCCGTATGAAAGGAAAGGGCAAAAAATTGATCATTCCAGTTGAAAACTTTCACATCAACATCTTGGAGGCTATGACTGTCCTCCTGACGTTGAGGAGACTATCCCCTCGCAGAACAGTCCACTTCAGATTGGCTCTCATCAACGAGGTGATAGTAATATGTCTAATCGACAAGGCTCGAGTTCACCTCACATCAACCATATGATGTTAGCCATCCTCTGCCTGGCAAGGAAGAGTAGATGGCATTATCAAGCAGTTCACCTTCAAGGGTTCCTCGATGTGACGGCGGATGCTCTATCCAGGCGAAAGCCGATAGAGACAGAATGGTCCCTAGACACAGACTCATTCCCCCTTATTCTTGATAAAAGTCCCGGAACTGCAGATTGACCTCTTCGCAACGAGTGACAACAAGAACTAGTAGCCCCTTACGAGAACCTTAAGCAGAAGCAATAGACGCCATGTCTCTCGACTGGAACGGATGGAATCGAATTTACCTGTTTCCACCAACCAATCTCCTGCTAAAAGTCCTCGACAAGCTAGTATCCTGCAAAGGAACAGCTCCTGTACTGGCCCCCCAAATGGCCCAAAAACAATGGTTTCCTCTAATTCTAGAATTGAAACTGTAGCTGTTTCCTCTGCCATACCCAGCTTTATCAAATTTGGTACAGAAGTCGGCAATTACATTTCATCCCCGAGAACCAACAACCTGCATTTCAGGATTTTTTCACCCTAACAGCGAACAAAAGTTCGGGATCTCGAAGAATGTGACCGATTTCATTGTAGAGTACAAGTCAAGTCCAACCAGGAGAAAATGTGAATTGTCTTGGAAGAAAGGGGCACCTCTTGAGAAAACAAGGTGTCCTACAGAAATTTCAAAGGTTTCTGTCTCTTTCTTCTTTCACCTACTTGAACGAGGCCTGACTTCCACTACGATAACCACGTGTAAGTCGGCCTTGACTAGACCTCTTCTATACTCCTTGAGACGAACCTCATAAGCGAAACCTTTTTTAAGGTACCAATGCATACACTAGACCCAAGCCGACAACCCCTCCAAAGCCCATTACATGGTCGTTAGTCAACGTCTCATACTATGCTTCAAACCTAAACAATGAGGATTGTACTCTAAAGGAGCTAATACAGAAAGTCAATTTTCTGTTCGTAATAGCCTCAGGGGCTAGAGTTAATGAAATATAGGCCATATTCAGTTCACAGACGAGGGAGAACTGAATCCTTTCCCGAATCCTACTTTTCTCGCCAAAACGGGCTGCCCACCAAAAAGTGGGGTCCTTGGAGAATCTGCCCACTGAAGGAAGATGTCTCCCTATGCCCATTCGGGGGTCTTAAGGTCTATCTTCGTAGAACTTCAGACTTCAAGGAAGGACAGCTCTTCCGACGCGATACCTTAGGATAAAAAAATCTATCCCTAAAAATAACTGAGAGCAGTGCTCACCTACTTATTCGCAGAGCGGATACTGACAACTCACCCACAGTTCATGATCCTAAGAAAATTGCTGCTTCACGGAACTTCTTCAAACACTATTCGAAGCAAATACATAAGATAAGACATGTTGTGGAGGCGGCGGGTAGTTCTAAAGAATCCATTGTCTAAGCCTGCGATGAACAGTGGACTGCTTTGGGACTTTCCACTGCATCGGGTGCATGGGTACATTTACCCTCAAGTGCAAATCATAACTATGATTAACACACTGTTCCATATAGGTGCATATCTGACCGATAACACAAGTGCCAAGTGAACGTTTGCGTCACGGTGTTTATGCATTTCCAAAATCTTTACAGATCAGTCAGATTTGGTTTCACATCTCTATTGAGAGGCATCATTTTGATGAAATTACATATTTTCTCAAAGGGAGAAAATATGGACCCCGATGTGTTTTTAATGCCGGATCAGATTCATACCTGATTGTAACTACAATTGATAATTTAGCTACAAGGTAAAATACTGAACATATTTGCGTCTTATTGCTGCTATCTCAGTAACAAGACGCATAAAACATACTAGTTTTAATTAAGCCCTAGAAAGGCCCAACTTGAAATCAGATAACAGATTTCCAAGGGATAAAGGGTAATCTCCAAGATTTACCGTCCTTATAATTGAAGTCGACACTTTCCCTGCAGAGGGCAGGAAGCCCTGTGCTAGTTCCAAGCTTAGTGGATATGACAGATAACGGTAATGTTATATATAAAGGTCTAGGAGACCATATAAGGAACTCATTCAAAGTAAAGGCACTTATACAAACCCACAGATATAGTACTTTCAAGTAATTCTCTGGTAAACTTCCATCAGGACGACATGGCTGAGCCCAAAAAACGGATTTTAAGCAAAGTGAAAAATCTATTTTTGGGTGATATGGCCATGTCGTCCTGATGGACCCTCCCTCCTTTCTTAAAAAAAGGGAGTATATATATATATTTAACAAAGTCCCCACCCGAAACTACTCTATCTGCGGCTGTCCATGCTTAATTGCAACATGGAATAGTTCGCCGGGGTGGTACAGAGAGGGGATCCTATGGGTAATCTTGATAACGGCTCCCCTTCAATTTCGCCACTCTCCCCCCTTAAAGCGAAAACTCTATTTGGGGTGAAGATTGCCATGTGTCGTATCAGGAAATACGTCCCTGATAATATGCGATATGTATTAAGGATACTCGCGCCAGGAGTTAGAATTCTGGAGACATGTGGTCAATTCTCTGGGAGCATCACTGTAGTCAAATATCCCTTAGAAAGCTGCCTAAAGGAACCTTCCATCAGGACGACATGGCCGTATCACCCAAAAATAGATTTTTCGCTTTGCTCAAAATCCGTTATATGGAAGCTGTTAGAGGAAGTCCACCTCCACAATAAAAAACCATTACTATGCATTCCAAATCCAACGCCAGCATCAGATTTGGAGCCATAAGTGTATATAAAAGTTGATCCCCTTTGTTCTGCAACATGTTCCATTAAAAGAGACCTGGATTCTAAGTCAGTCATATTCTTCTTAACTCCAATAAAGTATTTACAAAATGATACTTCTGGTAATTTCCATGGAGGTGTTGATGATACCTTAATTCTAATGATATCAAGACTGTTTAATAATTGTTTCACTTGAAAGCAATAAGGTTGAGGAGATTTTGGGTGCAACTCAAAGTATGTTGAGTGCCTTAAGACTTGCAGTCTGAAAGACTAAAGAATTAGGGAGTCTTTGCAATCTAAACCAATACCAAATAAAAGAAGACATTCGGTAAAGGTCTATATAGAGGCCGCTCTCCAGCATCAACAAGGAGACTTGGGATAGGTGAGGTTCTAAACGCTCCAGTGGACAATCTAATACCAGCATGATGTATTGAATCTAATATTTTTAACTGGCTTGGGGTGGCTGAAGAGTATATATCACATCCATAACTAATTTTGGAAAAAATCAAGGCCTTGTATAATTTTAAAATAGTATTGCAGTCTGGCCCCCATGATGTATGGGACAATACTTTTGAAAGATTCGGAGCCAAGACACTTAGCTTTTAATGCTTATAAGTGAGAAACACATGTGAGCCTTCTATCAAATATCAAAACCTAAAAAATTTAGCTTCACTTACAAATGGGATCAGTTGACCTTTAATGTAAACATCCGTGTCTGGATGTACTCCCCGGATACGACAGAAATAGACAATAGTAGTTTTACTTGTCGAGAACTTAAATCCATTCATATCGGCCCAATGGATAATTTTGTCAATAGAGAGTTGTATTTTTCTCTCAACCACTGCCATTCTAGCTCCAGCAAATGATATTGAGAGATCATCCTCAAATAATGTTGAAAGAACATCAAGGGGAATAACTGAGGATATCCCATTAATTGCTAGTGCAAACAGGGTTGCACTTAGCACACTACCCTGAGGAACTCCTCCTTCCTGACATTTACTCTCTGATAGTGTTTCCCCACTTTCACTTGAAAAACTCTATGTGAAAGAAATCACAAATTTTAAGTAATTTGTATTTTTCCTAACAGTACTTACCTCGAACAACTTTCTTAGTAGTATCTGGGATCTCCTCCCAACCGACCAGAGTTTTGTGTAGTTTACCCTACTCCCGTTTTCTATGAGGGGTAACCTCAGGTGGTGTGATACGCGCCCTGAGGCGACCCCGGGTCAGAGAGCATGCTTGCTCAGGTCTCGATCCCCAGTAAGTTCTTGATAGCTTAGGTTTCTATGAGGTCCAGCAAGGCACTCTGGGAAGGATGGGTGGGCCATTACCCGAAAGTAGTTCGAGGTAAGTACTGTTAGGAAATATACAAATTACTTAAAATTTGTGATTTGTTCCAACACTGAGTACTTACCTCGAACTACTTTCTTAGGAGACTTATACCTTAGGAGGTGGGAGTGTCCTTTAGAACCTAGAGACTGAGAAGTATATAAGAGGAACCTAGGTTAAATCATGAAACTTTCTTTTTTTACTACTTGTTTGTATAAATACGGAAATTTTAATCTTTACAAAATAGATATCACCCATTTTTTATCTAAAATTTATTTCAAAGAATTTAAATTTTATATGATAAAAATAATTGTCAAACATCCAGAAAGCCATCATATCAGTTTTATTCTAATCCACTAATGATTAGATAAATAAATAACACCTTGAAATTTACATACCCATTCTCCATTTCAAGTGGTAGATTGGGCTGTAAGAGTTGTTGCGGTCTGCGGCCATTTTGTTGACATACCAGAAAGGTAAGTTGGCATATCTCTATATATTCTTGTTCTGTATAGAATTCGTGATATTTTGGAATATTTTAATGCATAAATATCATATTTTATAGGAGATACAATGATTTTCATAAGAAATTTACATTGTGAAACTAGGCCGTCAAAAAATTACCTTTAGATTTCGCCCCTGATATAACAGTAAATTACATCTTAGTGCACATTTTATTATGTATTTCTGTTCTGGGATAATATGAGTTTATTCTATAAAGAAATTAGCCTCTTTCTATTTCATTTAGGTACCAGAAAAAATTAGTGAAACTTATACTAGTTTTTTGGCCAAAAACAATTACTTTTTTTTTTCTCATTTCAGATCTTGACTTCTATGGGCCCAACTCATTTCCAGCAATTACACGCTGTTGCTTTGCCATCTAAGAAGGTGTCCCTAAAGGGATTTATGTGTATATGTATATTTCTATTTTTTGTGAATATTTATGTCGTCTTTTTTTTTGTATACTTAAATTTTTAATATATTTCCAATAAACAGTTATTTTGTAGATGGGTATCATTTATATTTTCAGTAGTTTTTAGCATTCTTTGAAGTATTTTTAGCAAGTCAAACAATACAGATTGATGCATAACTACATTTTTCCTGAATTTTTTTTGGAGTCGGGGTCGAGCTCGACCCCTAAATACCTAAATAGGGGTGTCCAAGAACGATACCTGTCCAGGGTTAACAAGAGTACATCACCAAGGTACTGCTAAAATCCAGGTTAAACACGAGTAATTCCATTTCTATGTAGCCAATATGGCGACAGAAAAAAATCTGATACTAGGAGGGATGGTTCGACCTAACTCGGTGGTGGCGCTAGAGTATACCTGGCATATCTGTGCGATTGTGGCGAGTTTTGAATTTCTGTCGACAGAAGAATAAAAGCTATTATATATAACCAGCGGGTAAGTTTAAATGTTTAAAAATTAACTTGGACAATAAATCCTATTACGACGTAAAAATCGTCTAATTCACCGCCTCTCATCGTTTATAACTTAATTGCCTCCACACAGTGACAAAATTGGTGGCCTTACGGAGGGACATAGAGGATTAAAAACAAGTGTGATAATGAGCAAAGGCCCAAGTTCCGCAGCTACCAAAAATTGACTTTAAACGTGAAGAAATACAAAAAAAGATGACACGAAAAGCAAGAGAGACATTTTGGGAGAAAAGGAAAGGAAAATTTTGGAAGGAAAGACAGTTAAAAAGCATAAAGAAAGAAGATAAAGGATGAATGGATATCCTTAGAAAAATTAAGAAGAAAATCTTGACGATGATGACGAGAATAGTAGAAGCCAGGAGGGGTGGCGTGAACTAGTCACCCACGAAGGACTCGCAGGGAAGAGATCTCAGCGCCCTTCCGCCGAGACAGACGACGCCCAAAGGAGGAAACCTATGGGATGAAACACACTTGTCCCCAAGAGGAAGACACGACAGTGTTCCTGTGGAAAAAGAAGACGGTAAGCTCGCATGTACGCCCTAAATTGCAGGTTTGTTCAATTTCCTGTCGCGGGAGCAACAGCATCGAAACTCGCCATCCGAAATGGCGGGCCAGGACTCTAACTAAGGAAATTTTGTCGTCAAATCAACAACAGCAGGCACGCCCACAAAGGCCAAGGACAACCCCAAAAATTGGAAGACATCCCAGACAACAACTGTAGGACGACCCACTGCAATCAACCCACACATAAGTGACGTGGTACAAAATCTGTAGTTTTGTGGTTAACAAATATGTTGTAAGATTTTGTAAAAGTGTGTAGAGTAACAAAGTTGTAATACCATTTTCTTTGTGTAATGTTAAAGTAAAATGAAGAACACTAGTTTTGATTGAAGAAAGTAACTAGTCGAGTAAGAGGTTTAAGAGGTTTTCAGTGTTGAAGCTTCATGAAAAGATTGATTTTTTTTTCTTAAGAAAGAAAAAAATATAGTAATGTTTTTGTTACTGTGTGGATAAATAAGAAATTGTTCTTCACCCTGTGTAAACTGTGAATTTTCATTGCATGGTTTCTTTGGTTTAAAGTAGTTTGTTCTTGTTGTCTAAGACCTTCGTTGCCAAACGTGTTAAATGTGTTAGTTGGAAAAAAAGGAAAATCACAGGTTGAAATAAATCTGTGTTAACAATGATAACAGTTATTTAATTCGAGAGAAGAATGTTTCAGTCATAATTGTAATGTAAAGTTTGTAAATTCAGTGTTATGTCCTTTTTAAGCATGTGCTTAGTAAAATTATGGAGAATGAAGTGTAAATTAGGTATATTAATACTTTGGGAAATTTGTGTCACAATATTTGTTGTGACGTAACACACTGTATTTCCAATGATTAGTAGCCTACTTAGTTTGTTATGAGATGTTTTAAAGGAAGTGTTGAACTGTTGTTTGTCTGTTTTAGTCTGAGATTATCCTAATTAATGAAGATAAGTTTGTTAACGTAATATCCAAAGAAATTTCAGTTGCTAATAGTTGTTGAGTAATTTTAATCTGTCACATACGCGATTTAAAGATCTTGCATTTAGATTCTTTCAGTTACAGTGTTAAAGTGATTTGTTTCACCAGTGTTCGGTCGGACTAATGACACCGAGCATTGTTAACAAATTATTTTAAGAGAGTAACATCTAATGATTCAACAGGGCGCATGAATGTACAGTACTGTGTTTTAAAGTCCGGGTAATTCAAGTAAAGACGAGATGAATGAAGTGAACATGAAGTGTGATTTCCCTGAGCAAGCATTATGTTACAGTCACTGTGTGAAGATTACATCTTGAGGAAGCTTTTTTTTTTATAAAAATAAATTAGGATTTTAACAATAACGTAATTTCTTTGACTGAAAAGTCAGAATTAAGTCTTTGTTTTATGACTCCTTAAAGGGTTGAGTTTTGGAAAAATCATAACAATTAAGGAATTGATTGTTATTAGGTGCTATCTGGCAACATGTTAAGAAGGGAAGTAGAATACTTAGGTTTGTCCGTATCTTTTAAATCGCATGAACAAATAAGTAATATGAAAAATTTCAGAAATGACGAACAAGTTTCCGTAGACTTTTTCAGTTTGTGTCAAGGAATAAAGTAAATGTTCGGTATGTTATAGGAACAGATATGTATGACACAGTAATTCTAAAGTTGTAATAGCAGTTAGGATTTAGTAAATAAGAATGTCATGTTTCAGCAATAATCGCAAATCAGAACAATGTAGAACCATTTACCAACAATGAGAAATTAAAAAAACAAAAGATGACCTAAAATCTTGTCTTTATTTTTAAAAACACACTAGCCTAACATTCGTTACAAGCGTGTGACAAACACGAGCTAGACACCATCTCAGCATAAGCCTTCATAGGCACCCTGTGTTTGGAAAAGAGCTTTGTCTAGCATTAAACTCTGATTCGATGAGACACAGAAAGATAGGAATAAAGACAACCGATGATTTTATGAATAAGGGAGATTCCACAATACTTTTCAGGGATAAATGTAAATATATCATGTGATGAGTTTTTAAGCATAAATATGCTTTTAACTGATTAACGAAATGTTTGACGATAAGGGGATCATCTTACCAGGATAATCTTGGAGTTAAGGAGTAAAATATAAGTAACCATACCAATACCCCTCATTAATTAATTAATGTCTGATAAGAAAAAGTAACAGATGTTTTAAGTCAGATTGTGTTAGAAAAAAAAATATTTGCGTCGAATTATAACGAGAAAGGTGATTTTGATTGTAATTAAGTGATTTGGTGAATCAATGAGAAAGCCAAGTATTTTTATGGATTTATGTTCATTTAAAGACAGTTTTAAGAGGCTAGTTAATTTCCATTCAGACTTATGTAAGTCTCAGTGCCTTGCTTAAAATGCAATAGAGACTGTAGTTAATGTGTGCATGTAGTTTTCTGTTTACATAGTTCGTTTATACCATAATGCCCTGTTTTATGTATAATTCAAGGACGTGATTTTAAGATTTGGAGCGCTACGTTTCGTTTCTCAGTTTGATTTTTCAGTTTCAATTATTTTGCATGCTATAGTTAAGATTCTTCTTTTTCTGATGTTTTTAGTTACAAGTTCTGTACTAGATAAGTAAGGTGAGAAATTTATGCCTTCTTGCTGTGAAAAGGACTGTCTTGGCAGTGGTCTGCTGAGGAGACTCCTTAAACATCTTGTGTGCATGCCTTCCCACAGGGGACATTTTCGGTGCAAGCGGTGCTAAAGAGTTTGGAAAAACAGTAACTGCTCTATGGAAGAGGGAGTCATGACTCGCCTTTCTCCATCTCTCGGCAAAAGCATCAATGTCTTCTGTGTTGAACAGATATTAGAAAGCAAAAGACGAGTTGCAGAGAAGTAGGGTTTCCCTTTTCCGTACCTGCCTCTGGAACTTGGAGATGACGGCATCTCGTCACTTCAAGATCCGGTTAGCCCCTGGTTTGCCAAGTTATGAGCCAAGAACTAATTGTTCTGGTTCCGGAAAGTATGACATTCTTAAAAACTTCATTTTCCTGGATCCGATAGATATTTGGTTTCAGCCAAGTAAACCCAAAGTACCAGACCGGTAGTCTATCATGAAAAGGCTTGCAAAGTGGCCTTCGCAAACCCCTCCACGTTGGCAACTCAGCAGCCGAAAACCTCACTAGCTATGTTGCAAGCTTTTTCACTGTCATGCCTTGGGCCAATGCTGACACTGCCAGGTCTAATGGCAGGGGAGAAAGTTTGTCGATGAGGATGTTATAATACTTCTTCAGCCTAACAAATGGCAGAAGAAGTAATAGGGACAAGTTCTGGTCTTCAGATCTGCGATATTACCTTCTTAATAGACCTTGACACCATCTTAGACCAAGGCAACTCTAAACTCTAACCTTGGCTTAGTGGGTAGTGGGGCACAGCAGAAGAAATCCAACACCATGTCCTTCCCTCCCATTGGGGGTTCCCCGAGTCCATTAACTGTTCAAATAAAGGACAGGACATGCAAGGAGATATCAGACTCCCCTTGCTCGTTGAAAGGAGGTTTAGGGCTAGGTGGGTAAGGGTCATGCCTTTAGAATCATTAGAGTGTAAGTCCAAAAGTTCATCCAACTCATGGCTCACACCAGGTTGGCCCTGATTGGGTCAGGGTTGTTGTTGTTGTTATTATTGTTGTTGTTGTTGTTGTTACTTGCTAAGTTACAACCCTGGTTGGAAAAGCAGGATGCTATAAGCCCATGGGCCCCAACAGGGAAAATAGCCCAGTGAGGAAAGGAAACAAGGAAAAATATGTTATTTTTATAATAAAATAAATTTTTGAATATACTTACCCGGTGATTATATAAGCTGCAACTCTGTTGCTCGACAGAAAATTCTACGTAAAAAATCCGCCAGCGATCGCTATGCAGGTAGGGGGTGTACTTCAACAGCGCCATCTGTCGTGCAGGTACTCAGTACTCAATGTAAACACAGAACTCAATTTTCTCCTCGGTCCACTGGGTCTCTATTGGGGAGGAAGGGAGGGTCCTTTAATATATAATCACCGGGTAAGTATATTCAAAAATTTATTTTATTATAAAAATAACATTTTTCAATATTAAACTTAGCCGGTGATTATATAAGCTGAATCACACCCAGGGGGGTGGGTAGAGACCAGCAATAATAGTTTACATTATTATGAGCTAAGGATTTTTTATTTCATTTTAGCAGTTATTCAAAATAACAAACATAAAATAAATAAGTACCTGGTAAGGAAGTCGACTTAAACAATTACTCTGCCTTTTTAAGTACGTCTTCCTTACGGAGCCTCGCGATCCTCTTAGGATGCTGAGCGACCCCTAGGAGCTGAAGTATCAAGGGTTGCAACCCATACAACAGGACCTCATCAAAACCTCTAATCTAGGCGCTTCTCAAGAACTGACTTTGACCACCCGCCAAATCAAGTAGGATGCGAAAGGCTTCTTAGCCTTCCGGACAACCCAAAAACAATAATAAAACATTTCAAGAGAAAGATTAAAAAGGTTATGGAATTAGGGAATTGTAGTGGTTGAGCCCTCACCCACTACTGCACTCGTTGCTACGAATGGTCCCAGAGTGTAGCAGTTCTCGTAAAGAGACTGGACATTCTTAAGATAAAAAGACGCGAACACTGACTTGCTTCTCCAATAGGTTGCGTCCATTATACTTTGCAGAGATCTATTTTGTTTAAAGGCCACGGAAGTTGCGACAGCTCTAACTTCGTGTGTCCTTACCTTCAGCAAAGCTTGGTCTTCCTCATTCAGATGGGAATGAGCTTCTCGTATTAACAGTCTGATAAAATAGGATAAAGCATTCTTTGACATAGGCAAAGATGGTTTCTTAACTGAACACCATAAAGCTTTAGACGGGCCTCGTAAAGGTTTAGTTCGTTTTAAATAGAACTTAAGAGCTCTTACAGGGCATAAGACTCTTTCTAGTTCATTTCCAACCATACGATAAGTTTGGAATATCGAACAACATTGGCCAAGGCCGAGAAGGCAGCTCGTTTTTGGCTAGAAAACCAAGTTGTAGAACATGTAGCCGTTTCGGATGAGAATCCGATGTTCTTGCTGAAGGCATGAATCTCACTGACTCTTTTAGCTGTGGCTAAGCAAACCAGGAAAAGAGTCTTTAAGGTGAGATCTTTCAGGGAGGCTGATTGTAGCGGTTCGAACCTGTCTGACATAAGGAATCTTAGTACCACGTCTAAATTCCAACCAGGTGTAACCAAACGACGCTCCTTCGTGGTCTCAAAAGACTTAAGGAGGTCCTGTAGATCTTTATTGTTGGAAAGATCTAAGCCTCTGTGACGGAAGACTGATGCCAACATGCTTCTGTAACCCTTGATAGTGGGAGCTGAAAGAGATCGTTCTTTCCTCAGATATAAGAGGAAGTCAGCTATTTGAGTTACAGAGGTACTGGTCGAGGAAACGGATACTGACTTGCACCAGTTTCGGAAGATTTCCCACTTCGATTGGTAGACTCTAAGGGTGGATGTTCTCCTTGCTCTAGCAATCGCTCTGGCTGCCTCCTTCGAAAAGCCTCTAGCTCTCGAGAGTCTTTCGATAGTCTGAAGACAGTCAGACGAAGAGCGTGGAGGCCTTGGTGTACCTTCTTTACGTGTGGCTGACGTAGAAGGTCCACCCTTAGGGGAAGTGTTCTGGGAACGTCTACTAGCCATCGAAGTACCTCGGTGAACCATTCTCTCGCGGGCCAGAGGGAAGCAACTAGCGTCAACCTTGTCCCTTCGTGAGAGGCGAACTTCTGCAGTACCTTGTTGACAATCTTGAACGGAGGGAATGCATATAGATCTAGATGTGACCAATCTAGGAGAAAGGCATCTATATGAACTGCTGCTGGGTCCGGGATTGGTGAGCAAAATCTTGGGAGCCTCTTGGTCATCGAGGTTGCGAAGAGATCTATGGTTGGCTGGCCTCAGGTGGCCCAAAGTCTCTTGCATACATCCTTGTGGAGGGTCCATTCTGTTGGAATTATTTGTCCCTTCCGACTGAGACAATCTGCCATGACATTCAAGTTGCCTTGGATGAACCTCGTTACTAGTGATATGTCTAGACCTTTTGACCAGGTGAGGAGGTCCCTTGCGATCTCGTACAACGTCAGAGAGTAGGTCCCTCCTTGCTTGGAGATGTACGCCAAAGCCGTGGTGTTGTCCGAGTTCACCTCCCCCACTTTGCCTTGAAGGAGAGACCTGAAGCTTTTCCAGGTCAGACGTACTGCCAGTAGCTCCTTGCAGTTGAAATGCATTGTCCTTTGACTCGAGTTCCATAATCCCGAGCATTCCCGACCGTCCAATGTCGCACCCCAGCCTACGTCCGATGCGTCCGAGAAGAGAACGTGGTTGGGAGTCTGAACAGTCAGGGGAAGACCCTCTCTTAGGTTGATATAGTCCTTTCACCAAGTCAGACAAGACTTTATCTTTTCGGAAACCGGGATCGAGACCGCTTCTAGCGTCTTGTCCTTTTCCAGTGAAAAGCTAGATGGTATAGAAGAGGACGGAGGTGTAGTCTTCCTAGTGACACAAATTGATCCACGGATGACAGCGTCCCTACCAGACTCATCCACAGCCTGGTTGAGCAGCGTTCCTTCTTCAGCATCTTCTGGATGGATAGCAGGGCTGGGGGCTGATCGTCTTGTTCAGCAACGTCCTCATCAGAGGGTTCCTCATCCGAAACTGATGAGGAAACGGCAACGGAGTGGGCAACGTCTGACTCGCTGAATCCCGTCGCACTGGTGGATGCGTGACGGAGCCGGACGCAATATCATGGAACTGCTGCACAGTCTGTGAACTGTCAACAACCATGGGTGAGCGAGGAAGTACAGCGTCAACCCGAAACTGTCTAGACCGTCTGGGTTGTGCAGTCAACACCCTACCGGGTTGCTGAGGTTGACGCACTGCGTCACAACAAGTCACCTCTGCTGGTTGTTGAACGTCCTGAACGTCAACAACCACCTCCGAGCGTCGCTTAACGTCAACGTGCGGCTGGCAACCCACACTGGGTCTCATCGGTGGAGGAACCACCTCAACTGGCAGACGCGAGTAGGTTACCTCAGCGTCAACAGGGCGCACAACCGACCGGTTGGAAGGTTGTTGGCCAGAAGGTTCTTCTCCGCATTTAAGTCCTCTATCAAGGACGCAAGCTTGGACTGCATGTCTTGCAGCAAAGACCACTTAGGGTCTACAGGAGCAGGTGCGGCAAGAGACGGTGTGACTGCCTGATGAACCGACCGGTTGGAAGGTTGTTGGCCAGAAGGTTCTTCTCCGCATTTAAGTCCTCTATCAAGGACGCAAGCTTGGACTGCATGTCTTGCAGCAAAGCCCATTTAGGGTCTACGGGAGCAGGTGTGGCAACAGACGGGGTTAGCGACTGAGGCGGAACCGTTTACCATCCCTGAAAGCCTTGTTATGCGTGACATAATAGTACAGCAAAATTTCAAAGGCTCGACAAAAGCTGAGAAGTTGACCTGTAAACAACTTGGAGCGTCTCCTGGCTAGGCGCCAGGGAGAGTCTACCAGAATTGAGAAGTCTATCTGGGCAGAGGCATGAACTCCCAAGCCGAGAACTTCTCTCGTGTCATATCAGACTCTCGCTCTATAAACCAGTTTAAAAGAAGGGAAATCAAAGGCTGTATCCCCCAAACTCCTCCTGGTGAAAAAACCAGTCGCCTAGCCAACGTAACGCTCTCTAGGAGAGCGAGAGAGCACTAGCTTAAAAACAACGGCTTCGAAGTAGCTAGGCCTAGTGTAAGTTCTGACGTTTAGGCGAACGAGGAGCAGCAGTTACAAGATCCGGACGAAGATCCTTAAAAAAAAAAAAAAATCATCATGATTTAATTAAAGTCCATAGGAGGCTAAGCAGCTTAAGGCTCCTCTCCATCTGACAGAGTCCTCAAGGGAATATCAGTAGGAGGGAGAACAGCAACTTCCTCATCTACAGGAACCTTGTCCGATAAAAGCTGAGTCTCTCACTGGTGCATTAGTAGCGGACCAGAACGCAACGTCATGTAACTGCTTGACAGTCTGTGAACTGTCAACAACTGAACTGTCAACCACAACAGGTGCGTGAGGACGTACAGCGTCCACTCGAGACTGCTTTGACTGTCTAGACTGAGCAGTCAAAACAACTCTAGAATGCGGAGGTTGACGCACCGCGTCAAAACAAAACAACTTAGACTGTTGTTGTACCTCGCGAACGTCAACGGAAGGTTCCGTGCGTCGCTGAGCGTCAACATGCGGCTGGCAGGGTACACTGGAACGCATGGGTGGCGGGACTCTCTCAGCTGGAGTGCGGCAGAAGGTCGCCTCAGCGTCCACAGGACGCACAACCGTGGTTGGTTGTAGGCTAGAGGTTGGTGCAGTGTCAACCTTCTCCGCACGAAAGTCCTGCATCAATGACGTTAACTGAGACTGCATGGTCTGCAGCAAAGACCACTTAGGGTCTACAGGAGCAGGTGCGGCAACAGACGGTGTGACTGCCTGATGCGGTACCGCTTTGCCTCTCTTAGGAGGTGAGCAGTCGTCGGAAGACTGCAGCGAGTCCGAACTGACCCAGTGGCTACAACTGGGCCGTTGGACATGCGCGGAAGGGACCGACTTGCGCTTAATAGGCCGCGAGACCTTGGTCCATGGTTTCTTACGAGAAACCTCTTCCGCAGACGAGGAATAAATGGGCTCTCTCGTCTTTGTGTGGGTGGGGCGATCTTGGGTAGATACGCCCGAAACCACGGAGGGAAACGTCTGTTCGTTGATCAAGGCCTCTCGAACCCATAAGTCGTTCGACATTACTTCTCCCCTGGGCTTGGGAGCTTGCAAGAGGTCCCGGACTAGGTGAACGACAGGCACGAACAGACGAACCCTCGGACGCAACACTGTAACACTTTGCGCATATCACTTATCACTTCGATTTTCTGTTTTGCACTTATTTCACTGAAATCGAAACTTTTACTGATTTCTACCTGAAACACGCAATTCTACCCTTCATTAAAAGGTAGTAATTGCGAAATCAGTCGTATAATGCAGCTCATTAATACCAGCAAAAAACAGAAAACATATATTAAGATAAAAAATTCAGTGGCTGGGAAAGAGACTAAACACTAGTTCATATAAACTACGTTTTCCATCTCTCACCGCACATAGCCTGGGGACGAGAATAAAAACCTAAAAACGTTTTACCTTCCTCCCCGTACAGAGACTAGGGACGAGAGTAACACGAGAACAACGTTACCCGCTTGAACGGAACGTTTTCTCTCCTCTCTCTCCCTCCGTCTCTATCTCTCTCTCTCTTTCTCTCTTGATTTCGCACCTAAGAGAAGAGCCCAATTATATATCGTCAAAAAAACATGTTATTTGACTAAAGGAAAAAACTGAAAGGTTTTCCAAATAAAAAGTTCCTTTAAATTAGAATTTAAAACATTTAAGCTAAGAAAGAATGAACAAAACGTCAGAATCGATTTACTCTTACTGCAAAGTGAAACCGTGATACACTCTCTCTCTATCGTAACGATAGAGCGCATGTTGAACGTCCTGAACGTCAACAACTGCGTAGCCTAAAAAACTAAATGTTAGTTCATCTTTGAAAACAGTACGAAGACTATCAAAGAAATTCTTTCATAAAACATTACATTTAAAAGGTTTTAAATTCTTTAAAAGCTAAATACGATATAACAGGCTCAACGTTGATTAACTTCGGTTCCAAGTTAGGACCGCCTACTATCAGGAAAGGTCGCATATAAACAAAACATTAAAATTTATTTTTATATGTTTATAATAAATGGAAAGTTAATCGAAGAGGCCTAATAAAGGCGGAGAGATATAAAATATATAGATCTATAACGTGATAAGAAAATTACTAAAAACCTAAACACACTTCCGTCTAAGGGAAGGGTCGGCCATTTAAAAGTGAAAGAAAGTCCATACTCTCTTTGTCACCATAATTAAATCTATCCAAAACGAGTTCAAGTTTTGAGATGAAGATAAAACACCTGCATAGCGAAAGCTCAAAACTAGAATAGTGTACTTCACCAAATAGTTGTGAAAACAAATCCAGTTAGTAACAGCGAATTAGTAGGTCTTGCCGGTAGCCCGACAGAGAGAAAATTGAGTTCTGTGTTTACATTGAGTACTGAGTACCTGCACGACAGATGGCGCTGTTGAAGTACACCCCCTACCTGCATAGCGATCGCTGGCGGAATTTTTACGTAGAGTTTTCTGTCGAGCAACAGAGTTGCAGCTTATATAATCACCGGCTAAGTTTAATATTGAAAAAAAATCTTTTAAGAACAGTAACAACATTAAAATAAATATTTCCTATAAAAAACTTCAACTAAACAAGAAGCAGAGAAATTAGATAGAATAGTGTTCCCAAGTGTACCCTCAAGCAAGCGAACTCTAACCCAAGACAGTGGAAGACCATGGTACAGAGGCTATGCCGCTACCCAAGACTAGAGAACAATGGTTTGATTTTGGAGTGTCCTTCTCTTAGAAGAGCTGCTTACCAAAGCTAGTCTCTTCTACCCTTACCAAGAGGGAAGTAGCCACTGAACAATTACAGTAGTTGACCCTTGGGTGAAAAAGAATTGTTTGGTGGCAAATCTGTAAAGAATATGCTAGACTATTCGGTGTACGTTTGGGCAAAGGGAAAGTGAACCGTTACCAGAGAGAAGGATCCAATGTAGTACTGTCTGGCCAGTCAAAGGACCCCATAACTCTCTAGCGGTAGTATCTCAATGGATGGCTAGTGCCTTGGCCAACCTACTACCTGGGGCCTAGGGGGATCATCATGGGCCAAGGGAACAGTCAAGGCTGCCACAGCCTCCTGAATTCTCCTCAGAAGAACTGGATCGTCCGCGTTCTTAAATACATAGTTCTTGGAAAGAGAACGCAAGTCCATCTGCCTTCGGTCCTTAGAACTGAAGGAGACTAGGTCATTAACGTGTGCGAACTACCTCCTTTCAAGAATGTTATGCAAATCATACACGGGCCGCTATAGCGGAATGTGCCAAGGGAGGTACAGTACTATAGAAACATCCCTGGGAGCAAGAACGTTTGTCAAAGGTTTGCAAGAGGTGGGCAGGCGAGCCTGTACTGCATGTGCTATCATGTGCACAAACAAGTGAATACTCACTACTGGGCCATGTGCGATGGGTGCACAAGCCCGTGTTGCAAGTGTTGGCACACAAAGACTCTCCAAAGCTCTCTAAAGGCTCGAGAAAGGCCTGTGCCTCATCTCGTCCTTGCAACAACGAGCACACTCAGATGGTGGTGAGTGAGGCATGTCTGATTTGGATAAAAGTGCTTGCAGATTGCAACACACTTTGTAACCAATCTGGCCGAACTCCCAAAGGAATACTCACCTGAGGCGTGAGTCCAGAGGACTGCACATGCACAAGACTTGTGGAGGCTCATGACGCCTCGGTGGCAAAGTGGGATACGGCTGAAGGCCCCAAAGAGCCTGGCTCCAGAGAGCTGTTGCGTGGCAGTGACGAGTCATGCACATGCTTGCGAGCAGCTCAAGGCGAGACCACCCATGCGTGGACATCTCACATCTGCAAGCGCGTCCACTGTAAGGTGCCAAAGGGTCAGCAAGCTCACAAGGTTGAGGATTGTGAAAATCCTTAGACTTGCAGACTCGGCATCTGTGGGTTCGCATACTAGGCTGGAACTCAGCAGAGAATCAACCTGCAGAACCTAAGGTGGATGAGAAACTGTGGCAGATGTTTCCGCTAGTCTCGAGACCATACAGAAGGGACTCCCACTCATCAGCTCAAGATGGAGAAGGGCCGACGCCAACTAGAGCAGAGGAAGATATGCGCTCCTGCTGTGCCCCTAGCTCCAACCCTCCGGGAACCTATCCTTCATGGGGGAACCCTAAAGTCCTAAAGCCCCAAGGAAGACGACAACTGACACATGTCAATTAATTAAACTCCCTACGAAAGGAAGCCACCTCTGCTTTGTCATATTTGTCATGGGGTTAAAAAGTCATCGCTCTTATCCAATCAACATCCAGAGGAGGCCGAACAGGAAGAGGCAGATATAAGAGTACTAGTTGCAGAACAGTCAGGACTTTCAACTTCAAAATCGAACTCAAAGGTGAAGAATCCCTTTTAGACTACTTCCTGCGTCTATTGTACCACTCCCACTGGGAGGATGGCCACTCCCAACACTCAGAGCAAGAAGCCTCCGTGCAGGAGTGCCGCCTGCACAAAGAACAAAGCAGGGGAAGATCCATCTCGTTTGACATAAAGTATCGCAAGATTGGCCCAAGACACCAGGACAGACCAGCATAGTAACAATCTTGAAGAAACAATTATACAATACTTATAAAAGAAAAAGTAAGTAAAGTTATTACAGTATAGCATATTCATAGAAATATCAGAGACACAGAAACGTGCACGTCTTCACTCAACCGTAGCCAAATCAAACGTGAGCTCAATTGCTGTGTATGTACGACCGGGTGGCTAACTTGCAGAGGGTATTTGACACCTCGAATAAAAATTTTTATGGCTAAAACAGGTTGCACTGCACTGAATCATCTCTTCTACTTAACAAACGAAGGTCTGTATTGGTGTAAGACCAATGTACCTTTAAAGAAAAATCTGATACACAGCCTTAAAACTGACATTGTGTAGTCTTTGGCATAGGCTGTTGTGTAGCATATACATACATACATACATATACCAAAGGCACTTCCCCCAATTTTTGGGGGTAGCCGACATCAACAAATGAAACAAAACAAAAAAGGGGACCTCTACTCTCTACGTTCCTCCAGCCTAACCAGGGACTCAACCGAGTTCAGCTGGTACTGCTAGGGTGCCACAGCCCACCCTCCCACATTATCCACCACAGATGAAGCTTCATAATGCTGAATCCCCTACTGCTGCTACCTCCGCGGTCATCTAAGGCACCGGAGGAAGCAGCAGGGCCTACCGGAACTGCGTCACAATTGCTCGCCATTCATTCCTATTTCTAGCAAGCTCTCTTGCCTCTCTCACATCTATCCTCCTATCACCCAGAGCTTTCTTCACACCATCCATCCACCCAAACCTTAGCCTTCCTCTTGTACTTCTCCCATCAACTCTTGCAGTCATCACCTTCTTTAGCAGACAGCCATTTTCCATTCTCTCAACATGGCCAAACCACCTCAACACATTCATATCCACTCTAGCCACTAACTCATTTCTTACACCCGTTCTCACCCTCACCACTTCGTTCCTAACCCTATCTACTCGAGATACACCAGCCATACTCCTTAGACACTTCATCTCAAACACATTCAATTTCTGTCTCTCCATCACTTTCATTCCCCACAACTCCGATCCATACATCACAGTTGGTACAATCACTTTCTCATATAGAACTCTCTTTACATTCATGCCCAACCCTCTATTTTTTTACTACTCCCTTAACTGCCCCAACACTTTGCAACCTTCATTCACTCTCTGACGTACATCTGCTTCCACTCCACTATTTGCTGCAACAACAGACCCCAAGAACTTAAACTGATCCACCTCCTCAAGTAACTCTCCATTCAACATGACATTCAACCTTGCACCACCTTCCCTTCTCGTACATCTCATAACCTTACTCTTACCCACATTAACTCTCAACTTCCTTCTCTCACACACCCTTCCAAATTCTGTCACTAGTCGGTCAAGCTTCTCTTCTGTGTCTGCAACCAGTACAGTATCATCCGCAAACAACAACTGATTTACCTCCCATTCATGGTCATTCTCGCCTACCAGTTTTAATCCTCGTCCAAGCACTCGAGCATTCACCTCTCTCACCACTCCATCAACATACAAGTTAAACAACCACGGCGACATCACACATCCCTGTCTCAGCCCCACTCTCACCGGAAACCAATCACTCACTTCATTTCCTATTCTAACACATGCTTTACTACCTTTGTAGAAACTTTTCACTGCTTGCAACAACCTTCCACCAACTCCATATAACCTCATCACATTCCACATTGCTTCCCTATCAACTCTATCATATGCTTTCTCCAGATCCATAAACGCAACATACACCTCCTTACCTTTTGCTAAATATTTCTTGCATATCTGCCTAACTGTAAAAATCTGATTCATACAACCCCTACCTCTTCTAAAACCACCCTGTACTTCCAAGATTGCATTCTCTGTTTTATCCTTAACCCTATTAATCATTACTCTACGATACACTTTTCCAACTACACTCAACAAACTAATACCTCTTGAATTACAACACTCATGCACATCTCCCTTACCCTTATATAGTGGTACAATACATGCACAAACCCAATCTACTTGTACCATTGACAACACAAAACACATATTAAACAATCTCACCAACCATTCAAGTACAGTCACACCCCCTTCCTTCAACATCTCAGCTTTCACACCATCCATACCAGATGCTTTTCGTCCTCTCGTTTCATCTAGTGCTCTCCTCACTTCCTCTATTGTAATCTCTGTCTCATTCTCATCTCCCATCACTGGCACCTCAATACCTGGAACAGCAATTATATCTGCCTCCCTATCATCCTCAACATTCAGCAAACTTTCAAAATATTCCGCCCACCTTTTCCTTGCCTCCTCTCCTTTTAACAACCTTCCATTTCCATCTTTCACTGTCTCTTCAATTCTTGCGCCAGCCTTCCTTACTCTCTTCACTTCTTTCCAAAACTACTTCTTATTCTCTTCATATGACTGACCCAATCCCTGACCCCACCTCAGGTCAGCTGCCCTCTTTACCTCACGTACCTTGCGCTTTACTTCCACATTTTTCTCTCTATATTTTTCATACTTCTGCAGCCATTCTTCAAAAGCCCTCTTTTTCTCTTCCACTTTTACCTTCACTCCTTCATTCCACCATTCACTGCCCTTCCTCATGCTGCCTCCAACAACTTTCTTGCCACATACATCACTTGCAATCCCAACAAAATTTTCTTTTACTAACTTCCACTCCTCCTCTAAATTACCAGTTTCTCTTACTCTCACCTCGTCATATGCCATTTTCAACCTTTCCTGATATTTACTTTTTACCCCCGGTTGTATTAGTTCTTCAACCCTCACTAGCTCCCTTTTACATCCACCTACTCTATTCCCCCACTCTTTTGCTACAAATAATTTTCCTTCCACCAAAAAATGATCAGACATACCATTAGCCATACCCCTAAACACATGCACGTCTTTCAATCTTCCAAACATTCTTTTAGTTATCAACACATAATGCATTAATGCCCTTTCTACTACTCTTCCATTTGCCACTCTTACCCATGTATACTTATTTTTATCTTTCTTTTTAAAAAAGCTAGCACTTATTACCATCTCTTGTTCAACACACATATCTACCAGTCTCTCACCACTCTCATTTGCACCTGGTACGCCATACTTCCCAATGACACCTTCTACCTCTCCAGTACCCATTCTAGCATTTAAGTCACCCATGACAACTACATAATTCCTTCTACCCAGTCCTTCTACACACCTAGTTAATTCATTCCAGAACTCATTAGGCTCTTCTTCACTTTTCTCACTACCTGGCCCATACGCACGGACAAACGCCCAACATTCCCTACCCAACCTAACCCTTACCCACATTAACCTAGATGATATCTCCTTCCATTCCACTACTTTACCTGTCATCCATTCACTCAGCAATAAAGCCACACCCTCTCTCGCTCTTCCCCTTTCAATCCCAGACACTCTACCAGACATTTCACCAAACATCACTTCACCCTTTCCTTTCATCTTTGTCTCACACAAGGCCAATACATCCATCCTTCTACTTCTAAACATACTTCCAATCTCACATCTTTTACTCTCTATCGTACTACATCCACGCACATTCAAACACCCCAAAACTAGAGTGCAGGGAGCAGTCACTCTCCCCCCAGCTCCATATGAACAGGAAAAAATTTCTGGTACAGAAGTCTACCCGACTCCTAAATCTGAAGTAAAGATCTGATCACGCGAGCTTAGCACACTATAGTCCATTTCTTTTAGCGAGTCATATTTGCACCGACTCGCAACGGTGCCCTTTTAGCTCGGAAAAGTTTCCTGGTCGCTGATTAGTTAGAATTATCTTGTCCAACCAATCAGTGATCAGGAAACTTTTCCGAGCTAAAAGGGCACCGTTGCGAGTCGGTGCAAATATGACTCACTAAAAGAAATGGACTACTGTATAGGTATTTGTATCTGAAGATATGGAATCGGATAGATATGGATCAGAGCCAGAAAAGAAGGGCATGTTTCTTTTCTTTTTGAGGTGGAAAAGCTGTATAAAATTAAAATAAACATATACTGTATCATTAAAATGTTATTTTCATTAGTAAAATAAATTTTTGAATATACTTACCCGATGATCATGTAGCTGTCAACTCCGTTGCCCGACAGAAATCTACGGTCGGGATACGCC
The DNA here is from genome assembly GCF_036898095.1 of Palaemon carinicauda. Classification (NCBI taxonomy): domain Eukaryota; kingdom Metazoa; phylum Arthropoda; class Malacostraca; order Decapoda; family Palaemonidae; genus Palaemon; species Palaemon carinicauda. The sequence goes on along the minus strand of NC_090725.1, from coordinate 158,767,550 downwards.
AGCGATCGCTATCCAGGTGGGGGTGTACACAACAGCGCCATCTGTGAGTAGGTACTCAAGTACTTCTTGTCAACAAGAACTCAATTTTCTCCTCGGTCCACTGGTTCTCTATGGGGAGGAAGGGCGGGTTCTTTAATTCATGATCATCGGGTAAGTATATTCAAAAATTTATTTTACTAATGAAAATAACATTTTTCAATATTAATCTTACCCGATGATCATGTAGCTGATTCACACCCAGGGTGGTGGGTGGAGACCAGCATACATGTTAACAAAGAAGCTAAGTATCCCGTATTTCATTTTATCAGTTATTCAAAATAACAAATATAAAATAAATAAGTACCTGGTAAGGAAGTCGACTTGAACCATTACTCTGCCTTTTTTAAGTACGTCTTCCTTACTGAGCCTAGCGGTCCTCTTAGGATGCTGAACGACTCCTAGGTGCTGAAGTATAAAGGGCTGCAACCCATACTAAAGGACCTCATCACAACCTCTAACCTAGGCGCTTCTCAAGAAAGAATTTGACCACCCGCCAAATCAACCAGGATGCGGAAGGCTTCTTAGCCGACCGTACAACCCAAAGAACAACAATAAAAAAGAACAACAATAAAAAGTATTCAAGAGAAAGGTTAAAAAGGTTATGGGATTATGGGAATGTAGTGGCTGAGCCCTCACCTACTACTGCACTCGCTGCTACGAATGGTCCCAGGGTGTAGCAGTTCTCGTAAAGAGACTGGACATCTTTGAGATAGAATGATGCGAACACTGACTTGCTCCTCCAATAGGTTGCATCCATAACACTCTGCAGAGAACGGTTCTGTTTGAAGGCCACTGAAGTAGCCACAGCTCTCACTTCATGTGTCCTTACCTTCAGCAAAGCAAGGTCTTCTTCCTTCAGATGAGAATGTGCTTCTCTAATCAGAAGCCTGATGTAGTAAGAAACTGCGTTCTTAGACATCGGTAGAGAAGGCTTCTTGATAGCACACCATAAAGCTTCTGATTGTCCTCGTAATGGCTTTGACCTTCTTAAATAGTACCTTAGAGCTCTAACTGGGCAAAGTACTCTCTCTAGTTCGTTCCCCACCAAGTTGGACAGGCTTGGGATCTCGAACGACTTAGGCCAAGGACGGGAAGGAAGCTCGTTTTTAGCCAAAAAACCGAGCTGCAAGGAACATGTAGCCGTTTCAGATGTGAAACCTATGTTCCTGCTGAAGGCGTGGATCTCACTTACTCTTTTAGCTGTTGCTAAGCACACGAGGAAAAGAGTTTTTAATGTGAGGTCCTTAAAAGAGGCTGATTGGAGCGGTTCAAATCTTGGTGACATTAGGAACCTTAAGACCACGTCTAGATTCCAGCCTGGAGTGGACAACCGACGTTCCTTTGAGGTCTCAAAAGACCTAAGGAGGTCCTGTAGATCTTTGTTGGTGGAAAGATCCAAGCCTCTGTGGCGGAAAACCGCTGCCAACATACTTCTGTAACCCTTGATCGTAGGAGCTGATAGGGATCTTACGTTCCTTAGATGTAACAGGAAGTCAGCAATCTGGGTTACAGTGGTACTGGTTGAGGAAACTGCATTGGCCTTGCACCAGCTTCGGAAGACTTCCCATTTAGACTGATAGACTCTGAGAGTGGATGTCCTCCTTGCTCTGGCAATCGCTCTGGCTGCCTCCTTCGAAAAGCCTCTAGCTCTAGAGAGTCTTTCGATAGTCTGAAGGCAGTCAGACGAAGAGCGTGGAGGTTTGGGTGTACCTTCTTTACGTGAGGTTGACGCAGAAGGTCCACTCTTAGAGGAAGAGTCCTGGGAACGTCGACTAGCCATTGCAGTACCTCGGTGAACCATTCTCTCGCGGGCCAGAGGGGAGCAACCAACGTCAGCCGTGTCCCTTTGTGAGAGGCGAACTTCTGAAGTACCCTGTTGACAATCTTGAACGGCGGGAACGCATACAGGTCGAGATGGGACCAATCCAGCAGAAAGGCATCCACGTGAACTGCTGCTGGGTCTGGAATCGGAGAACAATACAACGGGAGCCTCTTGGTCATCGAGGTAGCGAATAGATCTATGGTTGGCTGACCCCACAGGGCCCATAGTCTGCTGCAAACATTCTTGTGAAGGGTCCACTCTGTGGGGATGACCTGACCCTTCCGGCTGAGGCGATCTGCCATGACATTCATATCGCCCTGAATGAACCTCGTTACCAGCGTGAGCCTTCGATCTTTTGACCAAATGAGGAGGTCCCTTGCGATCTCGAACAACTTCCTCGAATGAGTCCCTCCCTGCTTGGAGATGTAAGCCAAGGCTGTGGTGTTGTCGGAGTTCACCTCCACCACCTTGTTTAGCTGGAGGGACTTGAAGTTTATCAAGGCCAGATGAACCGCCAACAACTCCTTGCAATTGATGTGAAGTGTCCTTTGCTCCTGATTCCATGTGCCCGAGCATTCCTGTCCGTCCAGTGTCGCACCCCAGCCCGTGTCCGATGCGTCCGAGAAGAGACGGTGGTCGGGGGTCTGAACAGCTAATGGTAGACCTTCCTTGAGAAGAATGCTGTTCTTCCACCACGTTAGAGTAGACCTCATCTCTTCGGAAACAGGAACTGAGACCGTCTCTAGCGTCATGTCCTTTATCCAGTGAGCAGCTAGATAATACTGAAGGGGGCGGAGGTGGAGTCTCCCTAACTCGATGAACAGGGCCAGCGATGAAAGTGTCCCTGTTAGACTCATCCACTGCCTGACTGAGTATCGGTTCCTTCTCAGCATGCTCTGGATGCATTCTAGGGCTTGATTGATCCTTGGGGCCGACGGAAAAGCCCGAAAAGCTCGACTCTGAATCTCCATACCCAGGTAAACAATGGTCTGGGATGGGACGAGCTGGGACTTCTCTAAATTGACCAGGAGGCCCAGTTCCTTGGTCAGATCCATAGTCCATCTGAGATTCTCCAGACAGCGACGACTTGTGGGAGCTCTTAAAAGCCAGTCGTCTAAATAGAGGGAGGCTCTGATGTCTGCCAAGTGAAGGAATTTCGCAATATTCCTCATCAGTCTGGTAAACACAAGAGGTGCCGTGCTTAGGCCAAAGCACAGGGCTTGGAACTGGTACACAACCTTTCCAAAGACGAATCTTAGGAAAGGTTGGGAGTCTGGATGGATGGGGACGTGAAAGTACGCGTCTTTCAGGTCTAACGAGACCATCCAGTCCTCCTGCCTGACCGCTGCTAGGACCGACTTCGTCGTCTCCATCGTGAACGTCTGCTTGGTGACAAAAGCATTGAGAGCACTGACGTCCAGCACCGGTCTCCAACCTCCTGTCTTCTTGGCTACCAGGAAGAGACGGTTGTAAAAGCCCGGGGATTGATGATCCCGGACTATGACCACCGCTTCCTTTTGTAGCAAGAGCGACACCTCTTGTTGCAACGCTAGCCTCTTGTCCTTCTCCTTGTAGTTGGGAGAGAGGTTGATGGGAGACGTAGCTAGAGGGGGACTGCGGCAGAACGGAATTCTGTAACCCTCCCTTAGCCACTTCACAGACTGAGCGTCTGCACCTCTGCTCTCCCAAGCTTGCCAGAAGGTCTTGAGTCTGGCTCCTACTGCTGTCTGGAGAGGAAGGCAGTCAAAACTTGCCTTTTGCGGACTTGGAACCCTTCTTGGACTTGCCCCGGTGACTGTCTGCACGGGTACCTCCTCTGCTGGAGGCTCTGCCACGAAAGGGCGGGATGAACCTAGAAGCAGGTGTGTCAACTGCTGCAGGGCGGAAGGGTCTAGGCACGGAAGGTAAGGATTTAGCCTTACGTGCAGAAGATGCCATAAGATCATGAGTATCCTTCTGGATAAGTGAGGCAGCCATCCCCTTAATCAGCTCCTCCGGAAACAGACACTTGGAGAGAGGAGCAAACAACAACTCTGACTTCTGGCAAGGAGTGATACCAGCTGATAAGAAGGAGCAAAGATGTTCTCTCTTCTTAAGGACTCCTGATACATACGAAGCCGCAAGTTCACCAGACCCATCCCGAATTGCTTTGTCCATGCTAGACATGATCAGCATGGCCGAGTCCTTATCTGAAGGGGAAGTCTTCCTGCTTAAGGCTCCCAAACACCAATCGAGGAAGTTGAATATCTCGAAGGCACGAAAGACTCCCTTCAACAGATGATCTAAATCGGAAAAGGACCAGCAGATCTTCGAACGTCTCATAGCCAACCTGCGGGGAGAGTCAACCAGACTTGAGAAGTCGGCCTGGGCAGAGGCAGGAACCCCCAAGCCGGGTTCCTCTCCCGTGGCATACCAGACGCTCGACTTAGAAGCAAGCTTGGGAGGCGGAAAGACGAAAGAAGTCCTTCCCAGTTGCTTCTTGGACTGCAACCAGTCCCCCATAACCCTCAAAGCTCTCTTAGATGATCTGGCGAGAACAAGCTTGGTGAAGGCAGGCGCAGCAGACTGCATGCCCAGAGCAAACTCGGAGGGAGGAGAACGAGGGGTTGCAGACACAAACTGCTCAGGATACAAGTCCCTGAACAAGGCAAGGACTTTACGAAAGTCTAAGGAGGGAGCAGTAGACTTGGGCCCTTCAAAATCAGAGTGAGGCTCATCCAGATGTGCAGCTTCATCATCCGATACATCATCATCCGAAAGCTGAGTTGTAAGAGGTAAAGGCAGAGCAGAAAGCTGAACGGCTGAATCCGGCAGTACGGGTGCATGCGTACCTGCGGATCCAACATCATGCCGCTGCTGGCCGGTCTGCGAGCTGGCAACAACAAAAGCAGAGGGCTGGTGAGTGGGAGGGTCTGCGGTGGGATGAGGAGCATGCGGTATGGTATGCAGAGCATGCTGTAAGGTATGCGGCTCATGCTGCATGGTATGCGGAGCATGCTGCATGGGCTGAGGAGAATGCCGCATAGTGCTGGAACCCGGCAACTCCTGATGCGGCAGCTCACGCATGTTAGCAGATGGTGCAGCAAGAACATGCGTCTGGCAGGGTGGACTGCGCATCGGTGGTGGAGCTCTCACAGGTGGAGTGTGGGAGCAGGCAGCCGCAGTATCTGCTGAGCGCACAACCTCGGCGGGTTGTAGGTTAACAGGAGCCTTCTCAGCATCATACTCCTGCATGAATGCAGCAAGCTGAGACTGCATAGTCTGCAGCATGGACCACTTAGGGTCTACTGTGGTTGGAGCAACAACAGACGGAGCAGTAGCCTGTTGAGGGACCACTCTACCTCTCTTGGGAGGTGTGCAGTCATCAGATGACTGCGGCGAGTCCGAACTGACCCAGTGGCTACACCTGGGCCGTTGGACTAGCTCGGAAGGGACCTTACGCTTGAGCGGTCGTGAGACCTTGGTCCACCGTTTCCTCCTGGAAACCTCTTCCACAGACGAGGAATGTAAGGGCTCATTCGTCTGTATGTGGATGGGACGATCCTTAACAGATACGTCCGCAACCACTGAGGATACATCCGTGCGCCGATCAAGGCCTGCCGAACCCTTTGGTCCTTCGACATTGCTTCTCCCCTGGGGTTGGGAGCTTGCAAGAGGTCCCGGACTGGGAGGACGACTGGCACGCACAGATGTACCCTCATGCGCAACACTGACACTGACACTTTGCACATCACTAGCACTAACACTTCCCACTGCACTTTTCGCTTTCAGCTCTCTGACATCTGCCAAGAGCTGATTACGGTCATTAGCCAATGACTCCACTTTGTCACCGAGAGCCTGAATGGCACGCAACATATCCGCCATACCAGGCTGAGCACTCGTAGCAGGTTCGGGAGTCACCACCACAGGGGAAGGAAAAGGTTGAGGGGCATGGGGAGAGGAAAAATCCACAGAGCGAGAAGAACTCCTCCTATTTCTCTCCTTCTCTAACCTATGTGCATATCTAAGGAATTCATTAAAATCGAATTCCGAAAGCCCAGCACATTCCCCACATCGATCTTCCAATTGACAGGATTTACCCCTACAATTGGAACATACGGTGTGAGGATCTATAGAGGCCTTCGGAAGACGCCTAGTACAAGTCCTAAAGCTACACTGCCTGTACTTAGGTACTTGAGACTGGTCAGACATCTTGAATTTAGAAGTAGACAAGGGGGAATTCCAAAATCTAGCAAAGTTCGTTACCAATTAATCTAAATTAATTCCAAAAGCTTGCTAAGCTAATGAGAAAGCTTCCTGAATAGCGAAGGCTATAACTTTAGAGCAAATACATCACCAAATCGTGAACAAAGACTCCAAAATCAACAGCGTATCCAAGTAGGTCTTGCCGGCGGCACGACAGAGGAAAAATTGAGTTTTTGTTGACAAGAAGTACTTGAGTACCTACTCACAGATGGCGCTGTTGTGTACACCCCCACCTGGATAGCGATCGCTGGCGTATCCCGACCGTAGATTTCTGTCGGGCAACGGAGTTGACAGCTACATGATCATCGGGTAAGATTAATATTGAAAAAAAATATTACACATAGCCTATAAAAGCTGGAGAACAAATCTTTCCAGCCTCCTTCTTATATGTTTATATACAGCATCATCCCCACTGTGAGGTCTCCATTTTGTGAATCTCGTAAGCAGAAAACACATCACACCTTTATTCCTGCTCATATAGCCTAAAGGATGGGAATCAACCTCTATATGGCTCATGAAGGTGCAGCAATGGCAACCTTCAAGACCATCAAAAATTCTCGTAAGCACTGTTTAGCTCTCATTTGAGTCATGACCTCAAAACAAAGCAAACAAGCATCCGCTTGCTATGGTAACCTAAAGCAAAGTGACGACATGACACTAGCATTGCCTTGCTGATGCAGAGGTGGAAGCATGGTGCAGCCATACATTGTTGCGATGCCCACCTATATTTCTTCTATATGGTCAGAAAAAAAAGTGCGCCAAGACCTGAACCATTAAATGATAAGGGGTTCTATTCTCGTAGAAACAAACAGAAGTCCATTTCCAACCTTTTCATGTGGCTAAATTTCTCATCCCTATTAAATTCCAATCCTATAACAAAGTTTTACAACAGTTAATTTTCTAACTGGATTATTTTGCAGTACATTTTGAAACAACCAAGTTACTTCCATCTTGTTATTAAAGCAATATTATACACAGTACTCACTTTGAATTATCTACTAGTGAAAGGAGAGATATTAAGCATACAGTACTATGTTAAACAACTGTTGGCCAAATGCATGACCACAAAAATAACACTAAAAAACTGTATACAGTACAGTATTAGCTTCTTAAACAGGGCACCGTGATTACAGTACTCGTAATCTCAAGACTAACTTAACATTTCCTAAGGTAAAACACTTCCAGGGCCATTAGATATTTTGTCGTCATTCACTAATAGCTTATACAGTCACACAAAATGCGCTTATCAGATCTCAAGATAACATTACGCCAATGCAGTAAACAAATTGAGATAGTGACATAAAGCCTCTGTAACTGATAGCTCAGAAATAAGGTTATCCACCTCAAGGCCTAAGCATGCAAGACATTTTACTTAATTGTCATGTACCACACACACACACACAGAGAGAGAGAGAGAGAGAGAGAGAGAGAGAGAGAGAGAGAGAGAGAGAGAGAGAGAGAGAGAGAGAGAGAGATAAAATCCAAATTTTTCACCCTTAAAATCTAAAATATATTACTGTATGCTAACGTTCTCAGCAACTTTAACCTATTACCCTTCTTTGGCATTCAAATTCTCCATTTCAAGATCATACGTGTACAACGTCTTTATAAGGAATAGTGTAATTAAATTCCGACACTTTGTGAGAATATCATATAAAATGATGATTTGACAAAAATTGGTTTGATAGTTTTTTAAGTTACGGGAGCTTTTTATTTCTATATATAATTTTACTTTTCCACCTTTTCAATGTTTTTTAAAAGTACCAGTCACTAATATGGTATACAGTCAGCTTTCTGTATTCGCTGGGGTTAGGTAACAGACGGGGAGAAAAGCGAGAATCAGTGAATACTTCCTGCCCAAGGGTGGGTTAACTCCTAATCTAACAACTCACTGCCAAGTGCCTTCGTGCGGTGGAATAATACACTAAGTAATCCATGTCCTATGTCTTTACTTGCTTTTTATCACAGTATAAGAATTATATTACGGTATGAACATATTTCAGCAAGTGTATACTGTAGTACAGTACAGTATATGTACACTCGTGTATGTAAGACTGCGGTACATATAACACTAGTCATCGTCACACTTATAGGTAAATACTATATTGTGAAAATACAAATATTATGTTCCTATCTAATACAACGCTTGCTGATACTGTAATGAATATTACTGTAATATATGTACAGTACTATCACTAAAGTAAAGCTTAATCAGGTAAGGTAACATTCGTAAGTGTTAGTTCGTAATCGAAGTTCGTGACGCTGACGAGTAGGCAATTTCGAACAGTTGGAACACCAGGCGATTGTCGAGCTGCAAGAGGTTCACAAGTAGCAGGCAATTTCCGAGAGAAACAAGTAAGAACTGGCGGCTGTCGCCAGCACAAGAGGATGAACAAGCAGGAGATTATCGAACTGCAAGCGATTTGAGCGTAGCAGGCGATTTAAGAGAAGTTGAACGAGTCGTCAGCTACGGGCGATGGCTAGGCGATCCACGAGCTGACAGGACGGTCGCCTTGAAGGTTGATAGTGAAACTGACGAGCAGGTGAACATTGAGCATAAGCCTAACGAAACGGAGAACGCTGCCGATGAACTGTAGCTGGAGCTCAGGCGGAGAAATGTGACCCTCGTGAGGAGACACATACTCAGGAGGAGATCGAGAATGATCCTTTGCAGGCGAAAAAAGAACTGAAGTTCGCTAGGAAGCCAATGACGGAAGCGAAGGTCGGGAACCAAAAGAGGCAGGCTGGGCAGGATCCTCCAAAGAGGAAGACGAGGATGTTGTAGTGGTTTGCGGACTGTGGCCAGAGGTAGCACCCGAACTGCCTAGTGTCCGAATGCCGACCACAACCCAACGTTCACTACACAACAAATATACAATGGTGTAATACCCAAAAAAACCTAAGTAACAGGTCAAGAGAACGGAGCTCTGGGCACCACCCCTTGATTTATACTTGGCAAGGGGACCCAGCTTGAACCTTGTTATTTATCATACCTTTCCTTTCGCTTGCTGATTATAAGTAAAGGTATAAGAACATTAAGTGAAAGGGAATATTATAATTAATAAAGGAACACACTGTGGGAGGAAAGAATTATGATAAATTACTGTACTTAAGAGATCTTAAAAAACATTGGCTAGGGAAGGGGGGCACATTGGTGTAAGGAACTGGAATGATATGCTCTATTCATAAAACACAAGGAAAATATTTATTTGAAAATTAAACTATTAAGAATACATTAATATATCAGTTAAGATAGTCAAAGGCAAAATTAACATCCCTTTTGCATATTGTACCAGCAAGAGAAAAAAATACTAAGCTGCATGCAAGATATATCACCACACAGTTACAAAACGGAACATTAAAATCCTAACAAAACATGACTGCAGAACCCACAATGTCCGAATTCTTTACTGAAAACTTCTCCAATGTTAATAATCAATGGCCTTAATATTGACCAGTCATGCTCTGCCGTCAAATCTGCTTTGAAGAACGGCAGCTAAAACTGAAGAATGGCATGCCAAAATACAGCTGAGGGCCAGTGTCTGTCTTCCCTCATTACTTACAATCACATCACACAATTCATTCTTACACTAAAGTTTCTGTAAGCTTTCAGAAGTGTTGACATCACATTGATGGGAAAATATGAAAAATACTGCACTTTACTTAATACAACACCTAAATACAGTTTTTCCCTTGATCGCAGGACTCTAACATACCATAATTTAATTCTTGTCCCTCATCTCACTCATATCATGAATATGGAAAACTCCGTCACCATAAACCTTTTTTATTTTCATCAGGAGTCTCAGATCTCTAATCGGCAGGATTCCCTGTCATCAAAATCTCTTTTCCAAGATAGCCCTTATCAGTTTGACGATGAAGGCATCCATGAGTCATTGCAGACCTTCAGTTATAACAGTTAAATAGACCACTGCACACAAGCAACAGGCAATACTCTAATCTCTCTAGAGAATATCCTAATTCTCTCTCCCTTACACTCCCTACTGAGTGTAGGGGGCTGCTGTCAATACCTTGATTATGTATCTATCAATACCTGGAAATAAGATAATAACAAATACAAGCATTTTTTTATATGGGCACAGAGGGATATAAATATAAATATATATATATATATATATATACCCTGTATATATATATACATATATACGTATATATATATATATATATATATATATATAGGTATAAAAAAAATGACTTTCATACAGTACAAATCTACTAAGCTTTCACAGATACAAACACATTTTATTCCATTCCCCCCCCCCCATTAGCCCTCAAGCCCATCCAAACAAAAATGCCTCATAACTGACAGCAACACCCCACACAAACTCTGTACATTCAAGTGAAAAAAAAATTACCTTGCAGAAAATAAACTCAGGAAAAAGGTAGGATGATCAACTAAAGATTTAATTCATCATCCCTTCCTTCAGTTACATATCAAATTACATGAATTTAATTTAGGTACACTATATTTTTTTCCACAGACTCACGATTTAACAAAAAGCGATAGGAATAGACAAACTATCAGACAATATGGAAACAGTACTTGAAAACAAAAAATTTGATTACCGTCTATTACTCCCAACAATGCTTCAATAATATACAATGTAACAATTTCATTAAATTTACAAAAACATTTAAGTATTACAGGAATACATTCAGGATCTATCATGAAAAAAATTTAGTCATTGCAGTCCAAAACCAATTTTAAAGCATACAAAACTCATTGATTTTGGACTACAGGTATTACATGATAAAAGCAATTTATTGAATTTATTATAACTGTCACGGTCAAGGTCAATTTTCAGTACAACACTAATGCAATAGTTACAGAAACCGTGACTAAATAAATATTTCCTCACACCACGTGTCCCTTTCTCAGCCTTTCAGATATCCAATGTGGGAATTAAAATATAACTAATAAGAAGAAAAAAGGGTAATTATTATCAAAACTTCCTTTAAAAACTGTACCAAGATTAATTCAGTGGGAGATTTATAGTTCTTCTTCTGAGTCTCAAAATTCTGTCTCGGGACATGCGCCGGGATTCAGCAATCTGCTGGCGAGCCATATTAATATCTCGCAGCACAGGAGACAGGGTAAGCCGGCGACTCTCCAGATACAGGCTGGGTGTCTTTAATCGATCGATAACCTCGCATAAGAGTTGGTATCTGCGGGTGATCGACACACTTTGAGGTAAACCAGAGACATAATCCGTAGACTCAGAAGAGGACAATAAAAATCCCGAAAAATCAGGCGATGACTCGGGGCAACGTTGTGTTTCGGGCGACCCAAACAGTGATGTAACGTTCAGGTTAGATATACCTGACTGTGCCACTTCAGCCTCGAGCTCTGACCGGTATTTTAATCCACCATCAGAATGTAGGAAAGGGTTTGTATTCTGAGGTGACTCAGGAATGGAGGATGGTTCCCTCTCTATGATATTCATCTGGTCAGTGAGACTAGGTCTCCACTCCAGGACTCGAGACTGAACTAAAGGTAGGTCAAGAACAGGACTGCATCGTTAACTGGAAAAATAAAATAAATAATTAGTTAACAGATATTCCCCCAGGGGAACTCCGAAGAGAAACCCCGAGCGAATAGAAAACATAAGAATTACAAATTGAGTATGCGCCCTCCTCCCCCACTGACATTCACGGGAGAAGGGGGAGGGTGGAGAACTATAACAAAAACAGAATTATAACAGAATTATAATTATGTAATTCATCTAAGAATGTTCACAAAAAGTAAGAACCACTGACTCCCGAAGGGAAGTGTTCTCCCAGAATGCTCACAAGTTAAAAAAATACAGTACAATTAGATTTCATTAAAAATAATTGAGACAAATAAACGGAAAAGCAACCCAACCCGCACGGGAAAGAAGCTTCCGTAATAGTACGTAGTCGTAGTACTGTAAAAGGTGAACGACCTCGAGTAGAGAGAGAAACCGTAGTCAATCTAAACTCCCACATTCCCTTCGCTGAGAATCCAAGTTCCCCGTAGGAAAGGAGGAACAGCGAAGAAAACAGATGAATGAAGAAAGTCCGGCGAAGACAATTCCCCACGGCGGCCGAATATCGGAAGCCGAAGGAACAACCGAAGGACCAAGGGAGAGGCCGCACCCCATGACGTGAACCGTGGTGGCCTGGCACTACGCCGGTGACGATGTCGTACACTACAAACACGGCACAAACACTGAAAAGGAAACTTACTATACTGTATTTCTATACACAAATATATACATAAACATAAAGAATGTTTACATATAAGTAAAAGACAAAAAGCATTAATGGCTGTCAAAGCGAGGGTGGGAGCAGACACGTCTGGTCATCACCCGAGCCAAAAGCAAAGTAAACTAGTTCACCGGTGTGTGAGGGGGGAGGGGTAGCTAGCTACCCCTACCCTCATTGAAATTCTAATGGCTCGTCATTTCAGCTACGTCGAAAGTAATACCCTATTTAAATAGCGTGGTTTGTATTTCGGTTACGGAACAAATATAATTTCTGGGTAAATTTGCATTGTATTACAGGGTGTGATTTCGAACAGAAAATATGTTTTCCTATAGTAAATAACGTGATTTAACCGAATTTGACGTTCATTTCAACCGTAAACAAACAGATCAACCAATTAGGCTAACTTTAAGTTGCCGAGTTGGTTGCTGTTATTACGGATGAAATGAAGGTGAAAACCGGTTAAATCACGTTATTTCCTACAGGAAAACATATATTTTCTGTTAAAATGGTTAAATATAATCACTGTTGTCATATATGTCGTGTTAAAATATTTAAATATAAGCACTTGTTCAACGGTACCACTTCTCTTACGAATGTACTGCGAACGATAACATTAGCAACGTTACCAATGATACACAGTGTTACCAACGTTGACGTATGGTACACAGAGTTACCAACGGCACGATGACATTAACGATAGCAATGCTAGATATTTCCATGCGTATTTTAAATAATTTTTCCAATATAAGTTTTACTCAATGTATAAAAAGTACAAAAAGGGCACAGAACCTAACAAACCCACCTAACCTAACCTAGTAGTATGACAGGTCACAAACCTCAGGTATTTACTGAGAACGGTAAAATTCTCCATATTACGAATGATACACAGAGTTACCAATGGTACGGTGACATTACTAGCAATAGTAATGTTAGATATTTCCATACGTATTTTAAATAATTTTTCCATATAACTTTTACACAACATATAAAAAGTACAAAAAGGGCACTGAACCTAACAAACCCACCTAACCTAACCTATAGGTTCCCAGGTCACAAACCCAATATAATGACCTTTGCTATATCACTTCACTCACGTTACAGTAACGTTAGCACTGTTACCATAACATTATATATAATGGTTCTTGTTTCGCCATTAGCTCGCTTCGCTTGCATGAAAATAAAACATCAAGCTTGTATGTACTGGCAAGCGGTAATGTTGAGCTACGCACGCTAACATTATAATGGTTCTTGTTCCTCACTTACGATCACAGGAACATAAAACATTACCCTCGTATGCATTGGCAATTGGTAATGCTGAGCTTCGCAACTCTAACAAAATATAATAAAACTAACACATTAAAGTTAAAGAAATTACTTACTTTTATGACCGTGACGACGTAACTTAGAAGTCACGGGAGTGTTATTATTAGTTGGAAAAGCAGGATGCTATAAGCCCAGGGGCCCCAACAGGGAAAATAGCCCAGTGAGGAAAGGAAATAAGGTAAAATAAAATATTCTAAGAAGAGTAACAATATCAAAATAAATATTTCCTATTTAAACTATAAAAACTTTAACAAAACAAGAGGAAGAGAAACTAAATAGAAAAGTGTGCCCGAGTGTACTGAGACTGTGGTGTCTTAACTGTTTTGCCTTAGATTAGAACTGCACTTGGAACACTGTAAAAGTTGGTATATTACATTACGTGATTTAAGAAAATTATCATCATTGGAATTCACCAAAATACTTTCAAGTATGTAATACTGAAGACGATACAATTTTCTAATACTTAGATCATAAAATACGCAAAAGACGACACTTGAACTAACAAAGACCTGACTTGGGCAAAGGTTTCCACGGAAAAGGGATTGTTTAAAGGTAGGGGTAGGGAAATATTAACCCCTCTGTGCAAACTTTACATACGTATGGGTTCGTGATTGGTTAACGGAAAAGCAAGAGAGTCCAGAGAATAAACATGAATGAACAGAATGGGAAACTTGTCCAGAGCAAGTATTTATGTGAAATCTGGGAGTGACAAGGTAATAACAAAATGTATAAAAGTAATATAGCAAGATAAAATGAAATGTATGATAGATATTTGGTGGGTATATAAAATAAGGTGATTTTATAAGGTATCGGATAATAAAACGAGTAATACTGGGGTCAAACGTAATATGTATACGAGGGTATTACATAACTAGTCAAGTAATAGACTTGAACAGAGCTGGTAGAGAGACGAATACTTACATTTCACAATTAGAGAAGAAGAAATCCTATTGGTGGAGGAAAAGTCTCCGCGCAGAGAGGCGGGGTTTTTGCGCAGAAAGTCGAAACCTGCTATGTACAAACGTACGTACAAGAGCGTCTAGACCGGGCAAGTAGAATGAGAAAAATTAAATGAAAAACAATGCTAATGTTAGCATGATACGCTAACATTTGATCTACATTACACGTTGGCAGCACTGGTTACTGTAGTTTTTCAAGAGACAGTCTTTGCAACGGCGTCACCAAAGTTTATCCAGATATACAGTTTTGTATTTTCCTCCGTTTATTATACATTCAAGAAGGTAATGTAAAGAGAAGAAAAGGCTTGTTTTACGATTATATATCGTTTCCCCCAGTATGTTTTCCCCACCCAAAACCCCGAGTTCCCACTGGGGGTCCCCCATTATCGTAGGATATAGATGTATGTATATTTCTGAAACTATTCATTTGCGACGGAAACGAGTGTCATTTTCGAAGAGAGCGTAATTTTCTCTATAAGAAAAAGTATTTTTTTTCCTAGGTTACATTGCCCTGTAATACACTACAATACCAATTTCTGTTCAAAATGAGAATCTGTAATACAGTACAACTTTACCCTTACTTTCTACAATTATAGCACGAAATGTTTACAAGGTTTAGTACCTTCCCACAAAGGGACATTAGGTACACCATATGTCTACTAGCACTAGTTACCCTGCAAACAAACCACGCGTTCTCTGCACATCCTTTTCTTTCCTAATCACACACGCCCAACTTCTTATTCCGAGATCTCGGTTTGATCTCGTGTCCGTCAACCAGTTATAACGTTCTGAACTCGGTTCACAAATGACCCTTAAAACTAAAAGGTAAAAGTTCTCAGGGATGACACATTTCCCGATTCATGCCTCTACTGTCTACAGTTCACCTTTAGATGCAGCAAGACCTTATAGACACCTATGGCAGGCAGAACACTATACAATAAATTTACCTCTCCGGGGTACAGCAGGAAAGGCACAGGGCCTTCCATAAGCTAGATCTTCATTGTCAGGTTGAGACAAGAGTCTGGCTTAGGGTAGCATGTTACAAGTACTATTAATCATCTGTTTGTAGTCAGATACTGTGGGTATCGTTGGCTATGACTAAAATTAAATGCTTATTGCACGGGAAAGGTCACTTTCTGACAGGAACTTTTCCCTTGACACCAATTTGGATGTAAACAATTGATATTTTGGACATCTGTCACACATAGCAATTTTCCCAAGGCCAAACACTGGATACTAACTCTCCCTATTGCGAATTCACGAATATCTTCTTAGTGATCTTTCTTCACTTCCATGAAATACATTACACACATAAACATATAAGCACCAACTTTGGACACTGCATTAACTTACATTTAACTGATAAATTGGATGTGTAGTATCCTAAATGATGATACAAAAATTGAAAGTTAATCATTTACGTTCTATCACGGTCGCCATTGTTCCACTTCACACTATCTAACATTAAACTTATTTTGTTTCACATCACTTGTGTATAAAAATCTTATTTTCAATTTTTAATATTTATATTTGTTTACTAAACGAACTCTTATACAGAAATATGGAGAAGTAAAAAAGGAAAATATTAGCATTCGATGTATATATTTTAAGGAGGAAGTGTTGTGGAAATTGCTCTAAATAAATTTTTGTGGTTTAACATTTTTCAAAGGTATCAAACTGTGTTGTGAAATATTATAATTTGAAAAATATAAGTAATCGGTTCAAACGGAATTATCTTTAAGTAAATTGAAAATTGACAGATTGTATTTACTTTATATTTAGCCCAGCGCCTATTTATAGTCCATGTAAGGTTATTACTCATGACACCCACCAAATTGATGTGTCACATGAAATCAGTAATACAATTTGCTCAAACTTTTTCCCTGCCGAAGGTATATGATGCCCTTTCATAGTGCAATCAATAATACTTGAGAGCTTATTGTACTAAGCACATTTATATATCATTAAAATGCTATGGAAATCCATATAAAGATTCGTGTCCTACCACGGTGTAAATGCGGTGGTATTATTATTATTATTATTATTATTATTATTATTATTATTATTATTATTATTATTATTATTATTATTATTATTATTATTATATAAGCTAAAAGCTAAGCTACTCCTGGCTAGTACAGTGGTAACGTGTTTGCCTTGCATTCGCGTGGCAAGAGATCGATCCCCGCCCAGGGCTGTGAGTTTAAGCTGTTTACTGGGGAGGCTACTGCTGTGGTAGGGCACCACAGTGGGGGGTTGGGCTTGCCCGGCTGACGTTCTGGTGAGCATCTATTCTGATGGAACTGAAACCAGACACCTTTAACCTTTTAGTAGGAAAGGCAGGATGCTTATAACCCCAAGGGCTCAGTGGCGTAGCTAAAGGTGAACATGGGTGGACACGGGCCCACCCATGAGAATCCTGTGCCCATCTAGGTGCCACGGCCTCTCTAAGGCATCTCCATTGACGAAATATGTTCATATATGATAATTGTTTCCCCCAGCAGGAATATGCCTCATGATTTAAAAAATCTGAGAAGTGATATAATAATATTCATAGTGTTATAAAGTGTTTTCAGTTCTGCATACATCTCAATGTAATAGGATTACTTTTTAGAAATATGTATTCATTTTCGTTTTGCATGATTGTTTTTTTATACCCAGAATGAGGAAGTAATGCTAGTGATTATTTTCACATGAAATCTTACTGTCAGACTAATGATTTATATGGATAAATTTCATATGCAGAAGGTTTGTATATATTATTGATGCATTTATTCGTGAGTTTTATTAGTTGATAAGAAATGGAGAGACAAATGCAGTTAGTAGTAGTTGTAAAGATATAGAAAGAATTGTAGAGAGAGACAAGAGCGAACGGGAAGTTAGGCAGGTTGTTTGGAAGAAAGGTGCTGAGTCTTGTGATATTTTTTATAACATCCCGGCATATTGTTCCCTTCTCAAAGTGACTACCAAGGCGAAAGGAGGCGCAAAAACCAAGGAATTGTCACGTGATTAAGGACAGCTTGACACACCCAGGATGACGATATATAAGCGACAGTGAGAGGTACACTAGATCTAAGGACCTACCTTAACTTGCCAGACTCGAGGCGAACAACGAGTCGTAGCTGCACATACATTACCTGAAGGACGGCATATATTCAGGACCGTTTAGCAGCCGAGGAAATAGGGGAATCATTTTATCCCTGGAAGCGAAGGATGACGACCAGAACTATTCCTCCCGCACATGAAAGACTGCGTGTGCTTAGCGTGACGTCCCAGAGTGACCGAGGCGATTAGAATATCGCGCTAGCCTTCCCAACACCTGACGGAGGCTCCTACTTCAGCGACGGCAGATGGCCTACGATTGATGTATAGACCCAATTAAAGCAAGGAAACATCTAATTCTTCAGCCAGTTTCAAGACTTCTGAATTCAAAGCTACATATTTATGTAAAACTCATTTTAATGTGATTGCATTGTACGTGACTATTCAACTTTTTTCAAGTCCAAGTAAAGGAAGCAAAGCGGCATCGAGTATCCCTCACCCACGTAACTTTTCTTAAAGTAGTTCCTGAGAAGCTCATTAAGTATTAAATATAAGATGGACTTAAAAGCATTTAAGAATTAGTAAGTAAAGGTAAAAAGTACTAAATAATTGATAAGAAGATTTATTGTGAAGCTTTGTTACAAGAAAAATTAAAGGAATCATCACATCACAAAAATAAAATATTTTAAATTACTATAAATGTATGTATATATATATATAGCCTATATATGTACACACAAACACACACATATATATATACATACATATATATATATATATATATATATATATATATATATATATATATATATAATATATATATATATATATATATATGCGTAAAAATCACAGGAAAACGTGATGCTCAGATGCAGAAGAACCACAGGGAAAATGAAAATATGAAATATATGAGTCCTGACCAGTTTCGTGATACTTCTTCAGAGGACTGATTTATTGAGAGAGAGGTTTCTTTACATTTTATATGGAAAGCAAACGTAGGAACATACATATAGAGATTTAGAGAACAATGACACTCCCTTACCAGCTACCTGGGCTTGGGTCAGGTGTTAAGTGGGCGGAGTCCCCAAGCTCATTAGACACCTGCCAAAAAGGGTCATTTCTAGTGGCGGGTAAATTCTTGTTTTTTTTTTTTTTTTTTTTTTTTTTTGACTTTCAGTACAGTTTATTTATATGAAAACACGGTAGCCTTATCTATATAAATACATAAGCAAAACATACACATACATACATATATATACATATACACATACATATACATATATACACACATACATATATATATATATATATATATATATATATATATATATATATACATACATATACATACATACATATGTATATATACATTTATATACATACAACATTAATATCATAAACATATAATCATGTATATATCAATACTTATATCTAGCATAACACTATATAGTGCCAATATACTTATGCATACTATATAAAATAATTGTACCCTTTAATGGATGGTAGCTTAGGTCTAAATATTAATTTCACAGCGACGTTAATTATTCACAATACATTCAATTCTACATTAAGTGGTTAATGTTTTTTCATATAGCTTACAAATCTCTTAACATATAAAGGCGTCGAGTTTATATGTAAAGAGATTTGTAAGCTATACAAAAAAAACATTAACCACTTAATGTAAAATTGAATATATTGTGAATAATTAACGTCGCTGTGAAATTAATATTTAGACCTAAGTTACCATTCATTAAAGGGTACAATTATTTTATATAGTATGCATAAGTATATTGGCACTATATAGTGTTATGCTAGATATAAGTATTGATATATACATGATTATATGTTTATGATATTAATGTTGTATGTATATGAATGTATATATACATATGTATGTATGTATATGTATGTATATATATATATATATATATATATATATATATATATATATATGTGTGTGTGTGTGTGTGTGTGTGTATATATATGTATATATATGTATGTGTGTATATATGTATATGTATGTGTATATGTATGTATATATATGTAGGCTATGTATGTGTATGTTTTGCTTATGTATTTATATAGATAAGGCTACCGTGTTTTCATATAAATAAACTGTACTGAAAGACAAAAAAAAAAAAAACAAGAATTTACCCGCCACTAGAAATGACCCTTTTTGGCAGGTGTCTAATGAGCTTGGGGACTCCGCCCACTTAACACCTGACCTAAAGCCCAGGTAGCTGGTAAGGGAGTGTCATTGTTCTCTAAATCTCTATATGTATGTTCATACGTTTGCTTTCCCTATAAAATGTAAAGAAACCTCTCTCAATAAATCAGTCCTCTGAAGAAGTATCACGAAACTAGTCAGGACTTAAGCGTATATTTCGTATTTTCATTTTCCCTGTGGTTCTTCTGCATATACATATATATATATATATATATATATATATATATATATATATATATATATATATATATATATATATATATATATATATATATATGTGTGTGTGTGTGTGTGTGTGTGTGTGTGTACCACATTAATAGAATGCATATGTCATATGAAAGTGTATGGTGTTATATGTAGAACATTAATGTGTTTGTATATATATATATATATATATATATATATATATATATATATATATATATATATATATATATATATATAATACAGTCGGAGATGCTGGAGAAGGATTGAATTGGATTGGTGATAGGAAATCTGCAGACCTAGGGTATGCTGATTGCGCTGTCCTAATCGACAGAACACCACAGGATTTGCAATGCTTGCTTACCAGAATGCATGAAATATCCCACGAGGTTGAGCTGAAGATAGAAGAAAGACAGAGATGATGAGAACGGAGTATGAAATATCATCAGAAGGGGAAAGGATTAAGTATTTAGGAACTATGATCTCCAATACAGGGTCTTTAGAATTAGAGTTTAGTGAAAGATTGAAAAATCAGACAATAGCTAGACTAAATGAGATCAGTCTTACTCTATGGGCATGAGTCATGGTATGACAATGAAACAATCTCCAATAGATTTAGTAGATTTGAGAGAAAAACTCTCAGAAAGATATTGGGAGTTAAATGGCAGGACAGGATGAGAAATGAAATTGTAAGAAAGATTACTCGAGTGTCATATCGGGATGAGATTTTGATGTGGGGTAGATGTGGATGGTTTGGTCATGCTCTTCGCACTCTCCAAGAGGCATTAGTTTACCAAACGTTTAGCTGGGCTTCACAAGGCACGGGAAGAGTTGGAAGACCCAGGCCTACAAGGCTGAGGACTATGAAGCGTGAGGTAGGAGATGATGCATGAAAAAGCATTGAATTAAAAGCTCAAAGATAGAGACGACTGGCGAAATCTAATCGATGCCCTTTGCGTCAACAGGCTTAAGAGGAGATGATGATTATAATGATGATGATGATAATGTTATATATATATATATATATATATATATATATATATATATATATAATATATATATATATATATATATATATATATATATATGTATATATATATATATATATATATATATATATATATATATATATATATATATATATATATATATGTGTGTGTGTGTGTGTGTGTGTGTGTGTGTCAACATCATTATCCTCCTTCATCACTAGTCCACTAAAGAACAAAGACCTCAGACATAACCTTCCACTCACGTCTGTTTATTATGGTCTTCCTACGCTGGTTTATAACCGAAAATTTTCTTAGTTCATACCCATTCTGTTATTCTTAATGTCCAACAATTATATGTCTTTCTCATTATATGTCTTCCCCATGTCCATTTCTATTTTCTTATAAGTTGTTAGAATAACCTTAAATTTAGTTTGGTCTCGTATCTATGTTGCTATTTCTTCTGTCTCCTAGTGTTAATGATATTCCCATAATCATTTTTTTTTCATAGCTCTTTGGGTTGTAACTAGCTTATGTTCTAAGCCTATAATAAGGCTGCAAGTTTCTGATGTATTTATATACTGTATATGAATATATGTATACGTATTCATGAAGGCATATTTACATATGAATATTACATGGACGAATTCTTACATATTCCAGATTCCCAAGTTTTGTTGCAATGCTAAAATTAATTCAATATATCCGGCATTTTGTGCCAAGATATGCGTATGCTGATTTTCGCAACATTTATTCATTGTACTATTTTCAATATAATTTTCCCTATTTCATATTAATCCTATTCGATTAAGAATTGTTTCGAGCTAATTTCAAAGTGCTTATTCTTTCAGAAATATGATAATTTTTATTATATTTATTACAGTCAGCTAACATTGATTTAGCAAAATCTGTAGAATTAATTGAAACTTTAACAGTTCAGCTATAAGAGATGCATTAAGGTCCATCTTGTTTGGATCCTTCAGAGTTTAGACCATCAAGGAAACGTAGGATTTCTACAAAATTGCAGAGTTTGTTATTGTTGATTCAATTTGAAAACAGTCAGGAAGCACACACTTCGACTTCATTGTTAAGGAATCAGCACGAATCCATTTTTCTACCCTATTGTACCTCATATGTTGTAAGAAGTGAAAAGCATCACAGCCACTTAACTCGCAAAGTACGGAGTTCTTATCTTTCGAGAAATTGTGTTGGCTTATTCATGTCTATTATGCTCACACTGATGATCTCAAACATAAGCTGTTCTCTGCAAAACGTATGCTAGAAAGACGTTACAAAAGTGTATGTGACACTGGAAGGCCCAAATCATTGTTAGAATTACCGAAAATTTTTAACCCATATGAAAAGATATTTCAGTAGTGTTACCTATGTCGTCGACTTCTGCAGAGAGAAGCTTCTCTGCTCTGAAATTTAATAAGACTACTCTCATCATTGCAATAGACAATGGCAAAATAACCAATCTTGCTGCCCTGTCAACTGGTAGTATGAAATTTAAAAGACTAGATTTAGAGGAATTTTACAGCTAAGTTTACAGAAAATCACAAGAACAGGAGAATATTGTAAAAGTGATTCATGTTGCAGTAATATATAACAAGCATTTCTTTTATTTTGTGACTTTCAATATATATATATATATATATATATATATATATATATATATATATATATATATATATATATATATATATATATATATATATATATTGTGGAGAATTTTTTTTTTTATTTAAATGTTTGAGTGGGAACTTAGTCCAGGAAAGTCTCCCTACGTCAGTTACACAAAGATCATCAGGGGAGGATAATGAGCCCTTACACTCGGGGCACAAACACCCTGCTAATAACTTTACTGCCACAGTTTACTAACCATCACTCTTAAATACAAAAGGGGGAAATTTGCTCTGTCCAGAGGCCGGAGAACTCCACACGTGAAAATAAAAGTAATATGACGGCCTACTCTAGCTTTGTCAGGTCTATAGTCATCTCACTCTTAGGCTCTGTTCCGACTCCGTCCCAGTGACCCCAGTGAGATGCTGGATATGTATCTTACGTTAATGTAATTAGAGACAATAAAAAAAATGGGAGCAGCAATATAAAGTAAAGTGTAAAAGTTTAAAGATATGGATCTTTACCTTCGAAGCGGATATTCAATAATAAGTCACTCGCTAACACACCCTTTTTTTTTCAAGTTACTTACTCCTTTCAAAATATCGGGTATATTGTCCCGAGATTAAATACTGTATTCATAATAGTCACAATGAAATAAATGAGGGAGTAAAAATACGAAGGAAGTTCAATTAACCTAATCTTGAATTATTTTACAAATTTACATTATGTGAAAAGGACACCTGAACAAACACAAAAATGGTGTTAAAATAAAAATGTGATGCAATAAAGGGCAATTCAAAATAATAGAAATGGTTGCTTAGACACGTGGTCTTCTGCAATAATTGATAATCAGAATTAGGCTAGACACGTGTCCAATGTTACCCAGAGACTCTGCTAGTCTCAAAAGCAAAAAGTTATTTTGAAAAAATATATACACACAATCCCACCGCACACAGCCCGAAGTATGTAATAGCCAGATAACCTACTCAAGTTAGAATTAGTCTAAACTAAAAATGGGGAAAAACTAAGGGGCCACGTTTCTATTACCTGCACTCCTTAGAATACTGTCCTTTGCCCTTAAATGCCTGTTGACCGGAACGTTGCACAAGTTGGCACTTTGCACTCTTGACTGGCTCACCCCAAGAATCCTCGTTTGAGGTAGTAGGGTTCCCTAGGTTCCACTCCTTCACTGTCTCCAGCCGGCAGGACTCCTGTGTGAGTCAAGTTTTGGGAGAGGAGGTGGGGGTGAGCCAGATGTGCATGGATTCACTGACCAGGGCGATCAGCCAGTCGACACTACGGCTTATGAACGAATGGGCTTAGATTAAGGTTGAGGGGGCTCACCTGGCTTCACCTTTCAAAACAGGTGAGAGTCATCATGCTCAAGGTAACCCAGTTGAGGGGCCATATTGGGACTTTGGACAGGGCAATATATTGTTGCAAGGAGTGCATAGGAGGCAGGATTTTGTACTAAATACTCAGAGAAATCTTGCTGCTCTAAAGGAGTTTACATATACAATTATCCTACCTATTCTATCTTGCTAGAAATTAATTATTTAATGATCAATTAGCAATGGGCTGGTGCGATGGGCATACATCTTAAAATTAACAAACCTTAATTGGTATTAAGAAATAAAAGATGCAATAATTCAGCAGTATTGAAAATTATATTTAAATCAGTTTAGGAATTTAATCTCGTCCCACGTAGTTTAAGGAAAGAACCAACATACGCCGGGTTACTAAGGCTCTTTTGTTGTGCGTATCTACGCTGTGACGTCACGAGCATGGCGTACACTACTGTCAAGTTTATTTGATTTAGAATAGTTTTCCCGATGGTTTGACAAAGAAAACTTGACGCAGGAGCGATCGTTTAAGGGGTAGCTATTGTATTAGTAGAAGAGACCTAAAAATACAAATGAAAGAAGAAGAGTGAAGAAAAATTCTTCATAATATATATATATACAGTATATATATATATATATATATATAAATATATATATATATATATATACATATATATATATATATGTATATATATATATATATATATACATGTATATATATATATATATATATACATATATATATATATGTATATATATATATATATATATACATGTATATATATATATACATCAGACGTTGGCAGCACTGGTTACTGTATTTTTCATGAAATAATCTTTGAAACGGCTCCTCCAAAGTTTATCCAGTTATACTGTTTTGTATTTTCCTCCGGTTATAATACATACACGAAGGTAATGTATAGAGAAGAAAAGGCTTGTTTTACGTTTATATATCGATTCCCCAGTATGTTTTCCCCACCCAAAACCCCGAGTTCTCACTGGGGGTCCCCCATTATCGGAGGATATAGATGTATATATATTTCTGAAAGTATTCATTTGCAACGGGAACGAGTGATATTTTCGAAGAGAGCGTAATTTTTTCTATAAGAAAAAGTAGTTGATTTCCTAGGTTACATTGCCCTGTAATACACTACAATGAAACCATATATATATATATATATATATATATGTATGTATGTATATAAAATTTCATTCATCCATTTAATTTTTGATTAAGAGTACCTATCTCATAATAGATTTATGAAAGTTATTTTCTTCTTGTATTTCCATGGTTATATTTTGCAATCTCTATGCGCACAGGAATTAATGCGTTTTGCATAGCTCACTTTAGGTTTTTCAGTTTTATTACCTGTAATTCTACCTATTTTGTAATTACATAAGATATTAATGTACCTGATTTCTATGCATCTGTTTTACTTGATATAATATAACAGAATCACAGATACCTGTATAATGCCTGATAATCCACTGCTGATGTCAGAATATGCCCTAAGACCCTGCTCATACGGTTTCAGAATCCTTCGGAAATCGGCATATATGGGCTCGCTCCGATAGCTTAGTGCCCTCCCATATTAAGCTGTGCCCCCTAGGTGCCCACCCACTGACAAAATTCTAGCTACGCCTCTGCAAGGGCTCCAACAAGAAAAATAGCCCGGTGAGGAAAGGAAATAAGAGAAGTGATTAACAATTAAAATAAAACATTTTAAGAACAGTAACAACATTAAAATAGATATTTTTTATATAATCTATAAAATTTTTAACAAAACAATAGGAAGATAAATAAGATAGAATAGTGTGCCTGAGAGCTATATTCCAAAACATTGGAAGACCATGTGTCGGGAATTTTGACCTGATCAATCGAAGTTCCCGCCATTTGACTCCGCCTACGACTACGTCAAATTAGAGGGAGAAGAGAGGACTCGCGGGCGAATGAATGTCGTTCAAGACGAGAATGTTTAGAACCAAAAAGAGAAACCGCCTGGTAGGGGAGGCGCTGAGACTAATGAAATCAATTACTAGTAATTTAAGATTAAGAAAAATAACGTCATTCTATTGTAACATGATAAAAAAATCCAATCTAGAAATTTAGGTTCAGGACAAATCGCGCCAAAAAAGTGACGTCGGAGGTTGCAAGCCTTGCTCTGTCTCTTTGTTCCGACGTCCCCAATCACAGTAAGTCCTATCTAATTGTTCTCTCTCCCCACCCCTAGTGTACCCAGGACGGTTTCCGTGTAGGTCTTGATAGAGTTATTGTAAAGTTAGTATCTGTTAATATTTTGTCGATCCTTGTGCCAGGGGATCAGTGTTATTGTGTAAAGCACGTCTAAGGGTCTCGATAAGGGGTTTATCGAGATAACTTTATAAATGTTCAATTAATTTTGTTGATATCTTGAGTTCGAAGTGGACATTGTTTTTTTTCGGTCACACATGTTCTTGTATGTCAAGTTTGTCCATAAGACCTTGTGATTTGTCCATAAGACCTTGTGATTCAGCCCAGTACATCGGGCTATTTGTATAAACCGGTGAAATTTCGCCACACCATGGTACAGAGACCATGGCACTACCCAAGACTGGAGAATAATAGTTTGATTTTGGAGTGGCCTCCTAGAAGAGCTGCTTACCATAGCTAAAGAGTCTCTTCTACACTAACCAAGAGGAAAGTAGCCCCTGAACAATTACATTGCAGAAATTAACCCCTTGAGGAAGATATTTTTTGTTATCTAATTGTTGTAAAATGTATGAGGAAAGAGGATAATGTGTAAAGAATAGGCTAAGCAAAGGAAAATGAGCCATAACCTGAAAGGGATCCAATGTAGTACTACCTGGTCAGTCAAAGGACCCAATAACTCTAGCGGTAGTATATCAATGGGTGGCTGGTGCCTTCCCTTGGCCAACCTACTACCTGACTGAATGTAATGTTTCATCTGCCTATAATTAGCTCATCAATGGTGATGCAGCTTTACCTAATGGTTTTAGATTAGACTTATTAGAAAGAGAAGACCATTAAACCTAGTTATTTGAGAAAGATGCATTATTCCGTATGTTTGTCTCTCCCACTTCTCTTCTCGTCACAATTCCTCCAATTTGATTGAGGGTAGTTTATCTCAATCAATTTTCTAACAAAAGCATATGGCTCATCCTTCATAGATATACATAATAGAGATTGTCCGTATGTCTGTCTGTTTACCCGTTTATCTTATTGCCAGTTATCACTAATTATTAAGGCCTACTGCAAAAAACAGATAATTGTGCAGTGATGAAAAATCATTCTCACACTGTTAGAAAGATTATGCAATCTTCAGTTATGGACGATTCTGAAACAGCCTACATAAGCACAATCCTTGCTTTGTCGACAATAGAGTCAAAGAAAACGAATTTGGATGAAAGTGGCACAAAAGAAGACACTATTTATGAAAGGTGAGGCACTTGTTATTAAATGAGCTCGTCATGGTGGCTGGTATAAGATTGAAGAACATTAATTTATCAATCATTCCCACACACTATCATAAGTGTACAACCCAGGACGGTCCAAAACCACTGACTTATTCAGTCATTTGAGCAAACATTTATCCACCCTCATAAACGATGGGATACATCAGCTGTGCAACCACCTGCTTTATGCACTCTTGAATGGTAGTGTGTAGAGACCTAAATAGGTTTACATTTTTTTCATAAAAAGAGATTAGATTAACCTTGTCACACACGTAAACTATAATGCTTAGATGTATCAAATGGAAGGTCGCCTCTCCATGGCTGCAACTGGGTGCAGTCCAACATCTTTAACATGCTCCACTTCACTCATAAATTATTATTATCTACTTGCTGCTCTGTTCTGGTAAGTGGCAGGTTACATGGATGTGCGTGGGTCACTATTAAATTATCATGATTACCTATAGGCCTAATTTTTTTTCTTAATGTTATTGTTATGTTTATATGAGTCAGCTGTGAGAAGGTGGCGGCCAATCACAGTGCTTGTGGGTGGATCATGTTAAAGATTTTGGACTACACCCAGTCACATGCGTCGTCCATTATTCTGCCTAGCATGTGTATTTCAGACTATCTTATCATTTTAACTCCATCACTCCATTTCAGTTAAACTTATGTATTCCTGAAGGTGATTTGTCTGTGCATCTGTTCATACTACTAGACAGGAAAAGTCAGGAGTGTTATTCATAGGGAGGACAATTAAGAAAGTAAATACGAATATTAAAAATGGAAAGATCAAAAGAGTAAATTGGTGTGGGCTTAATGACAAAGGGAGATCATAATTTGGGCTTTCTAAAAGGAAAGAAAAAACTGAAATAGTGAAGTATGGAAATATGGCCCGGTGGGGATTAAGGCAGCTTCAACTAGGTGCATCCGCTCATCTTTAATATGCTCTGCCCACAAGCATCGTGATTGACCACCACTCAAATGGTCTTTGCTCCACCGTATGGCTTGCTTTGCTCTCAAATTAAAATGATCTTATTGCTCCTCAGTTCCGGCAAATGGTACATCAGCCACGTGGGTCACTATGAAAACATCATAACTATATGTAATCTGCTTTTTTTATTATTATTATAGCTATGTTTACATGAATTATGTATGAGACGGTGGCAATCAATGGTGATACTTATGGGCAGAGCATGCTAAAGATTAGGCCTACATAGCCTACCTGTCAACTATCACACATCCTGTGTGAGACTCAACCATTTTAGCTTTGTGTTATGCACTCATATACAGTTACCAAAATCTCATGCCTTGACAAATTTTTTTTTCTTAATTATTGATAACACACAAGGCACAATAGCCTATGCAATTGTCGCTGGAGACTCCCGAATTGTCCGGATATCAATGCAGTAGACTAGCACCATATGTCCAACACGACTCTACAACATAAGAAGCCTATTCACAGCTATGACAGTTGCGGTTTAGAATAGTTGTTATGATTTGACTAACCAAAAGGACATCGTAAACAAGGGACAAGTGTCTTACATGAGTAGTTGTGGTGTATTTTATGTTGTATATTGCATTTATTAGAACTAGAATTTGGAAAAGTAATCTATTTTGAAATGTTTTAAGAACAAGAACAACATTAAATTAGATCTCTCATATATAAGTAATAAACTTAAATAAAACAAGGGGAAGAGAAGGAAGATAGAAGACTGCACCCAAGTGTACCCTCAAGCAAGAGAACTCTAGATACAAAACATAGAAGGTCATGGTACAGAGACTATGATGCTACCCAAGATTAGAGAACAATGGTTTGATTTTGGAATGTCCTTCTCCTAAAAGAGCTGCTTACCACAGCTAAAGAATCTCTTCTACCTTTACCAAGAGGAAAGTAGTCACTGAACAATTATAATGCAACAGTTAACCCCTTCAGCAAAGAAGAATTGTTTAGTAATCTGAATGCTGTAATGTTGTCAGATGTATGTGGACAGAGGAGATTATGAAAAGAATAGGCCAGACTATTCGGTGTATGTGTAGTATTATATAATGGTCTCGTGACTAGGAACCAAACATATAATATTATATATATACAGTATATATATATATATATATATATATATATATATATATATATATATATATATATACATGTATATATATATATATATATATATATATATATATATATATATATATATATATATATATATATATATATATATATATATATAATGGCTGGCAAGCTATACAACCTCTCAAATTCAAAACTCATATGTTTCCTTTTACCTTAAATCTGTTACACTTGGAAATATTAATACCCGAACTCTGAGACAGTTATATAACTCCCAGACAGCTATATATAGAACACTGAATATCTAAATGTCTCTTAAGTACACTTAAAACTAAACTGGGTAATTATTCTTAAGAATTATTCAAACAAACTTACTATGGTTCTTTACAGGATACGAGCGAGGTTGTAATAAACACGGATGATTGAAATAATACACCCTTTACAAAAATAAAATAATTGTATTCTATATAAATTACAACACTTTGAAAGAATTTACATAAAACAAATAAATCACTTGAAATACTAAGTCTAAACAAAACTTAGATTAAGGCAAAAATGTTACGATCTGAAAATTATATAATCACCCGACTTGTAATATTATATCTGAATAAACCTTAGACTAAGAAAAAAAATAACACTTATGAAAATTAAACAATCACTTGTTTCACTTGAAAATAAATCTGAATACAATAGCTAAGTTTGATACTTAATGAAAATAGATAACCAGATCACGATACAATTTCCTTTCTCCTTACTACAAGGCCGTTTACAAAAACTTTAAGAGAATTTTTATAAATGCTCACTATGTTTACGAACCTGTCACACCAAAACTTTAAAATTTCACTGAACACTTTTAAAACAATACACTGTGCTGAGTATGAGAGAGAGAGAGGAGGAGATGGCTGTCTTCAGGCTGGAATTCTCTATTACATCTATGCAACACAGGTGTTGCCTTTATAAGAGATTTAGCTACTTCCAGAATATTCCAGGTTCGAGATCTGGTAGCGTGGGAGGTTGGGCTAAGGGCATCAGAATTACCAAGAATTGCTCTCTCGAATGCGTACTTACGCAACGCCAGATGGCTCTCTCTGTGAGCTAGCTCCGGCCACCCTTTGTCCCCGAAAAAAAAAAAATAAGATCTATTACTAGGTTCCTCCAGCATCTTCCAATGCACATGCCATAAAGAAATTGCATATTTTCTCTCAAACATGATGCAATACCTCATAGAAATATAAAAGAACATTACATACGCCCTTGTTCCTATCTTGTATGATCACATAACACCCTCAAACAGTTACGTAAGACTTCGTAACAAAAGTATGTGAAATAAAATGTTAATTCTTAAAAATAACGTAAATTTACATATACTGACTTAAATGAAGAATACAACGAAATTAACAACGAATATCTTACGTAATTTACATAATAAACTTAAATCTAAAGGAGAGGAACTCTTGTTATGGGTTGGCTATTCATATCTTCAATGCTCAAATGAAATATAAATAAAATCATGAATAAACTATTGTATTTACTATACACTAGACCAGCTTCGTAAGAGTAGGCAAAGACAAAATAAGCCGTGGCAGAGAGACTGATCCAATGCAGTACTTTCTTGCCAATCAAAGAGCCCAACAACTCTCTAGTGGTAATATCTCCACAGGCGGCTGGTGCCCTGTCTAACCTACAACCTATAATGGTGGTCACCAACTTTTTGTAGGCTGAGGCTACATATGTCATTATAAAAGACAGTGGAGGATGTCTGCCCTCTCCCCATATATATATATATATATATATATATATATATATATATATATATATATATATATATATATATATATATATATACATATATATATATATATATATATATATAGCGAGAGAGAGGAGGCGAGAGATTTTTTGTTACCTTTCAAAAATCTAGTGAGAAAGCTTGTTTTGCATTCCTTCTGCGTGTAATTTGTAACTGCCATTCTCATGCAGTCACTTAAGTGACTGTCAGTTAGACGTGAACTATACTTGGATTTTAAAGTGTTCATTTTTGAAAATCCTGATTCACATGTATGTTCAAAGTCTAGGCGGTGTATGTTGATCCACAGCACGAAAGTCGTCTCTCTTAAAATTGCTTCTCAGTTCTAAGTCACTCTGCCACATAATAATTTCAATCTCCAGGTCAGAGACATTCAGGCTTAGATGCAATGTCGCTGACGTCACTGTTACAAAACGGGCTTGATATGAATGACGTTGACACTGATCTTCAATTTTCATGTCTTTTTTTTTTTTTTTTTTTTTTTTTTTTTTTTTTTTTTTTTTTTAGCAAATAGAAGTGCTGTAAGACCCTTCTAGAGATCTGTAACATCCATAGCTTCAGCTTATTTATGAAGGCATTTACTGAACTTATCATTTGGGACAGAGTTTTTATTTGTCATTGCAACTTTAGATTTAACTCAGTGAGCTTAGATGTGATGTCACTTCAAAGTGCAAAGCCAGCTAGCCATTGTGGATCATCGAGTTCTTCATGTGAATCCGAAATTTCTTGTCAAAAAAAAAAAAAAAAAAAAAAAAAAAAAAAAAAAAAAAAAAAAAATTCCCCTGCTTGGCCAACACACTTGTGCGTACCAAAGCAAGTCACCTTACTGAGCATTCCCTCATCCAGAAGCGTTATGAAAAGCCTGTGCTGAAGAGGTCTAGCACTAATAGAATGAAGGATTTTCCCAACCACCTTCATGACATGTTCATAGTCAGTAACTTTTGAACAGAGCTCTTGC